>NC_064559.1:155508487-155811517 GCF_937001465.1 Orcinus orca | reverse complement strand
ACGGGAGAGGCCACAGCAGTGAGAGGCCCGCGTACCGGAAAAAAAACAAAAAAAAAAAACAAAAAAAAACAGTTTGGAGGGTGGACAAGCCTAAAGATGTTTCCAAGAGCCAAATGGGAAGCTGCTTCTGTAATCTGCATCTTAAAGGATAGGGATCTACATTAGAACAGATCCAGTGGGCGATTAATAAATATTTGCAAGTTAGGATCAGCAGATGTTGGTGGTTGACTGTGGGATGAGGGAAAAGAAGGTTTCAGGCTTGACCAACAAGATAGGTGCTTGCACCATTCCCCAGGGTCAAGAACATACTCTTACCACATGAAATAAGGGACATGAAAATGCTTTGTAAACTGTAAAGTACAATATAAATATTAGTTCTCTTGATATATATTAGTTCTCTTGATTGTAATGGGGGCAGAAATGACTACCCTAAAGAAGTTCTCACCAGCTAGGAAGATAGACATGAAACCTACTATAATGAAATAATGATACCTACTACTAATATGAATAACTATAACTAATGAAAGTGCCTTTATGTGCCTAGCACTGTTGTAAGAGTTGTACATATATAATAACTTATTTAATTCTCACAACACCCTATTTTACAGGTGAAGAAAGTGAGCCATAGAGAGGTTGCCTAATGTCTCATAGTTAGTAATAGTGCAACTGAGAAACAAACCAACACTGGCTCCAAAAGCTGTGCTCTTAACTACAATAGCATATGTCTCTCTCTAAGGCAGACGAAAATTAGTATTACAAGAAAAGTACGTGTAGTCATGAAACAGAGGAAGTTAATATTAATAAAACCCAGAGCGTAGCAGTAGGAAGCAGCATTTTTGCTTCCTAGAAAAGCATTCATTGTTGAGAGCAGACCTACACTCAATTCTAAGACCCACAGAGTTCTGATCTTCAATTATCCTATAAAATTGTAATGTGCTAGTTTTGTCACTAGATGGTGCTCGTTCCACGGTTCTGAATATCTGGCCTCGTTCCTGAGAGGTATTGTCCGCTCTAGTGGTTTGGACAACTAAGAAGTACATCAGTTTTCATAACCAATCAAGTGTTTTGTTACATTCATGCATTTTATTATTAATGTACCAAATTATGATTTTAAAAATTTAGAAGGGTTTTATAAATAATCTGGCTATACTCAAATAGAAGTTTTTTTCTTTTGTTTCTTCAACTTGCTGTGAGTTATCTATGAATTATCTGATCATTTCTCTAGCAACTACTGTCTGATATACAGCATTAGCTTTTACAGCTCCAATTCTTTAAGGAACCCAGTGCTGGGGATCTGAAAATTCGTCCCTTGCCTCTGAGTGTTCTGCTCTCCTAAACTTCAAAATTTCATGATAATAGTCATTTTGACACCGAGCCCTCTCTTAATGTGTTTTTTTCTTTTAACCTGTGTTTAATCATTAGTTTGTACTAATGATTAGTAGCTTTTTAGTTTTAGTAGCTCCCCACTCATGCAACAATACATCAGCTTTAGGTACTACATATGTATGAGATTTGCTTGTATTATCTAACTTTTGTTGGACATGTAGACTCCAGAAATCCAGGAGCCATAGATGACCTACTTAAGTCTAACACTGTCATTTTATACCTAGCTCACCCTGATGTCTTCTGAACAATGTGAACTTCACAGCAGAAATCTGAACAAATAGAAAGATATTTCATCCATCTCCAAAAAATAGCTTGGGAAGGGGCAGTTCTTGTAATAGCTCGCCACCCTGCATTTATCACAACTACTCCTCTCTTAACAAGAGCCCTGAGGTTCTCCCTTTGACTCTCTCTCTCTATACACCCCACCCCAGGAAGCCACTCCCTGCCATTGCTTTAAGGGGCCCCACTGTTGTAGGTACCTCCTAAATCTCTAGCTCTAACCCCCATATTTCAGTCTTCCCACGTGCTGTTTCCACCAGGATATCAACGAATACCTTAAAACTCAACATGTGAGAAGGTGACACGTCTCCTCCAACTCCTCACTTTTTAACTTCTACTCACGACTTCACTATTTTCCCAGATACCCATTTTTAAAACTGAAAATAGTATTTCTTTATGACCCCTTATCCAATTCAATGCCAAGTCCTTGGCAAGACGTTCAGGGTCTATTCCATTTGTCTTTTCCTGTTTCTTCCTCTGCCTCACCGATGTCTTCTCATCCGAATGACGGCGATATCCCCCTAACCCATCTTCCTGGCTCTGTCCTCTCTTCCATCCATCTCTTGAATCCATAGCATTTTATTGGGTTGGCCCAAAAGTTTGTTCAGATTTTTCCATAATATGTTATGGAAAAACCTGGGACTTCCCTGGTGGCTCAGTTGTTAAGAATCCACCTGCCAATGCAGGGGACACGGGTTCCATCCCCGGTCTGGGAAGATCCCATGTGCCACGGAGCAACTAAGCCCGTGTGCCACAACTGCTGAGCCTGCACTCTAGAGCCTTCGAGCCACAACTACTGAGCCCGCAAGCCACAACTACTGAGGCCGCGAGCCACAACTACTGAAGCCTGTGTGCCTAGAGCCCGTGCTTGACAACAAGAGAAGCCACACAATGAGAAGCCCGCACACTGCAACAAAGAGTAGCCCCTGCTCTCTGCAACTAGAGAAAACGCATGCAGCAGCAAAGACTCAACGCAGCCAAAAAAAAAAAAAAAAAAAAGCAGACAAACTTTTTGGTCAACCCAATACTTTCTAAAGCACTTTTCTGTTTGCCTTTCTCACTAGAAGCCTTCACTGGCTCATTTCTTTTACTGAGTTGAACACCAGCTCCACAACCATTGTCCACAATGTCCATAACGTGGGTGTGGGGGGACCTTTGAGTCTTATCCCCTACAAATGTCTGTCACTGCTCAGCTCTAAACAGCCACCAAGCATCTCCATGTTGAGGACTTTCCCATTTCAATGCCTCGGTTCTTGCATTTTTCTCATTAGTAGCACCTACCATCCGTGCCTTTTAAAGCCTGCCCTTCAAGGTTCATCTCGAATACCACTCATTCAATCAAGCCTTTTCTACTATGTCTAATCTGTAATTATCACATCTCCTTTGCACCCCATTAAGTATCAATTGTTTGTATTTCTCATTCTGTATTTATAATATCTACTGCAGTGTTTTGGACATTTTTCTGTCTCCTCTGTTTTAATTTGTGGGGATCATGAATTCTGTATAATTCAATCAACTATGCAGGGTCGTCATAAAACAGGAAACATAATGTTTAAAAGCATAGATTTTTGGAATCAGTCTTAGTTCTTTCATTTATTAGCTGTGTGCTAGTTAAGCAGTTGCTTACCTGCTCTGAGCGTTGATATTATCTATAAAATGGGAATAAAAGTCATTGCCCCAGTTCTTGTTACAAGAATTAAATGAGATTTCATGCAGGGGCTGACAGATGGTAATCACTCAAAGAATGCTTACTCTTGTCAGTGTTCTTTTTATAGTCACTTAGTCACTGTACACATCAGATGCACAGGAAGTTTAATGAAATTGAAGGAGGACTTCTAGCTAAAGACCAAGGTAGAAAGGAAAATATTGTATTAAATAATACCCCAAAGTAAAAGCCCATGCCAGAGAAGAGGCCCCCAAGGATGTAGGTGTTATCCAACAGGCCTCTAGGCCTCACCTAATGCCTGGTACCGGGCAGGTGTTTAATAACCATTGGTTGCAGTCCCGTCGTTAGCGAATAAGGTGCCATATACGTGTGGTGATCGTGAAGACAGAGAAGATGATCAGACAGTGAAGGAAACTCACTGTCCACCACCTTCTGTGCGACTGTTAGGATTTACACTGCGATAGCGAATTGGCCTGATTGTGCGTCTGCAGCTCAGGCCAGCCTGTCTTCTAACGGTTTTAACGGAGACCTTGCTGAATGCGGATTTAAGAAGAGGTAGCAACGCATGTGTCAGAGAGAGAGTGCACTTCTGAAAACACACTTTTGACTATTCCTGAGTACAGATTTATGTAACACTAGGTTCAGCTGAATCAGATCTTTGGGACAAAGTGAGAGACAATGATACAATAGTAAGTTCAGTCCCTACACTACACTCCCTTAAAAGCTTTTCCTTCGGTACTTTAAGAAAAAAGTTGTCTTAAAAACAAAAAGTAATGGGATTCCCAGACAGAAATCTGTGTTTAAATGGCATGAAGGCTGTGGTTCAAATCAACAAAAGCGAGGAAATCCAAAGTTAACCTTTATCCAGACTGTTACGCCATTTTTTCCAACTCTACGTGTGCCTGTGAGCAGCCCGCCTTTTGAAGTTCCTGGCTCTGGCCACCAAAATCCACAAATTGCTCTGAATTACAGTACTCTGGGTCTGCTATTTAATGGGAAAATACCCTGAAGATATATGCTTACTTGCAAGTGTTTTTATGTATAGCCACTGTACATCCAGGAGCCATGAACCTGGTGGGTTTTTTTCTTTCAAGTTCCTGAAATCCCCATCTGCACCTAAATCAGTCCTGCCTTATATCCAGGTGGAAGAATTTGTATAACATTTGTATTGCTAACACTGATGAAGTTTCATATTACAGCTTATATGACACAGTTATAATTCAAATGCATTTACAAAATGTTTCTTTTCTCTCTTTTCACCAGACATGGCGATGACTTGATTGTAACGCCTTTTGCCCAGGTATGTATCATGCTGGCCTGCCTCCTTCTCGCTCCGTCTCTGGGTGTAGTTTCTAAGTATAGCCTCTAAACCTGCCCATTCCTCTCCTTTTGTTCCGAACCATTCCTAACAGTGGAAACATTTTACTTCTAGGTCCTTGCCAGCTTGCGAAGTGTGAGAAACAACTTCACCGTACTGACCAACCTCCACGGAACACCCAACAAGTAAGCATGCACTTTTTGTGGAGTTATAAATCCTTTCCATAAAGGCGAAACCCTGAACAGCACTAAAAAAACCCACAACCCAACACTCATGCATGGCATTTGCCCTCCTAGCTAGGTTAGGATACATGATAAAATTTAAAGCAGGATGGATCACCATAGTATTTTAGAACTGGTAAGATGTTAGAAATTAGTCCAGATCTTATTGTCTTTGTGCCTTTAACACTTAGTAGACAGGAGTTCAACAGATGAAAACATGAGATGGGTTTTTTTTTTTTTTTTTTTGGGGGGGGGTTTTTTTTTGTACCTTTGTATTTACTACTTGAAAGTGTGAAGATTCATCAGTAAAGACCGTAAATTCTATTAAAATTCTTTTGGAATAAACTATTAACGAGTTCAGAGAATTCAAACTTAAAATGCCTATTTTTTGATAATATATAAACAGGTTCATGTAATTTGATGATAAGAGTGGGATTATCTTCTCTTCTGCCCTCAACGAGCTACATAAGCTTGGCCATTTCAACTAACAGGGCTGAACATTGGTGTCCTCATCTGTTAAATGAGAGGTTTGAACTTAATAACACTGCAGTAATTTTCTCCTCCGAAATCATTTCAATCTGTGGGTCCAAGTGCTATGCAGTTCACTATCCAGCAATTTAAAACTCATCACAGGGATCAGAAGGTCATAGAATCAATGATCCTGGGATGGTAGGGCCAGAGGAGAACTTTGAGAAATGACTCAGCCTCTTTGTTTTACAGAAGGAGAAAGCAGGCCCTCAGAAGTCCAGCAAGTTGCTAACAACCACACCATAGGCTAAAGATGCCCCAGGGCCAAATCCTAAATCTCCTGAATTTTCTCAGCTAGTGTTCACTATAGGACACCCTGTCTCTCCAGTCTTTGTGAAATTATTCATTGACCCTCTACTTTGCTTTTATCCAAATTTTTATTGCGTGGAGTTGTTAAAAGCGAGAGTGAACCCTGCTTTGAATGCTAACTTTTCCGTTCACTGTTCTATCCCTTTTCCCGGAGCTTCCTGTGAGAGAGTCCAGCATAGCCCCGTGGAGTTTTCCCATCGTTGGTCTCTCCTCCTCTAAACTGTTCTCCAAACTGCCACCAGAGTCCTCTTTCTCGCTTGCTGTTTGGCCATGTCACTCCCCAGCTTGAGGCACTTCAGTGGTTCACTCTGATCATTACGATAAAGTTTAAATGCATGTGCTTGGCCCCAAGGCACCGCATGATCCAGCCCAAGGTACTTTGATTGATAGTTGATTGGGTTTATATCAGATGCAGTATACAGGAAAGCTAGAGGCTTGCCCAGCCTCGTTTGCAGTGGTGCTCCCTGTTTATTGTTAAATAATTCACTCAACAAGTATTTATTTAGTGTACCATTCATCCACACGTATATGTGTGTACTTAACAAATATGTATTGGGCACCACCTTGTACCAGGCACTGGTGATGTAATAGTGACCAAAACAGACAATTCTCTGCCGTTTCAGGGTTTACATTCTGATGGGAAGTGCCAGGGACTACAGAGGTGTACAATCAGACCCGGTCTCTGGCCACATGGAATCCCATTCTAACAGTTGTGGCCTGGTTGTTCCCTGCATGTTCTACTCCATCCTAATTATGGACTTACTGTTCTCGTTTCCTAGTGTCTCTCTCCACCTGCCAGTGATTGCCTCACTGAATCCTGCTTGTCTTTTTTAACACTCATTTGTGTTATCTTCACCAGGATGCTTCCCCTGACCCCGCCAAGCCTGGTTGAGCGCCCCCCAGTGGCCCCAGAGCGCTCTGCAAATCATGTATGGATCTCTGCCACGACCACTAGACTGTGTGTCCCCATAAGGACACTTGAAATTTACATTTACTTTTCCTTGACTTTCTAAGAATTAGCAGAATGCCTGACACATAGTGTGTGCTCCATAAGTATTCATCAAGCATATAAATCTCTGAATTACTCATTGTTAGAGAAAGACCACCAAATGTTTCGAAAATTATTTTTTCGGAAGTGATCCTTTCCATTTTTCCATCTTTTTTTCTTTACAGGATGTGGCCTCTGGGGCCTTATTTATTGGTTTCATAACTCAATTCTACCAACTGAACATTATGTGACTTGGGCAAGTTATTTCACCTCTCCAGAGCTCAGTTCCCCAATCTATAAGATAGGGTTGTTCTGAGGATGAAATGAGTTACTATTTGTAAAGCATTTATAACAGCATCTAGCACATAGTAGTAGGTGCTCAATAAATGTGAGTTATTATGAGTGATAGTTACACTTCTCTTGCTGAATCCAGAAACAGTGTAATACTTTGGAGTTTTCACATCCATTATCACAGTTATCATCACCGTAAATGATGTTTATGACCCACATGTTGCCACCACACTATGAACAAGGAAACAAAGCTCAGGGAGATTAAATGACTAGTGCAAAACAGCTCACTTCTGACGGGATGAGTAGAGCCAGTGTTGAAACATAGTATCCTGGTTCTTTTGCAGTGTTCTTTTGTAGGAAAACTCGGGTTTTTTCCTTCCTCTGTAGGGAAAAACCCAGTTCCTCCCTCCCGGGTTTGTCTTCCCAGGGAGTCTTCTTTACTAGTCACACAAAACACTTCACTTCTGACACATCTGGTCACCAAATACGTGGAGGTTTTCCCCTCACAACAGCAAGAAAATGTCCGACACCAGCTGGGTGTCCCACAGTTTAACTCAATCCTGATGCTGTCTGACATAGCATCAGATCCCACAGGTTAAGGGCTCAGTCCCACGAGATTGCCCACCGCCTCCCTCCCCACTCCAGACACCAGTTGTAAGCTCAAGTTATCATCTTTGCTTGTGACCCACCAGCTATAAGATTCCAACGACACCCCCCTTAATTAATTTCATTAATTTGTTCGAGCAGCCCACAGAACCCAAGGAAACATGTACTCATGTTTACCAGTTCATTAAAGGATATGATAAAGGATACAGGTGAACAGCCAGATGAAGAGGGCAGAGTCTGAGAGGGTCCTGAGTGCAGGAGTTTCTTCCCCTTGGACTTGGGGTGTATCACCCTCCTGGTGTGGATGTGTTTACCCACCTAGAAGCTCTCTGAACCCTGTATTATTAGGATTTGCTGGGGGCTTCTTCACAGAGGCATGAGCAATTATTAACTCCATTCCTAGCCCCTCTCCTAGGATGACGGGTAGGACTGAAAATTCTAAGCTTCTAATCATGGCTTGTTGCTTCTGGGGACCAGCCCCCATCCAGGAGAAATCCAGGACCCCACCCAGAGTCACCTCATTAGAACAAAAGATGCTACTAGTGCACTTATTACTTAGGAAACTACAGGGAATTTTAGGAGTTCTGTGTCAGGAAGCAAGGGTAGAGAACAATATATGTCTGTTCTACTATCTCACATCTTTCCATTTACTATACCTATTCAGTCTTCTGGGTTATGGGACGAAATCTCTGAAGGCTTTGGAACAGAGTCATTTAGGAAGAACTCATGGACTAGCTGAAGGTCAGAGAGCCTGAGGCAGAGACATGAGCTAGGAGAGCGTTTCAGGAATTAAAATATGAAGAGTAAAACCCTGGACCAAGATGATGGAGGTAGGAATCGAGGAGGAAGAGATGAATAAGGATACATTCCCAAGGCTCCTTTAACATAGCAGGGCTCAAGGCCACTACACTGCACAGCTCCAGGGAGAAGGGGCGCCAGTGGCGATGTGTCAGGGCGTTTTCAGTTACTGGTTTGTTGGCATGGGCTCGGAGGTCCTTCCTCTGTTAAAGCATTGGGGAATTAAGCCTAACCCTGCTTATTGTAGGCTATCAGCTGAAGCTACCTTCCCGAGATCAGATTTTTCCATAGCCTTGGGGGTTTTGAACCACATAAACCTCCATCGTTGCCGTATACAGAGTGCCCTAAGACCATAGCTGCCATATAGAGAGCTCACCCAGAGCCAATTCTCACACTCTGGCTGAGGACCACCCTCCAAATCATGGCTGTTTGTGTCACCTCTGGTCCAAACCACACTCAGCAAACATAATAGACCAGCAGTAGAATAGTTGCATCTAACGATCATTCCCAAATCCATACCCATATTTGTAGAGTTGATCCTCCTACTGAGTTCAAGTACTTCCTTAAAACCAACACGTCCACCACTAGAGCTTCACCAAAGGGAGTTGAGCTTGCCTTGGTCTAGTTCGGGCTGAGAAGTGAACGATGGAGCCAGGGGCAGGTTGGAAAACTGAGGGTCCATTTAATGCACTTTATTCTATTCCTAGATAGTCAATACCCTCAAACAAATAAAAACAACTGAAGACAAGAATATCTGTCAGGAATGGATCCACCATGCTAAGAGCATTCCCCCTCCCACCCCAACCCAGATATTCACTTATCTCAACAACTGAAACTATAAGGTTCATGGAACTCAGACGTTGTTTTCTGGGATATTTGACTTGGGTTCCAAAGTTCTACTCCTTGCCTTGAATGTAACATTTAAGCAATAATTATGTCCTTGGGATGGTTTTCATGAGACATTTGGATAATGTGTTGTTTTTATATGAAAAGGAACTCCCACATAGAACTATAATTCTCATAAGGCAAGATTTCCTTTATCTTTTGGCTCTTTGCTCAGCAAAAGCAGTTCATTGTCTGTCTGAGCTTTACCATCCAAAGGGTGAAAATCTCAGAGTTCCTATTGAGGTGATTTCCTTGCACTTCCTTGAAATGTTCTATTGAGGGATGCTTGATTGGGCTTGTATTTCTTGGCTTCAGATTAAAACCTATATATCCTTTGTCCCAGGAATTTTGAAACTGTAGCTTTCATTTAGAGTTGTTAATTCAGATAAGCATTCCCTAAAGCATTTACTGACTTTAAACAGATTGATGGAGAAATCACATGTAAATAAGAGTACCTACATTCATCAGACTGATAACCAGGGAATTGAGCTGGGAGCAAAGAGCTGTCCCCATCATCCAACTCTGTCGCTAACATCACACACATCACCGGTGGCTACCGGGAGATCACGTAACATCACTGTATTCACATTCTTCCGAGGTATAATTAAATGAACATGTATGAAATCTTTGAGAAAGAATTAATAACCACTCGATTTTTTTTTTCAGTCTTTCATTGCCTTGTGTTCTTTGGCATGGGATTTAAATTAGCTGAGAATAATAAAAATCTTGAGCATTCAGAGCTGGACAGAACCTAGCCAAATTTCCTCAGAGTAAGGGAGGAAATATATGTAAAACCTCTCACACAGGAGCTGGCACTCTGTAAATTAGCAGAAAATGTTAGTTGCTGCCTGTTCTCCCCAGGTGAGGAAGAAACTGAGAAGTTCAGTGAGTTGCCCAGGGCTATATGGTTAGAAGGTGCCAGAACCAGGATTAGAATTCCTGTCTTCTTATTCATAGTCCAGCTCTTTTTCCACTGTGTTATTCAGGGCTGGAAAGTATTAACTGCTGTGGCCATATTATCCTCCCTATTAATATCACCATCTTTACAACCCAGGCGTAGAACTTATGATTCTTCTGTAAGTTAGGGACCTTAGGACTCGTAATGGGCAACCAGTGCCATTTTCTTCCGGCACTCATCACAGTTTTCTAATTGGTACTCTCATGCCCCACAAGCAATAATGCAGCCTCCGGATGTCATTCATTCATTTCAAATGTATCAAGCTTCTTCTTTGCACCAGCTCTTGAGAAAAAGTGATGAACCTTTATAAACGTACTCCTTGCCTTTCCAAAACTTACACACACAGATGCTCACCCGAATTAACAACTCTAAATAAAAGTTATATTTTCAAAATAACTCCTGGGACAGAGGAGTTTATGTAAATTGTGTAATTTTTTAGAAGCCATTGGGAGGATCAGGTGCTATGTGTCGCTGTGCCGTTAAGAAAGCAGAGATTTCCAATATTGAGGGTCTCTTGGTTCTATACCTCTTTTCACAGAAGTCTTCTTTGGAACTCAGGAAGATAGTTAAAATAAAAGTATTTAAAAAATATATTATCAGTCTAATCAACAGCTATTGACTACCTATATCGTACCAAATACTTTGCCAATTACAAGGTTACAAAGATGAATGAGATTCAATCTTTGTTTAAATTTTTCACAGCCTAGTTGAGACAGACAAGAGAACGGGAATTGTAATGCAGTAAGAGCAGCGCTAGGGTGGGGCATAGGAAAGTATAGGTAGCCCAGTGACTAGTCACAGGAGGGAAGGATCCTCTGAGGTGAGGCCGAGTGCAGTCCTAGAACATGTGAAGGAGTTTGCCGCTTAAAGAGGAGAAAAGTGGTCAGATGAGCAAAATATGTGCAAGGGGTCCAGCAACACAAACATATTCTGAGTCTGAGGAACAGTGAGGAGTATGTAAAACCAAGACTATAGAGGAAAAGGAAACCAGATAAAACATTCATATGGTGTTTGGCTTCTCAAATCATTTTCACATCAATGGTTCATTCAATCGACAGTTTACCAATATGTGTGGAGTTCCTACTTCACGCGAGGCAAGTTGGGAGGTCCTGCAGAGGGCACATGAAAGGGGTCAGAACTGGAGCCCACCATCAATGGGTCATTGATGAGGGGAGGGGATAGTCCATGGCCATATGAGTTGTAACATGAGGGAATAACCCTGAAGGTACAGATGAAGCACGCTGCGCGATTAGAGGAGGAATCATTTTTTAGCTTCCTTTTCGGGAAGGAAGAAATTTTCCTCTTTCTTTCTAGGTTCTTCTGGCTGGTCTAAGAATTAAGTGGACATGAGACAGATTAGTAGGGGAAAGACAAACAGAAGTTTAATAGCATGTATACATGGGAGAGGCCCAGGAAAACTAAGTAACTGGACAAAGTGGCTGAAACCCTCACCTTATACACCATTTTCAGCTAAAGACCAAAGAGGATATTGTGGGGTAGGGGTTTGGGACTTGAAAAGGAAGGAAGGCAATTGACGTGGAAGTGGAAAAGCAAATGTTTGGTAAATAAATGTTTGCTGGACCATGTGGAGACAGACAATGGCACACAGAATGGAATTTTAGCAAACAGACTTCGCTGGGTTCCTCCCTGTCTACCATACCTAGTTCATACTATACTTATCTGTGGTCAGAGCTCCCTTCCTCTATTTACATTCTTTTAGGCTGTTAAAGGTCAAAGTTTCTTCCTCGGTCTTTCGGGCCTTTTCAGCTTGAAATAATCCGTATGCCAAGAGCATTTTGGGTAGCAAGTTCTCCTCCCTACAACAACATTCTTTGGAGAAGATGGCATTTGACCTTTGAAGGTATGATTCTGATAATGGGGTTTTTTTTCCCCACACATCCAAGCAATTCTCTGACACCACCTGGGTGTCCTATAATTCAATTCAGTTCTGACATTAATAACTTGGAGATAGCATCAGATCCCGCCGGCTAAGTGCTCAATCCTACAAGACTGCCCCTCCCCCGCACACCCCTCTCCCACTACACACACTGGGGACACCAGTGGGAAGCCCAGGCTCTTGCCGGGGCTTCTGACCCACTGGCTAGAGGTTGGAGCTTTCCACAAGCCCTTCCTTGGGTTCAATGAACTTGCTAGAGGGGCTCACAGAACCCAGAGAAACATTTTACTTGCTAGATCACTGGTTCACTATAAAAGGATATGACTCAGGAACAACCAGATGGAAGAGATGCAGAGAACAAAGAGGGTGCCGGGGGAGGGAGCGCAGAGCTTTCCCGCTCTCCAAGTGCATCCCTCTCTCTGAATCTCCACGTGTTCACCAACCCAGTCTTTTTGAGTTTTTACGAAGGCTTTGTTACAAAGGCATGATTGATGAAATCATTGGCCATTGGTGACTGAACGCCATCTCCAGGCTCTCTCCCCTCCCCGGAGGTTCAGGGTGGGCCTAAGGCTCAAACTCTCTAGTCACAAGGTTGCGACCCCTGGCAACCCCCTCCTTAGGTTACGTAGTTGCTGGTCCAAAAGTCACCTCATTAACATAGCAAAAGACACCTTGACTGCTTTCCTCACTTAGGAAGCTCCATGGATTTTAGGAGCTCTGTGCCAAAAATGGAGCCAAAGGCCAAATATATATGGATATTTCTTACCATAACTGGCAACGTTATAGAATGGAGGTGATACTGAAATGTGCAGATTTGTGAGAGGAAAGCTTCCTTCACAGAAGCACGGCCTGAGCAGCGTCAGGAAAGGAAGAGCACATGTTCAAGAAAAAGGAAGTGATCAAGTGTGGCCTTGGCAAAGTATGACTTAGTTCTTTCTCTCATTCCTTCATTCATTCTTCCATGCAATAAGTATTTACTGAGTGGTTGACATATACAAGCATATGTTGAGGCCAAAGAGCAGACTTTGAATGCCAGGCTAAGGAGTTTGGAATTTAATCTCTTAATTATTTCTGAAAAACAGCCCTCAGCATTAGTGCAGGTGTTATCAGCAGATGGGATAGTACAAAGAAAATGCACTTTGGATGCAGAAAGACTGAGCTTTGAATCCTGACCTTGCTCTTATGAGCCATGTGTGCTTCAGCATATTTCTTAACTTCTCTGAGCTTCAGTTTCCTTATCCTTAAAGTGAGATGATGATACTCTCAATGGAAGCTAAGAAGTACCCAGCACAGTGCCTAGCAGCACAGTGCCTAGCAGCACAGTGCCTAGCAGAGAAAAGCATGCATTGGATGGCAACTTCCCTTTGCTTGTCACCGCAGGAGAGCAGAATGTGTGATCCCAAAATATGCCACTTTGGCACGTGGATTATTTCGAGCTGAAGGCAATCAAGACCCAGCAGATTCAAGATAAACTTTTACCTCTCCTTCAACTACCTCAAATAATTGTAGTTGGGGGCCTGGCTGAAAGAGCGACAGAGCTAATATCAGAGATAACTTTTATCTGAATGACCCAGCTGTGTGGCAGAGCAAACGTCTAATTACAAATCATCTGCGCTTCTCATTGTCTGGTGAACGACCCTCCGAAACCTTGAAGCCCTAGGCTCCTGTTCCATTCCTTAGCTCAGGATGACAGATAAGTCCCAACTTACCTGTTGCGACTTGCCCTTGGGTCTTATATTCTTATGGGGCTCCCTTAAGTATGTAGTTAAATTTGTTTGTCACCTGTTCATCTGTCTTATGTCAATTTAATTAATAGGCCAGCCAAAAGAACTTAGAAGGGTAGAGAAAATTTCCTCCCCTACATCATACATAAAAATTTCATGCCACAGAGAGTTTAAAAGTACCTTGCCTAGAATCACCCAGCTAGTAAATGAGCGATAAATATGAACTCTGTCCATCAGACCCTGCAACAATAAGATATGTTTACCTTGAAGCTATATTACACCTAAGGGACCAAAAATGGATTTGGAATACTTTAAATCTAGGAAAGTAATTTTGTGGCCACACCAGTAGGGAAACCCTTCCTTTTCAACCCCTTTGCAGGCCATTTAGAACTTGGCTTCCTTCCCAACCTTGCCTGTGCATCAGAATTCACAGAGCAATAGTAAAGTTACAGATTCTCATGCCTTGTCCCAGATACCCTGAAATAGACCCTCCAGGGATGGAGAAGGGAATCATATTCTCAATAGCTCCCCAAGTGATCAAATGGCGTCCATGTTTGAGACCCATTGGCCTGGAGTGTCACTCTCTTGCTCACTGGTAATATCCTGCTTGCTCTTTAGTGGGGCAGACAGCCCTCTATACCAATGGCTCTGGAATGTGGCCCCCAGGTCCACGTGGCATTAGTTAGAAATGCAAACTCTCAAGCCCACCCCAGGCAGACTGAATCAGAAACCCTGGAAGTAAGGTTCAGCAGTGTGTCTTAATAAACCCTGCAGGTGATTCTCTGCACCCTAAATTTTGAGGGCCACTGCTCTATCCTGTTTCTGGGAGGCTCTCTAGCAATGCACCCTGAATCCTGGAGAGTCTGGCAAAGCATGAGAAGGATGGCAAGAGCAGCAAAGAAAATCAGGGTTTTGGAGGGAGGGGGTAAAAAAGATAAGGAAGAAAGAAAAACAAGAAAGAAAAGGAGAAGGAACCCTAATATTTGTGGAGCACGAGTTTGTTTGCTTGTTTCATTTGACTTGCTTTGTGATGTAGAGTAATGCTCAGTTTGACCATGAAAAGCCTTTTCCGTAAGTTAGACCACTTAGATTGCTGTTCCTAATGGCTGTGTGACCTTTGGCGAGTGATTCCATCTCTCTGGGTCTCAGATTTCTGAGGTGGAAAAATGGGAGGCCTGGACTGATGAATCTCCAAGGGCTCCTCTGGCTGTAACTTTCTATAGCACCACCCAAAGGAGCTGGGATTCATGCTTGTGTTTGGTGTCATTTCTGAGCAAGGGTATCATCTTTGGAGGGCCTCCTGGGGCAGGGAAACCTAAAGCAGAAGGACTGGTTAGGGACCTGGAGTAAATGACTTCCTTCCTGGAGTGCTGCAGCATCCGGGAGGCTATGCATAGGGAAATTCCAGGCCATCTGGATGTGAGAATTGCAGTCACCCACGAGTTACAGGAGCCCGCCTTGCAGAGATAGCATTATGTCACTAGGTAGCTCATTCTGACCTGGAAAACTTCTCAGTGATCATGGGGGTGGAGGGAGGGGTATTCATACAGAAACTCAGACCTTCCTTTCTCTCCCTCTCCACAGGAGGTCTCCAGCTGCCAGTCAGCCATCTGTCTCCAGAGTCAACCTGCCAGGTAAGCCGTGTCATGAGGCTTATCTCCATGTTTCCAAACAACAAATGTGTCTCTTTTCCAGAACCTTTTGTAGAATAATAGCATCTGTTTGCACATCATGGCCCTCCAAATAGGTAGGCCTCTTGGTGACTTTTTTCAAAGGCAGGCTGGAGCTTTACTTCACTCCATGTGAAACCAAATGAAAAGCAGTATGAAATAATTTTCCCATCCTGTGCATGCCTCGGCTTTCAGAATGTGATGGATGTGTGGTCATGCTGCTTCCCAGAACAAGAGCAGGAGTGCAACTATGACCTCAGCTTGCCGGCCCCAGTGAACTCCAGGAGAGCTAACCTCAGACGTCCCAGGTGCTCCCACATTGGCCTGAGGGCCCCATGGTGAATGTTAGTGGTTTTCCTCTTAGTGTCAACTATACATCCCAATTGAATCTACGTCCTTTCCAGGTGTGAAACCAAAGGCTCTTTCCAGGTCACAAATCATTTCTTTTGGAGGTCATCCAACTTTGTTCCTCAAAGGTGTTTTTTGTAAGAGAAACCTAACCTCTCATTTTTTTTAGTACTGTGCATACGCTTTTCATGTGGAGTTGAGAGCTGTGGAGAGGAAGGGCCACCTTGAAGGAACATCTTGGAGACGTGTTGGACATAAAATTCTTCTTGCCATAAGATGCAACCAGTTAGATGGCATTTTTGAAAGTGAAAAATGCAGTTTTTCCTCTTTAATCTGTCCCACTAGTATGGCAGTGGATTTGAGTAGAGCCACAGGACAAACAGTAAGATGAGCTCATGCTGAGATCATCTAACACCTAATGTTGCCTCATAGGTTTCTGTTTCCCTTTGCTTTATTCTTATGATCTTCCATGCTCGGATGTTGTGTTTTCTTGCTGATATGATGGCCATACATATAACAGAAATAATACAAAAGTCCAACTTTTAAAAGAAGAGAACAAAGGCAGTATGTTCCATTGGCTCACTGGCGTTTGAAGTATTAATGGTACATGCTTTAAAACATATGTTTGTGAGAAAATATTGAGAACAAGAATAAAAGTAAAAGGAAGATATTAAGCAAAGTCAAGTTTACCTCTAGAGCCCCATGATATGAAATAGAAGAAAATGGTACTCTATCCATGGACTTTAAAAATGTGGTGTGCTGATGTACTATGTCCTTTAGAAGTTTTATAAAATAAAATGAGATAACTAGAGTGTTTGAACATGTAACTGGTGTTACATGCTAGAGATCAAAGGGGGTGGTTTCGAAACTCCTGTCATTTCATCATCTTGGCCCACTTGTGAGACACCATCACTACCATTTCTATTAGCCAAATTTACTAAGATGGTTTTGACAACAAATCGAATATTTAAGCTATGTTTTCTTTTTCATGTAATAAATACTGACAAACAGCAGGAGAATATGTGATATTTATGGTTCTATAAATTAGCTCATTAGCCAAAGATGCTGTTGGAAAGATCATGTTGTGATTATTGGCACAGTAACTACAGCTTGGCAAGTACAGAGTCTTTTGCTAAATTCTTTTAAAACAATGGAGCAAAGAAATGACAATACCACTTAGGCAATTTGTTTTTGTCTGTCTTTGTGGCAAACTACAAAAATTCTGACTTTTCATTGAGCAGAGAATGTAGCGATACCAATTATTACATAATTATAGGTTTCAAAACCTTCTTAATGCTTAACCACAGTCAAAAAAGGAAGGAGGACACACACATCCTGTGTTTTGTTTTTATTATCAGCTTAAATAAGTCAGGCAGATTTTTCCTGTTATTTTAATATTTATCAGCATATGACAAAGAGGTGTGTTTAAATAGAAACTTTAAAGGGGAATGAAAAATAAGTGGCTCACAGCACACACAAAAAATGAAAGCTGCAGTGCTGCTTTAAAAAATGATATAGCGTGATAATGAGATCAGGTTTTCATTTATTAGCACTGATGCTGAACTCATGTATTTCAATTGAAATCTAACATAAAAGATACAAGAAACCACAATAATTTAAACAGATTTAACAACAACCCAGTTTGTTGGGAAAGCCTGGCTGACTTAGGTTACTATATTCTTGTATAAAAATCAAGTTTAAGAGAGAGAGAGAGAAAAGCCAGAGGAAAGATATTTTTTCTTTTTAAAATGCATCTAAATGAAGGAAATGCAATTCATTTTAAAAGTTAGTTGTCAAAAACCATGGTTAAATTGGTACATTTGCTCTTACAAATTGATCATTAACTGAAAAAATTCGTAGGGGAAGTCAAAGCAAATCTCTCAGTCTGCAGTACCTTTCTCCTCACGGTTTAACCAAGCTTATTGTTTTTAGCTCTCATGCTACAATACAGATTTCCCTCTTCTGCAAAGGCATCCAGATTTTTTTTTAAAAATGAATGTAACTACTCCCTTTTTTGTGCTATGGAGAGAATTCCATTCTAGGATATACTCCAATTTGTGCTTTATATGTTTCCTCCATTGGAGCTCCTTGAAGCCTGGGACTGTCTATACCTTATTCCTCTCTTTATCATTTAAGATACTTTTGCACAGTTATTTTCACATAGTAGGAAGATAGGTAAATGTTGAATTGAGCAGGAGAACTGCATAAAGTTTAAGGACTCTATCTTAAGGAAAATGCTCATAAATTAAATTTTAATAATGAGTCAATATTTTACCTCCATGGCTATGAAAAGCCATGCATGTTTTTCCTGTTAAAAATCAGTTATTGCATTGAAATTGAAAGAAGTTCAAGACACATTCTATACCTGCACTATCTAAATCTCTATATTAGTATGGTCACATAGATTTTGAACAAAAAAAGTTAAATCGAAAAAGTTAGCATGTTATACTTTAAATAGGAAAGCCAGAGTAAAGTAATAGAGGATTTAAAACCCAGAAAATATAGCAATGTGGAAGTCATATGCTCCCACATTAAGGAGGAAATGTAGTAAATCCTCCTGGGGGTGTTGAAAATGTCAATGCTGTGGAGTTTAATGAGCATCTCGATTTTTATCACATTTTGCCTTTTCCCAAGCATGAATTCCAGGCCTTCTCTACATGATATGTAAGGATTGGAACAGAAGGGAAAAAAAAAAGAATTGAAAAAAGAACACTCCAAACAAGGCAGGAACTTGATAATGTATCGAGGAACTTGGGTTCTGTCATCTATACACATTCAAACTGGAAAATTGAAGTAATTCTCAGGATTTCAGGCCCCCAAATTATTTTCAACAGAAAAAAAAAGATAATTGAGGAAAATCACTGGGGGTGTGTGTGTGTGTGTGTACATGATTGAGTGTGTGCATATGTATGTTGTATGTGTAGTGTGTGTGTGTGTGTGTGTGTGTGTGTGTGTGTATAGGGTAATTGTCCCACTTTTCCCACCCAAACCATCCCTTGCTTTTGCATGCATTTCAGTAGTGATCATGGGTATGTCATGAAAGTAAGAATTTACTGAAAAGATAAATTATCAAGTGTTCACTGCCTTTACGAAATGATCGTTTGCTTTGCAAAGGATTAGAGAAGTATTCCTTTTAATGACCAGCACTTCTGATTACTATAAATGTGACTTGATTTTTAATAATATGTATCATATATGGAACATTTTAGCAGCCAAATCAATGTGGAAGGTGGAATATTCTACACTAAATTTCTTCTTCCAAAGTTTACTAATAAACGTATTGAGCAAGAACATCACCCATGTAACAGACAAGATGTTTTGAAGAACAACCCCCAAGGCCATGGGTCATCGGAAATGACAGCAAACCATGTCACAAAGATGACTAGAGCATTGCCTTGAGGACTTCAGGCTAGACTGCTGCAGACCCGAAGTGTCTCCCAGCCTGGGTATGCACAGCCTCAGCTCATGATGGTTTTCAACACCAGTCAATTAGCTGTATTTCAGGAAAAGCCTGTGTATGGAGAAATAGGATGAGACAATACAGGGCTTTCCAGTAAGTCTGAAATAGCTGGGCCTAAGTGAGAAACAGACTTAATTAATATTTTTTAGTGCTCATGGGAATCCATTTCTTCTAATATGTGTCCTCTAGGTCATTCTGGGGAGGAAATGGCTTTTTACCGGTTGATAAAACAGAAGAGACTTTCTCCTAAGAAGCCTGTTTCTCAGTATGAGTTCCTCCCATGTCTTTGCTTGATTATGAATATTCCCCTGGAGGTTCATATGTGTGTGTCAGACGCAGGGTCTATTTGAGGAGTAGACAAGAGGCTCAGTGAGTTACCTTGGATCTTAAGAAATTCGGAAAGTCATGACCTTGATTCAGTTTTCATTCTTTGCCAGAGCAGCCAGAGCCTAGGCTGAGAGATGGGCTGTGTGTGCACCAGTAAAGGGCTCTCTGAGAATGACAGCAATGGCCTGAGAGCTGATCTGAGTCAGATGACTGGAAATGAAGCCCAGCTCAAGCAGAACGTTTTCTCGCTCTCCACATTAAGCAAGAACTGTCAAGCAGGGTTACAACACTTACAGCAAATACTAATAAAATCAATCTTGTTACCAAAGGCTATGGCCACTCATGAAAAAGGAGAAATTGGAGGGAATTACAAACTAAAAGGAAGGAAGGAAGGAGAAAGAAAAGAAAGAAAGAAAAGAAAGAAAGAAAGATAAAAAAGAAAGAAAGAAAGAAAAAGAAAAGAAAGGGAGAGAGAGAGAGGGAGGAAAGGAAAAAAAGAAAAAAACAAAAATATCAGATATTCTTTTTCTTTGTTCTGAATGCTGTGTGGCCTGAATTATTGGGATAATTGCCTTAATTATTCACCTTGAGTATTTAGGCAGTCGTCATACAGGACGATAGGGCAGATGCACTAGAAAAGTCCTAGTCATTCGGAGAATAATTTCACAAATGGTTGTCTTATAAGAATTGCTTTTGTCTAAATTAGCCCTCCTGTTGGAAGTTTACCTCAGAGCATCAACATTAAGCTGTTTATATGGATTTGCAATTATTCCATATGCTTCTAAAATTAGGTAAGTGTAAGTTGCAAAAAAAAAACATTGACAAGTCAACTAAAGTGTGAATAGTTAAAATGTTACCCTTGAGCAAATGTCACCAAAAATAATACCCTGCTCATTAACTGCTATTCCACTATTTGGAAATTAATTTCTAAATTTAGTGTGAATGTTTCTTAGTATTAAATGGAACTGATGAGACCCTTAACATCTCAACTCTCACTTGCTGCCTAAAGACTGGAGTTCATTCCGCCTAGATTCCACTTCACGTTTTTTGTACTGCTGAGAAACACCATCCACCCACCCCCCTGAAAGTTGGAATCATGCATGTTAGTAAGTATTTCAGTTATGCTATTGACGTCAATGGAGTCATTAAATAGATTGCTGGCCCTCCCAGAAGCAAATCACTGCCAGGGACCTAGATACAGACACGTTTTTTACAAAGACAACCATCAGGTTTTGCTATAGCAGTGAGCCAGAGAAAGGGAAAAGTTTATACTGTAGCAGACCTATCTCCAAACACAGTTTCTTTCTTTTTTTTGCCTCTTAGTTCCGGCCTTTCTTTCTCTTTGGTTACAGTAAGCTCAGACAAAGCTTAGATATTGTTGCCTGAGGGCTTTGTGTGCAAAAGCATCTCCTGTCATTGAGACCCTGAAGGGAGACACCCCACTTTTAAAAATGTGTCTCACCTTTAGCTCTGCACAGCCCATCCTGATGTTTATTTGGTGACATAAATTGTCTAGGCAAATCACTATTGTCTACCCGTAAGACCGTGCTTGATAGTTCCCTGAATACAGTTTCCTGCACATGCACATGCACGCACACGCACACACACACACACACACAATTTTGCCCTGTCTGTTGCTTCTATGTGTCTTCTAGCCGCAGCCTGTCATCTGTGACTCAACCTCTATGCAGCCAGCCGGCACTGTGCTGTGGCAGCACCGGGGCTCTAAAGCAAAGGTGGAGGACGAGGCTGGGAAAAAAAGCTTCCCTTGTCTCAGCTGCTTCATCCGCAGAGCCCCGCAGGAGGCTGCCCACGTGCCTGTGTCCTCCCAAACCCCAGCTGCTGCCAGCCTCAAGCCTGGTCATGCAGCTCCCAGGCGTGTCAGAGAGAGCCCTTCAGGAAACATCTGTCTGTTTCTGGGTGTTCTTGACAGCTCTGTTTACCTGGACGGCCCCAGGAGTCAGAGCCAAATCCTCCCCTCACACCTGGAGTCTCCTACCTCCCTCTCCCAGGCTCAGAGTCAGGGAACCATCTTGAGCAGACAGCTTTCTTCATATCCGGTTGTCAGAATCTACCATGTTGGCTCAGCACTCATCTCCCTTCTCCACCCTGTCCCTTTCCTCCCGGCACTCCTTATCAGTAAGTGTGTACTTACTTATCAGTAAGTATATACAGGAATGCTAGACATCCAGCCACCTTTAGTAACCCCTTTGGGTTCATCTGGAGGCCCAGACCCATCCCTCCCTCCACCTCTCCTTCTTTTCCCATATTCCTGGCTTTGAG
The DNA here is from genome assembly GCF_937001465.1 of Orcinus orca. Taxonomy (NCBI): domain Eukaryota; kingdom Metazoa; phylum Chordata; class Mammalia; order Artiodactyla; family Delphinidae; genus Orcinus; species Orcinus orca. The sequence goes on along the minus strand of NC_064559.1, from coordinate 155,789,575 downwards.
TGGCTGTTCACTATCTTTTATCTTGCTCTTCGCCTCCCGCAGACAATCCTTGTAGTCATTTCCTCTAATCGTACACCCTCCTTTTCCTCCCCATCTCCTCTCCTTCAGTTTAGCGCTTCATCTTCCCTTCCTAAGCCATTGTGGTGGCCCTCCAACTTGGTTTATTGTGCTCAGTCTTTCCCCACTTCAATCCACCTTCTATTCTGGTACTAGAATTATTCTTCTAAAACCCAATTATGTTGTTTTCTGAGTTGGTTAACCTTTACTTTTGGGATAAGATCCTTACTTCTTACCAGGTATGCAAAGTCTTTCAGAATTTGTTTCTAATTCCTTCTTTGTCCTCACCTCCCCCTTTAACCCCTGGCCCCGTGCACAGCTAATGGCTGAGATGCACTGAACTTACTGTCCCTCAAATACACCAGGCTCTTCCTTGCCTTCCTGCCTTTGTACATGCTGTTCCTTCTGCCTAGGCTGCCCTTCCCCGAAAATATCATTCACATATTCAGCTCAGGGATTTTCTTACGTTGTCACGGTGAATGAGTTCTTTATACCATCTGATTATTGGACTCTAGAGTCTGGATTAAACTAAATATAGAGTCTCAATCCAGTGCCTGATATATAGTATATGCTCAGTAAATACTACTTCCTTTACCCATTCCCATCTGGAAAGTGCATTTCTTATCCTTCAGATCTCAACATATATGCCATCTTCCACAACTCATCCAAAACCACTCTCAATTATTATCTCAAAATCTCAATTATTGCGCTTGTTGTATTATGCTGTAATCTTTATTTTAATTTTCACCTCTTCTAAACTGAGAGGGTCCCAGATAAAGTATGAATCCTCTTTTTATATATCCGTAATTTATAGCATAAGATCTGGAACATATTAGATGCTCAATAAATGCTTATGGAATAATCAGACAAAAGGGTGAATGCTTGTTCCTGAATCAAAAAGGATTGGAAAGGAGCTGAGGCTCATAGTTGGCTTCCTTCGGCCCAGCCTAAATATCTTCTAGCTCTCAGGCATGTGCCCAGTACCAGCATCCCTGGATAATCTTGACTGCAGGTGACTTTCCTTCACTCCAAGTGAACTCTTTATTATCCATCACTTCAGCAAGAAGCGACAGTGTTAAAAGAAATGGAAAAAAATGAGAACGGCTATATGTGACTAGTTTCTTGCACTATACTATGCTCTCCGTGTCTAGCACAGAGCCTGGCACAAAGTAGGTACTCAGCATATTGAATGGAATTGGCTTGGGATCATGGGTCGGCCCTTTAGACAAGTTACTTCTCTGAGACTCAGTTTTCTTATCTGGAAAATGGGTATTTTAATATGCTACTCTTAAAATTGCAGGAAAGGCTAAATGAGAAAAGCTACGTATAGGGATTAACAGTGAAGACTCTGGAGCCACACTGCCTCTCTCAAATCCTCGCTCCACCACTGTGTGATCTTGGGACAGTGTCCCAGTTGCCTCCTCTATAAAACTGTGATGGAAATCGTACATATCTCCTATGTTGGTTATAAGAATTAAATACATAAACACATGTAAAACACTTAGAATAGCTCCCGGCCCTTAGAAAGTGTCAATATTGGTATCGATATTATTAGTGTTGTACAACACACTTCCCACAGCACCCAGCACAAAGCACATGGGCAGTGTGTGACAGGTGAGAGCTCAGGCCTGCTGGCATCAGTAGGGAACCAAAACAAGCCTTGTAGAGATCTTTCTAGAAGGTTCTGATCACATTCTCTTTCATAGTAATACAATCTAGAAGGCAGTCTTTTTTTGAAAGATTCTTTCCCCCTGAAACCATGAAAATCTGATTTTATGGAAGTAGATTTAGAGCTGAAGATAGGCGTCTCCAGGACATACAGTGGGAAGCTAAGGGAGCTGGGGGCAGAATGCGGCTGTTACCAAATGTAACAGAACACGACACAAGTGTGACTTTTTCTCTTAAAAACAGAGTGTGAAGAAGAAAGTCCAATTAGCATGCTGATAAGCTGGATCTTAGTCAAGTGAGAGTTTTCTTTTGTATAAACCTGAGAGGACTTCACTTTATAGGATAGAATAATTGCACTTTATAGGATAGAATAATATAGGATAGAATAATTTATAGGATAGAATATAGGATAGAATAATAGAATAATAGAATAATAGGATAGAATATAGGATAGAATATCTATAGGATAGAATAATTGCTGCAATTATTGTGTATATATATACAACACAACCCATTATGGTTGTATGTAAAAACCATGTTCAGGGTTGGGCACACACCTACATGGGCACAGGTGCTTCAACCCACAGAGCTCAGCAGAGAACAGCAGCATAAGCCAGTGCAGAGCTTCTTTTTGGAGAGAAGACAGAACCTACTAGCAGAGTCAGCATCTGAGAGGGCTTTGAGTCCTATTGGAAAACTTTTATGCCTCTCTCAATACCCCCGTGTCCACCTACTCCCTTCTCTCCTCTTTATTGGGAGGGAGGGAAATGAGAAGGAGCTCGGGTTGGCCTAGAAAAGGATGAATGTGGACACTGGGAGCTGAAGGAGGAAGGAAGAGGACCATCTAAATTCCCCTTTCTCCCTCCTGCATCTGCAAAACCACTTGATCCCAGGCGGGCAGGGTGAATTCATCTTGCTTGCTTCTCATCTGGCCAGCACTTCATGAAGTTGCCTCCAGAGCTGTTCTCGGAAACCAGGAGCATTTCAGGGAACAGCCTTTTCACCAGAGAGAAGAGAAACAAAGCAGGGACTGTCCCCTAGAAATAGAGAACAGGCAGCAGAACTCACTGGATCTTTGTCTTGGTTTATTGTCTTGACTTACTCCCAGCTAGAGCTATTGACATGGACCAAAAGTGACCCCTCGGAGGTTTGTGTACTTTTCCCACCCCCTCTTTGTCTGTGTCCTCGGAGCGAGCTTGGACCATGGCGATTATCCAGCTCATTTGATCCGTGGAGGCAGCCAGGTCAGATAATGCAGCCTTTGCCCCTGTCCCTCAGTTACTCTTTGGGCTTCACATTCCTGGGGTCTAGTCTGGCTAGTGCTGCTTGTCTAGTACATTAGACCATTTCCAACACCCCACATGCCTGCCTCTGATTGCAGGAGAAGAACTCCTGTTCCATGCTGGGCACTGTGCTCGGCCCTCTGCAGACATTATTTTCTCACCAACTGAACTGTTTTGCCAATGTTATTGTCCTTGTTTCACAGATTTAGAAAAGGAGGCTCAGTGGGTATATGGGGGCTTACTCAAGACACACAGTTAGTAAGTGATTAAGTCCAAACTGAAACCTAGATCTGTGTTTCTTGAAAACCCATGCTCTTCCCTCTAGTCTAGACCACACCATCCTGGCCTCCCCACACTGTAAACCTCGGATGTTATAACGAACGGAAAGCGGGTGGTTAGAATTTCACAACAGGAGAGAAACCAAAGGAACTGAGTTCTCTGCAGCCTCAATAAGTACTCTATAACAGAGAATTTCCCTTAATTCCTTTGTCAACTATCCCTTTCATTGTAATGTGTAAGTCTTGAGAGAAATGTTTCATATACGTCCATTATTCATTTATTCAATAAACATTTATTAGATGCCTACTGTATATGAGACACTGTACTAGGCACTGGGGATACAATGGGAGAGAATTCAGAGAAGAGAATGAATTCAGACCCTGACCTTGTGGAGCTTACTGCCCATGAAATGTCAAATGAATAAGTACATGATTATACATTTGATCATTGTAATGAAGAAAAGTACAGAATGCTATAATATTGCCTCATCTTTTCACCTGTGAATGTGGGAATAATACTAGTTCTTCCCATAAGAATTGTTATAAAATTTAAATGTTAGTGTAAGTAAAGCATTCAGAACATTGCCTACAACTAGTGTTATTTACTGTTTGCTCTAATTATCATTATCATTGGTTATGGTTGGGATTAATGTAGATTAGGGGATGGGGAAGCCCTTTGTAAATACATGACTTGGACTTGAGACCTAAACACTGAGTAGGAGCTGGGTGGGTGGAGACAGTGACTAACACCTAAAAGGTGCTACAGCCAGAGACCTGGATCGATAGAGGGATGGCGAGGCGCAAGGCCAGAGAGGTCCAGAGAGGCCAGATGGGGCAGAGCATTTGTAAGCCATGGTTGAACGTGTAGCTTTTATTGTGAATCCAGTTGGGGAGCCATTAAAGGATTTTGAGAACGAGGTTGACATGATCTGATTTGAACTTTAAATACAGTACTTCCTGAACCACAAGTCTGGGCTTGTGCCCACACCTCCTATGTGCTCCCTAGCACCTGGGCTTTCTCTATCAAGATACTCAGCACCTGGGCTTCCTTGGTGGCACAGTGGTTGAGAGTCCGCCTACCGATGCAGGGGACACGGGTTCGTGCCCCGGTCCGGGAAGATCCCACATGCTGCGGAGCGGCTGGGCCCGTGAGCCTTGGCCGCTGAGCCTGCGCCTCCAGAGCCTGTGTTCCGGAACGGGAGAGGCCACAACAGTGAGAGGCCCGCGTACCGCAAAAAAAAAAAAAAAAAAAAAAAAAAAGATACTCAGTACCTGCCCCTTCTGTCCACCTGCACAGTTAAGAAGGCAACCTCAGAAGGCAGACTGCCTGAGTTTAGTTCTGATTCTATTCCTTTCTTTCTGTATGATTGTAGGTAAGTAATTCAATGTCGCTGGGCCTTGGTTTCCTCATCTGTACAATGGGGAAAATAATAGGACCTTTGGCATAGGAAACTATTGTTATGAGAGCTAAGTTAATTTATGTAAAGTGTCTAGAACAATGGCTGGCACTCAGAAAGCACTAAATAAATGCTAATATTCTTAACATATTGTAACTGCCTGTTTTCGAGATTGCTTACACCATCAGCTGTATGGTCAGTGCCTGGCCCAGGGCAGGTGCTCAAAAACCTACTGAAAAAAGAATTTACAACGAAAGAGAGGTAGTGCAATGAATTGTAAGTAAAAGGAGAGACATATGGCTGTTCTACTCATGGAAAAATGGACTTCCTTGAGTCAGGGGTGGATTCTGAAAAGGAGGAACTTACTTATGGGGGACAGAGAAACTGGATGACTCTGCAGCTGCCCAGCTGCTCCAGCTTTGGAGAACTTGAAACAGTGGGACAAAAATTTGTTTCAGAATCTAGATTGCCATCTGCACAAAAAGAAAATTGGGCTCATGAAAGAAAGCCATTTCATTTTCCTAAGCTACGTGACTGTCTCTCTGAAGGCAAAGGCAAGGCTGACCCTCTGGAGTTCTCTGTGTGCTCGCTTTGGAAGGACAGTCCCACCAAAGAGCCAGCCATCCTACAGAGAACTTGACACTGTGATTTCCTTTTCATCCCTGCATTGCTAGTAGGGCCTCAAGCTAACAGAGGCTCAGTTCTAGGAAGTCAACACACACCTTTAGTGTGGTACCTAAGCATGGAGAGAGGCTTTTCACATGTTTGCTCAGCTGGGCAGTCTTAGGCACTCAGCTCCTTTACATCTACGTGCAGAGTACCTGCCCGGACAAACAATGAATCCTTTGGCTCCCTAAATGTGCCAGCTCAATGCCATGTGCATGTGTGCGTGCGTGAGTGCGTGCGCATGACGGTTCGTTACTTTTTTAATCCCAGGGGAAGATAAGGGTTCTTCTCATGCCTTTTGTCAACACGATGCGACTCTGTCTTCACTGACCTGGTTTTCCATTATTTCTTCCTCTCTCATCACAGTTTTGACCAGCCTGTCTCTCTTTACCCTCAGAACGTTTCTAGTCTTCCCTCTGATTTACCACTCTCTCCACGCCCCTCACACTTCCAAACCACCTTCCCTGCAGTCCTTTTTTTGGGGGGTGGTGGTGAGGGGAGGCCACGCTGCAAGGCTTGTGGAATCTTAATTCTCTGACCAGGGATGGAACCCATGCCCCCTATGGCGGAAGTGTGGAGTCCTGACCCTTGGACCACCAGGAAATTCCCAGTCCTCTTAATCTGACTCAAAAGTTACCTATGGGGCTTCTCTGGTGGCGCAGTGGTTGAGAGTCCGCCTGCCGATGCAGGGGACACGGGTTCGTGCCCCGGTCCGGGAAGATCCCACATGCCGCGGAGCGGCTGGGCCCGTGAGCCATGGCCGCTGAGCCTGCGCGCCTGGAGCCTGTGCTCCACAACGGGAGAGGCCGCAACAGTGAAAGGCCCACATACCGCAAAAAAAAAAAAAAAGTTACCTATGGAAAGCCTCTTGCAATTAGTCCTGCCTAGTGTCATAACTTCCCACTATAATTACATTATATTGGACTATGCATGTCCTGTGTTGCTTTGTAAAAGCATCCTAGTTCTTTAGGCCATGGGCCTAAGTTCTTTCTACATCATTCATCCATTTGTTCAGGTTTTAGTGTATTCCTTATGCTACATTTTTTTAGTCGCCAAGCCGGTGGAGAGGGGAGGTACTCATGTGAATAAGACACAGAATCTGATCTTGCTTGCGCACCATGTAGAAATAAGACTCTAGAGAAAAAGCTATATGAAGGTATGTTCCATATCAGTCAGGATTCTCCACAGAAACAGAACCCATGGGAGACTCTATTTACACGTCCATACATACATACATATGTATATGTGACTTATTTTGAGGATTTGGCTCATGTGATTGTGGGGACCAGCAGTTTGAAATCCACAGTGCACACCGGAAACTCAGGCAAGACTTAACACTTCAGTCTCGAGGCAGAATCTGTCCTTTACTGAGCAACCTCAGTTTTTGCCCTTAAGACCTTCAACTGATTGGATGAAGCTCACCAACATCATCTGAGTCATCTCTTTTACTCGAAGTCCACTGATGGTAGATGTTAACCACATGTACAAAATGCCTACAGCAACATCTAGATCCGCATTGATTAAAGAGCTGGGTCCTAGCCAAGTTGACACATAAAACTAATCATCACAGGGACCAACCAACCAACAAAAATCTCATCTTGGGAATCAGACCAGAATTATGCCCTGCTCTGCTACAAATGAAGTATATAAGATCCAGGAAAATAAAAATCTTTACATTTCTTCTGACTAATCGAGACTATTCTTCAAAACACAGTAAAATAACCATTCCTCTCAGCTCACAGAAATGTTTTGAAAACCATATGATAGTTTTGAAAGACCAGGAGTGCAGAGTGGTGGGATTCTGAACCTGGGATGGTGGCCAGGCAGCGGCAGCACACTGCCTCAGTGCCGGTGACACCGCATCAGCATCCTCCACGCTGTTCTCTCTATTGAGTGGCTGTGAGAGAAAAGAGAAAATCTTGGGCTTCACAGGATGTACAATAATGCCAGTTAAATTGTGCCCCATGTCTAGAGACCACAACCAATGATATTAGACTTAATAGGGAGAAATATCTCAAAAAAGGTTAATTTTGGCCTGAAATATCTCAGGGTGGTGGGAATGGAGGAGTGAGATGGGAATCCTCTTTATGTATATTACTTATTTCCACCAAATGGGGTTTGAAACATTCATGTCCTCTTACACAATTTGGAAATTTTAATACCAACCCTATTCTCCAGGTCATTCTTGGGACTCCTTCTCAAATGTGAGTTTGAACATCTCCATTATCTCCATTTCCCCTCTGAGTCCTGTGCTCCTGTCACTGAGAAAGCATGTATTCAGAGCTGAAGCCTCCAGCCCCCAGGCAGAGCACTTTGCACCAGGCAATTCTCCATACCCTGTTTACAGGTTTGTGTTCACCAGGGTTCCAACTGGCTGCTCTCACCTCTGCATCTCAGTAAGATTCCCCAGGTATTTTAATCCTAAGGCACGTGGCTCCTGTAACCCCTCCCAGTCTGGAATATCTCAGACCTATGATCCTGCCTTCAAGGTGCAATTTCCTCCTAAGTCTCACCGATCTTTTCATAAAGAATTGCTCTCAGCAAATTATTTAACTGTTGATACTTTCTGGAGTTTAGAGAATTAGCATCTCACCAGGTTCCTTTCCCCCAAATCTTACCTTTTCTTCAGGTCTTGAGTAACTTGTTTTACTCAACTTCTAGAAACACTTACCTCTACCTCCTCTTTTTCTACAGCACTGGAATGTGCTACTTCTCATCTCTTTCCTAATTTTGTTGGAGGAATTACTTATTACCCTCCCCCCCTCCCTGACTCCTCAAGTTTCTGTGGAGGGAATTCACTCCAGTCTTTGACAGAGAACAGTCTTTCTTCACCATTCTGTGCTACCAGGGCAGAAAGCAAAGGCAGATTACAGTGGGTGGAATTTGTAAGAAAGATTTTTGTGTCCATGAGCCATTTGCCCCGTTAGAGATTTGGCAGAAAATAGAAGGGGTTTCTCTGGAAAGTGACTCATTCTGCCTTCCCCTGTTGGAAGAGCACTTGTCTAGATAGATGTAGAAAGTTTAACTTGGGACTCCATCATTCATCAGAAGGGTGGACTTGGTCAATTCTGAGATGTTTCTGCATTAGAAGTATCTGTGAGAGAACAGTGGTTTGATCAATTAGTTTCAGCTCTATGCCCCCAAAGTGTGTATTTCCAAAGAGCTTTCCATAAAGCACTTGTTTCAATTACAAGGCATGGGAGAGAAGTATTAACATACTATTAGACCCCTACTAAGTAAAAACTGTATTTGCTATTAGGAACTCTGCACATGAGATCTCTTTTCTTCTTCAGCAACCCCTTATAGAATCCATATTATTGTTCCTTTTGTTAATCAATGAAATCCTGCCTCAATGAGGGGAACTAGCAGTATAATTGCACTCAATTAGTAAGTAACAAAGCTAGGATTTGAACCCTGGCTTATTTGACTCCAAAGCCTATATACTTGGCACTAGCCCTCTGTGCAATCAGGTAAGTACAAGTGCCTCTGGTGATGGCCACACAGGTACCTGCCTTAAAGGTACACACACCCTGGGTTTGGTGTTTACATGGGCTGCTTCAATCACGTTCAGCTTTCTCTGGACAATACCCTTTTGTTCCTGTGCTACATTTAATCTATGCCTGGATCTGGAAGAATCTATGGATTCTAGGACGAGAGAAAATCTAGAGGAAAGTGTGATTCAAGCCCTTGTCTCCCCTCAAGGAAATCACTGAGCCAGTGGAGAGGTGACAGTCTTCCTCTGTTCTAGGAATAAGTCCTCTTCACTGAAGGGTATTTCTTTTGGGTATTGAGTAGGACAACCTGGCAGGAAGAGGAGGCAAGGGAGAAATTTTAGGACAGAACAGAGTGGTGGGTCAATTATCTCTGGACCATTACTCACAGCTGGGAAGATATCCCGGCCTCTGACATCACAAGGAGTAAGAGTTCGATTTCAGATCTGTAGTGAAACTGGGGCTCGGCTCACTTGAACACAAGGAGGCAGCTGTCCAATTCTAGGCTGGCTCTGGAAAGTCCCGTTTTGAATAATTTGCTTCTTACGGTGTTTGTTCAACTTCCCTACCTCAAATGAAACTGTGTGACTTAAATGAAAGAGCACTGGGCTGGAACTCAGGAAACTGAATTTTAGTACTGGTACCAACCAGGTGTGTGACCTGAGGTAAATCTTTTAACCTCAGACTTAGTCATCTTTATTTTGAATTATTTTGAGTCTTTGAGTCTAGAATCCAATCTTACATTGCCTTCAAACTTCCAAAATGGCTCCTGGCCCAGAAATGGTGGTGTGTGGGTGTTGGGATGGATCATTTTTTTGTCAGAGAAGAAATAGCCTCTGAGCTAGTTACTGGTGATTCTGGAGTTCAAGCCCAGGTCTCATGGGTTTGGCTCCAAAACCTCCACCCATTCCCACCCTGACTTTGGCTATATTATTGTTACATAACACAGTGCATCTTTATTATTTTCCTAATCCCTGCCAGCCGTAGTCAGCACAATTCAACAGCAAATGGTCATTGAGTCCTTATGAGTGCTGGGGAAACAAAAATGAAGGGGAGGTGGTCCTTCAACCCAGCTTAAAAGCATTCTCATAGGGAGATTCTGGAGCCAGACTGCCTGCGTTTAGATCCCCGTTCTACTACTTATCAGGCTAATGACTTCTTAAACCTGCTTTGATACCTCAGAGTCTTCATTCTAGTTTCTTCATCTTTAATACCTTCCTCTTAGAGTTGTTACGAAGATTCAATGAGTTACTTCATATAAAACATTTAAAATAGTGCCAGTCGTAGAGTAATGACTGAATCCATAATTGTTGTTCTTGTTACTATTATATGTGTTTGTTAGCCCCCTTATGGCAGGAGTCTGGGAAGGTTGCAACCGGGTCTTGTTCATTGGCACTTAATGAAAGTTTGCCGGATGCAATTATTCAACAGCTATGTACAGTGTTTGTACTATGTGCAAAGCCCTCTGCTTTGGTAGAATCCAACAGCCTACTTAGGAAAAAGTCACTATGTCTTAGAGCTTATATAATTATAATTTGAAAACTTTTTTTCCTTAAATATTCCTTTCTAGTGGCCCTTGTTTAGAAAGGGTTAAGGAAGGACTTAGGAGGAAAATATTCTTCATATGTACTTATTGACTTAATCAGGCAAGCCATCTGGAAGCAGAGGGGTTAACAGTAGGCCATTGGGAAGATTAGTCTTTCTTAAAGGAAAAACCTCTTTTAGAACTCTGAAATCAGACATTCTCTCATTCACTCACCGTCTTTTTCATTCGTTGTTTCATTCATTCACTCTAAAAGCACCCAGTGACGACTCACTGTTACATGAATCAGGCATTGTGCTGGGTGATGGGTATACAGGAGTGAATAAGACGCAGGTTCTTCTCTTGAGGAGCTCAGTCTTGTGGGGTAGGCAAACATAAATGGTTATATAATAGCCTATGACGAGAATTTGCCTGAAGCATGAGTGCTCTGGACACTCAGAGGAAGGCCGGTGGTTAGGAACGGGCTTCTTACCCTCAGTACAAATAACACTCTGTACTGTGCTATACCTAGGAATTTTATAAATAAGTTGTTACTGAATTTAAAAAAATTAGTATTTCCCATAGCCAGATCATTCATTACAGAGCTAAGTTTCTTTTAGCCATTTCAGCTCAAGTCGGTGTGTTCACTGAGTACCTGTTATAACTAAGTGGATTAATTGTTTTTCATTGTTTATATAATTATTATTTTTTATGATTTTTTTATTGGAGTGTAGTCGCTTTACAGTATTGTGTTACTGTATACTGTACAATATTGTGTTACTGTATACTGTACAGCTATATGTGTACACATATCCCCTCTTTTTTGGATTTCCTTCTCATTTAGGTCACCACAGAGCACTGAGTAGAGTTCCCTGTGCTATACAGTAGGTTCTCATTAATATGGGTTAATTTTGTCCTGAGCCACTAGAACGACGAAGGTATAGGAGATATGATTTGAACTCTGCCCTGGAGGATGGGTAAGACTTCACAGGGCAAAAGTTGAGAAATACTGTTCAAGAAAGTAGACCAAGGAATTCATGGAAAAGACTCTGACAAGTACAGGTTTCTGGTAACTGACTATACTTCTGAACTGAATGAATAAGCATTTTCAGAACTCTAATGGAAAACTGATGAATTCATAAAAGTGCTAACAAAAGATCAAGATGAAAAAAAATTAATTACACGGGACTGAGTGAACTGATGAGGATGATTATAATTTTTGTGACTTTCTGTTTGAATAAAAAAAAAAAAGAAAGAAAGTAGATCATGCTCAAACAAAGGTGTAGTGGTCCAAAGAGTGAGGGCTGAGTTATTGGAACGAAAGTCATTGTGAAGGATTCGTGAAGGGAGGATAGGGGGTGTAGGAAGGAAAGATTGGTGGGAAAACAATAGGGGGCTTTGTATACCTAGCACACAAGCTGAAAATTTATTTTACGTGCAGCACAGAGCCACTGATATTTGTTCTGCAGGGGAGCACGTTGTCAGAGCTGTGCTCTTCAGGATGGTTAATGTGGTGTGTTTGCTATGGGGGCAGGAAATAGTGCCAGGCTTGGAGTCAGAAATCATGAGAGAATTTCAGTTCATCCATGGACTAGCTGTGTGATCTTCAGCAAGTTGATAACCCTTTCTGAGCTTTATTTTAGCCTCCTCACCTACATGGTAAACAAGATTAAACCTCCTTAAAAGAGCAGCAGCAAAAACAACCACAATTTTCATTGACCACTGCTCCCTGTGTACCATTGGGCTAGGCCATTTCTATGTAATGTTTAAGCCTCAAAACAACTCTATGAGTACTTAATATAAGTTTACCATATGATCACTCTTAGGCATCTATACAAGAGAACTGAAGACATATATATCCACAGAAAGTCTTGACACAAATGTTCTTAGCAGCATTATTTACAATAGCTAAAAAGTGGAAACAACCCAACTGTCCATCAGCTGGTGAATAGATAGAAAAAGGTGCTTACATCCTTGCAATGAAATGTTATCCACCAGTAAGAAGGAATAAACTAAGGATACATGCTACATACAACATGGATGAACCCCAAAAGTATTATATTCAGTGAAAGAAGCCAGACATGAGATACTCCATATTGTACGATACCGTAAATTGTATTTTATTTGCATGAAATATCCAGAAAAAGCAAAGACAAAACCTGGGGCAGGGGTAGGAGACAGGGATTAACAGTAAAGGTTCATGTGGGATCATATTGGGGTGGTAAAAATGGTTTTAAGTTGATCTATGTTGATGGTTGCACAACTTAGTAAATCTACTAAGAATCATTGAATTGTACACTTGAAAAATGTGAAGTATGTGTCATGCAAAATAGCCTCAATAAAATTATTCTTAAAGCCAAAACAACTCTATGAAGGAATTCCTGTTCTTATCCCTGCTCTACAGATGAGGCTACTGACTTTCTCAAAGCCACACATATGTATGGAATCTAAGAAAAAAAAAAATGTCATGAAGAACCTAGGGGTAAGACAGGAATAAAGACACAGACCTACTAGAGAATGGACTTGAGGATATGGGGAGGGAGAAGGGTAAGCTGTGGCAAAGTGAGAGAGTGGTATGGACATATATACACTACCAAACCTAAGATAGATAGCTAGTGGGAAGCAGCCGCATAGCACAGGGAGATCAGCTCAGTGCTTTGTGACCAGGTAGAGGGGTGGGATAGGGAGGGTGGAAGGGAGGGAGACGCAAGAGGGAAGAGATATGGGAACATATTTATATGTATAACTGATTCACTTTGTTATAAAGCAGAAACTAACACACAATTGTAAAGCAATTATACTCCAATAAAGATGTAAAAAAAAAGTAGAGAAGTGATGGATATGTTAACTAAGCTTACTGTGGTAATCATTTCACAACATATATGTGTAGCAATCATCACACTGTACACCTTAAACTTACACAATGTTGTATGTCAACTATATCTCAATAAAATGGGAGGGGGGGAAGTAGTGGAGCTAGGATTGGAAACTCTTTCTGCCTGATCCTGAGCCCATGCCCTTGGCTACTGTTCATAGTGTACCCTTCTTATGTGACAAAGTGGTTGTGAGAATTAAATTAAGTGTAGGATACTCATTTGATCACGTTATACACAAAGCAGGCATGTGCTCAGCTCTCAGAAAATCTTAGCGGATTCTGATTTGGGCAGCTGTTGGCCAGATGGATTAGAGGGGTTTGAGAGGAGACCTGGTAAAGGGCAGTCCAGGCAGAAGGTACCAGGAGACTGCCCAGGGTTTAATCAGGAGGAAAGAACAGAAGATGTAGAAGAGGAAGGCCAGCTAGGATTAGGGTCTGATTCGTCACATATTTTAACTTCTCTAAATAAACATGTAGGATGCTTGGCTCTACTATGAGTTAAAACAAAGAACAGAGGTCTTTCTTTCCTTCAGCAAACAGCTGACACACGTTCCCATCATAAATTTTGTAATTCAGGATGTAAAACCAAATCCAACAGCCCAACCCAGCCAGAAGGTTAAATAAATAAGTGCTAAATAAATAAATGTAGATGTTGTTCCTTTGCCCATGTGTCTCTACAGCAGATGCCACGTGCTTCTGTTCATTGAAGTCTACTAGTCCGTTTCTTTCTGTGTAAATTTGGGGAACCAGCCTGCTCAGGGTTGTGAGTTGAAACTTTAAGGAGTTGAAACTTTGGGGATTTTTTTTTTTACATTTTCCCATGAAGAGCACCACTGTTAATAATAATTCTGAATCACAGGTGAGAGATCACACCTAACATCTCCTCTTTTGTTTTGAAATGCTGTTAAAGCTCAAAAGGCAGAAACACAGCCCACAGCCTTGGCAGACGTCAGACTCTGCAGGACTGAATGGGGTTTTTCCTGAGTTACTTTCTATGACGGATACTTTGTGACCCAGATGTGTCTGCCACATGGAGAAACTTTATAATTAATAAATCCACATTCCCCCCAAACAAACAAGACAGCATGGCAAACAGTGGTGTTTGCTCTGTTATACATTTGGGTTGGTTTTTCATCGTTTCCAAGGACCAAGGCCCTGGATGTTTCCCATTGCACTGGTGAAAAAAAAAAATGTGAGAATTCAATTTGCCTATTTTGGCCACATAAACATGAGACAATTTGTGGTCACCAAGTCAGGACTCCTCATTCCGGAGGGCTTGGTAGCAGCGGATGGGGCTGTGAGGCTCCCTAGGGAGGACAATATTGAATCTGGAAGTGCATAGGATCTAGGCCGTGTGGTAAGGAGACTATTCAGAACACCTCCTGGTTTTATGGCATTCAGTCTTTGAGTCACAGTCCCCAAAGAGCCAGAAAAAGCTAGTGTGTGTCTGCCATGGTAATTAAGTGTTCAAGTCTGAAGAAGCTTGAAGAAATCTTACATGTAGCAAAACTACTTCTGCCAGCTTTGTTCACTGTTTCGAGAGCTCACCCAATCAGAGCTCATTCAAGATCCCTTTATTGGGCACTGACGCTATGTGTAGCACTGTCCCAAACACTGTGAACAATATTAAATTAGGGTCCCAGCCCTCGAGGAGATTGCAGTGAGTGAGGATGGGAATACTTCAATGTGAAACATTTAATCATTTAAATAATGGTAAAAGTCGTAAGAGGTGGTTTCCTCCTCAGTGAAGCCTTTCAGAGCTGCCCCACCTTCACCACCTGTGTGTTGAGGGCTCATGTCTGAACTCAATTTGATGTAACTCTACTAGAATGGGATCACGGAAAGGTCATAAATTTTAGAGTCAGAAACACTCCAATCTAAATTCCCCATTGCCCGTGAATTAGCGGGATTGTAAGCTCCCAGAGGACAAGTCTGTTTAAACATGGTGTATCTTAGAACTCGGCACAGTGCCTGACGTTTACTAGACACTCTCTAAATATTTGCTGTTGAATAGCTAAATTAACCGTGGAACCCTAGCAAAGTTAACCTGTGAGTCCAGGAGTAATCACACCTGCCTGATAGACGTTAGGAAGTTGTCCAGAATGATGTTTGAGGATGGAGACTCTGGAGTCCCTCTGTCTGCGCCTGAATTCCAACCTGTCATTTATTATTTCTGTGGTTTTGAGCAAATAACTTGTCTTTGCCTCAGTTTCCCACACTATCAAGTAAGGATAATATTGTAAAACTTCCTACCTCTTAGGTTTGTTGTGAGGATTAAATGAATGAACATCTGTATAGTCCTTAGACGAGGGCCTGGCACATAGTATGTGCTATAAAAATATTTGTTAAATAAAAATAAATAAATAAAATATAAATAGAAAATGGGTTTGCATGGGAATTAATGAGTGTTGATGTTGTAAAATGCTTAACATAACCTGGTTCAAATGATGCTGAATAAACGTTAGTTCAAAGAACTTTATATTTGATCCTCATTTCCTAAGCCAGTGCCTGGCTCATTAAAAAATGCACAAAATGGAATATAATTATTAAGAGAGTGCTATTAAGTTTTCTGAGGATCACGAGGACCTTGTGGGCTAGCAATACGGGGAGGGGTTTCATCAAGGACAGGGAATTAAAGTTGGCTCTTGGTTAGGAATTAAATAGTCAGGGTTAAGGAGTTCACGGAGGAGGCATATAATCTGCATAAACTGGAGGGAGGAAAAATCCAATCACAGTCACAAGATGCTCCATCATCAACAGGACTTGGCACCACTTTCTGGAAGAATAATTTGTCGTGGTCCAGCTTTTTAAGTGAGTTTGGCCAAAACTCTGCTTCAATTCTTCTAGCGTTTCAACTGCTCAGATTAAGACTTTGATGACTGCTTATTTATTCACTCATTTTTTGAGCAAGTATTTTGTAGATTCCACTAAGTATCAGGCATTTTATTAGGGAGTGGTGAATAAAATATAAATGGACCTTACCCCTTTTGGACCAGGAGGGAGATACAGACTATGAACTGAAAAGTAAACAAATTCTGATAAGTGCTTTGAAGTATATTAAGAGGGCACAGAGGTAGAAAATAATGGAAAGGAAGGGGAGGTTGTTTAGATGAGAAAATATCTCTCCAAGCAGGTGACATTTCACCTGAAGCCAGAAAGCTAAGAAGAAAACAGGGGAGACTATTTCAGGCAGGGAAATGGAATCTTCAAAGATCTTGAGCTTGGTGTATTTAAGAAAGAAGGCCAGTGTGGCTGGAGCAGAGTGGCCTGGGGGAAACAGGTAGAAAATGGGGTTGGAGATGGGCAGGGGTTTAATCTTGTGGGGCCTTGTAAGGGATAGTAAGGAGTTAAGACTATATTAAAGCGAACTGGAAAGGCACCAAAAAGTAGAAGGGAAAATGTTATATAACTTCTTAAAACTCACTCAGGCATCAATGTAGATAGTAAGTTGGATTGGAAAGAAAAGAGAAAGTGAGAGGAACATTGAAGCAGTCTAGGTAAAGAGGTGATGTTTGCTTAGTCCTGGATGGCAGAGAGGCAGGGATAGAAAGAAATGGACAGATTTGCCATATATTTTGGAGATGGGATAGACAAGGCTTGCTAATGGATTAGATGGGGAGAGGTAAAAATAGAAACACTAAGAGAAAGAAAAGCGTCAAGAATGAATTTCAGGCTTCTGGCTCGAGCCACTGTATGGTGTTGTTGCCATTGACTAAAATGGATAAGATTAGAGGAGGAAATTGTGGAAGGTGGTGTGGGAAAGAAGTCAAGAGTTTGGTTTTAGCTGCTAATTTTGAGTGTTGTGATGCATCCTTGAGTAGATGTCAGGTCAGCATAGGAAAGGTTAGGCTAGAGATGCATATTTGGAGTCTTCAGCATATAAATTGTGAATAAATCCATGGGCTTGAATGAGAGTGTAGAGGGAGTATACAAATCCAGGGAGAATGACGGCATTGAGATTCTGAGTAGAGAAGGAGGGGATCAGGAAGAAGACTCAGAAAGAATGATCCGAGAGGTACGAGGAAACCATGGAGAACATGGTATCACAGAGCCTGAGTGAGGAGAGTATTTTGAGAAGGAGACAGCCATCAGCTGTGTTGAAGTAGGTTGAGGATAGAAAAGTGACCACTGGTTCTGACAACACAGAAGTCATTGATGATCCTGACAAGAGTAGATTTATGGGACTTATAAGGTTAGAAGCCAGATTCACAGTGGGTTGAACACTTGAGGATGGTAAAGCATATTTGTATGTTGCTGAAAAAAATTCAGAGACAAGGAGAGGTTACTGATGGAAAGAGAAAGGAAATAATCAAGGGGACAATCCTAGAGCAGGTAAAGGGTAGTGGGATCCAGAAAGTAGGTTGAGGGCTTGCCTTTTGACCGGAGCAGGGACACCTCTTCAGGTGAAAGAGGAGGAGATAACTTTAGGCACAGGAAATAATCACCATCCTTATAGCTAATATTTATTGAGTTTATTATGTGCCAGGTAATGTTCTAAGTAATTTTCATTTATTAACTCATTTAATCCTCATAACAATCTTTTGAGATACGTTCTTACACATACTCAGTTAAAACTTAGAGAGTTCTTTCTCATCTGATAGTTTAAATTGTGGAGTGGAAGGCAGATGGGAGGTTTGAGAAGGGAAAAGGTAGGACATAGTGTCACAGAAAGTAAGTACTCATTGACTTCCCCCAATGAATAAACACCCCCAATGAATTAATAAGTAAGTACTGACTTCCAGGCAGTATTGGGGTTCATTTGAGATTTGAAATCATCAATAAAAAGTGAATCTGGGACTTCCCTGGTGGTCCAGTGGTTGAGAATCCTTCAGGCAATGCAGGGGACTCCGGTTGGATCCCTGTTCGGGGAACTAAGATCCCACATGCCATGGGGCAACTAAGCCTGCAAGCCACAACTAGAGAGCCCACGTGCCGCAACTACAGAGCCAACGCATTCTGGAGCCCTCGCACCAGAACTAGAGAGAAGCCCATGCACCGCAACGAAGCGAAGAGCCCACGCACCACAACAAAAAATCCTGCATGCCGCAACTAAGACCTGATGCAGCTAAAAAATTAAATAAATAAATAAATAAATATATTTTTTAAAGTGAATGTAACACAAAATCCAAGTGGGTCTTTACAGCACTCAGCAGTCATACTTCAGTGGCCTGACTTAATTGATGCTTAATTTAGAAACAGGGGTAATTTCCAATGCCAGGAGTAATAAAATATACTAGAATCCCCTACTAGCATCCTAGCCCTTAATAAATGTTCATGAAGCTGCTTTGGAAACTTGGCCACAAGGAACCCTTCCCCTACCCCACTACCACTCTTGCCCCTGCTCAGAGGGAGGAACCATGGCCTCCATGAGAGAATGATATATAGAATGAACTACCACAGCCCACCAGGATGATGACAGACAGGCACTGGCTGATTTTGACTCTTATACTTAAAAGGAGTCCAAGCTGGATGCTCTGTCCCACTGTACCTCACAGCTTGCCAGGTTTTCATCAGCAACAAGGGCACCTCCTTTACCTGAGAAATCACCATTAGCTCTCCCCATTGCCAAGCTCTCGTGAGTGCAGAAGAGGTACACAGTCTTTACTTGACACAGAAAGCTTTTGATTGACAACAAGCAGTAAGAGCTAAGATTTACTGAGCACTTACTCTATATCAGGATCGGGGCAAAGTGCTTTTTTACTATGCACTGTGTCCCTTAATCTTTAAAACAACACAGTGAGGTATGTATTGTTATAATATCTGTATTACAGATAAGAAAAATGAGCTTTAAAGAGATTAAGTAATTTTTTTAATATCAGGAAACTATCAAGTGAAGAAGCCATGAGTTGATTCCAGAAAGCCTGACTCCAGGATCTAGGCTCTTTTAACAAGTACATTATAACAGCAAATCAGTGAGCAGCCTTGCCAGGTCAAACTACTGTGCATACTCATGGTATCATACACTGCCACCATTCTATAAATTTTATTCAGAAAACACATGAATTTTGTTTTCAACTATGTTGAGACCAGTTTCTACTCTCCCGTGCTCTCAAAATGAGGGATTAATTCATTGGGGGTGTTTATAGAATTGATGGCTTTTATTCAAATGTCCCTCTTTTCATAGCAACCAGCCTATTAAAGAGAACGGTTTATGGTTGTTGGTTTTTGCAAGCCTGGTGACCTACGTTAATATAGTTTTCCCTGAAGTCAAATGTGTTGATACATGTGACACAGCATAAGCTGAGCTCTGTGGGCTCTAAGGACTGGCAATGACCTGATCTTTTCCCACCACATACTTATGAATTGAGAATTGTCCTTTACAAAAAATTCCCTGATAATTGAGGTCAATTTGAAAATTTTAGTCTCAGCATCTGGGCATCTTAACTGTCCAGGTTATTTGCGGATATACTAATAATATGCTATCATTACAATAATGATAAAAGCCAACAACAGGTCAAATGCTTACTCTGTGCCAGCTAAGGACTTTATGTGCCCTTTTCATGTATAACAAATTCTTAGAGACTATCATTAACCCTATTTTGAAGATAAAGAAAATGAAATGGAGAGGGGTTAAGTGACTAGCCCAAGGTCACATAGTTACTAAAAGAGAAAATGAGAATTGAGAATGTAGAGCTTTTGAAGGCCAAGTCATCATTTGGAGACAGAGAACCACGGAAACAAATCAAAGCTTCACTACTTAGCAGTTTGAAAGATAAAGTTTACAAAACTGACTTTGCAGGGATGGCAGAACAATCCACATAAAGCATCAAGTACATACCTGCCACCTAGTAGATGCTCATTGAATGGTAGCTATGGTTCTTAAATGGAATGAGCTGGAAAGTTGAATGAGTATTCCATAATTTTGATTTAATTGGTGAACGTACGTATTTCAAATACCTGACCCATATCAAATATGCTCTTCTCTCCTTATTGTTTTAAGTGTCCAAATTACTCAGGTAATCAACCCACGCCCCCCTTCCTTCTACCTTTTTGGATGTGATCTGTGCCCAAGACTCCCTCAGACACACTAATTCTACATAATTTGAAAAGTAACATAAATATTTCTGTTGTCCTTCTGTTCTTTCTAAGTAAATTTGAATGAATTCAAGATATTTTTCCAATGGCTTTAGGTATAGATGTTTGCAATGGACCAGAGCTCCCTGGGGGTAAGATGAAAAACAAACCCAGCTGGAGTATCCTGGTGACCCAGTAGCCCAGACCTGCCATAATAACCTATTTGGGGATGCCATGGTAATCTGGTCTGTGGCATTTGGCCGAGTGGTTCCAATTGTGACATATGATGATTCAAGTTTACTCATGTACACACCAGAACTTCACAAAATGACCTTTTTTGAGGTCTTTGAGGTTAGGGAGGGAGCAGGGAGGAGCACCGAGGCGCTCTAAACAAAGCAGCTTTGTTTTTACACCACTTGTTTGGACAAATGTCCCCTCATGTGCAGCAGCTATTTGCTGCTGGGCTCTTGGCAGAATGACTAAAATGGGACAGAAATTAAGGACACATTCTGAAGTCCCCTGGAAAATCACCCTCTCCGGCAAATGTTACCCTTGGGATGGTAACTCAATGGATGATTTCTTGTCACTCACTTCCTTACTCACTTTTTTCCTTTATGGGCATTTTCAAGGTGGTTGAAATGGCTACTTCTTAGGCATCTGCTATGCATATCCTGTACCAGGTCCATGGAGGATGGAGCATGGGGAAAAACCATTTATCATCTTTGGGATTCATTCTCCTGGTCTGTAAAATGGAGAATTAGACTACCTTAGTGATTCCCAAGTTTTATACATGTTTAATAAAGCATATTCAATTTTTCATTTAAAAAAGAGAAGAAAAATATCTTCAAAAACCACAGAAAATAAAGCTTCACAAACTCTTCTTAGCCAATACGGATATAAAAAGCACAGAATCCCAACAAAAGGGCCATCTGAATCTACATAAGGGCAAGGTGTGTGATCTTTTATGTTTTTAACCTTATAAAACCGGTAGGAAAAAAAAAAAAAACAACTGGTTGAGAAACTCTGGACCAGATAATCTCTAAGGTTGTTTTCAAGTTCAAGAAATCTATGGTTGTACAAAATTGCCTCCCAAAAACAATTGGTGTTTTTATAGCTCAAAGAAGAGAGATGTATTCTTAGAGAAGGATAAATCGTCAGGGCTTGAGAGAGAGTCAGTCATTTCCAACACTGACTTCTGATTGTTGATTCATAAACAAATGTGTGTGCTGACCCACAAAACACAAGTTCTGATTAATTCTACTGATATTGGCCAGCAATCTAATTAATTTAGACCCGAAGTGAATTTTTGACTTGAATTATCAATCTCTAATATCTTACTAGCCTAAATTAACCAGATAATTTAATGAAGAAGTATTTATTAAACTACTTCGGTTAACTTTCTCTTTAACTCTTTTTTTTTTTTGAGGGTTAAATTATAAAACTTTATTTTCATTACAGTTTAAATTCAGATCCCAAGCTTCCCATCTTTCTGTTGCACTTTTGATCTCTCCCTAATACCGTCTGTGCATATCCAATTCCTCCCATCTTCTTAAGAGCTGTTCAAATGCCAGTCCCACAAAAAGGTTTCCTCTTCTTCCACCCTCACTTCCTTGCAGGTGAAAAGAATTCTCATGTCATCAATTTCCCCAGCACTTGATATTGTGGGATCTCTTTAACTCATGTGCTTTACAAACAAATGGGTAATACATTTAAAAGAAAGAAACAGTAACATCTTAAGTTCTTTTTTTTTAAAGCTGTATTTTATACGGATTTTCTTTGCATGTGAACTTTTTTATTAATTCAGAATGGTGAGACAAAAGAGGAGAGAAACAAGATTAGACGTCGTAAAGGAAAAATCAAAGAGCAGAGAAACTGGCAAGAAATTGAATTAGAAGAGAAAGTGAGGAATAAAATCCAAAAAAGTTTTTTAGGGAAAATCCCTGTGTAAAGGAAAAGAATCCAAAGATACAACACATGTGCTTCATGACTCAAAGGTATTGGCTTTGTACCTGGGTGATTCATTTGGTGGAAAACATAGCTGGGTCAGAGAACTTTTTGCTGGCCCCAAACTTTCTTGGAGTCATTTGAAGCTTCATTTTGTGTGTGTATTTTTTCTCACTTCTTCAAAGGAAATATTAATTGCTTTTCAGAAATAGCTCTGGTCATTGGAGTTTATCTGTTTGAGCACTTGAGATTTAGAATTAGATCATGGACTTTGGAGTATGGAAAGTATTTAAGAAACTGGGACAGATTTGTTCCAAGCGACCTCTCTTTGTCTCCTGACAGGAATAGATAGATAGTAGGTCCTGCAAGGGAGCCCTGTTGAATAGGTCCAAAGGGGACAGTCTGCCCCTTGGAAAAGATAGACTGGACCAGTGGTTTAGAACTTTTTGGACCATGACTCGCAGTAAGACATAAAGTTTACATCAAGACTGAGTCCCCACATATGCATGTGTTTTATAAAACAATATCTTACTACATGTGTTATACCTGATGTTTTCTATTCTAGTCTAGTCTTTTGTTGTTTAAATAAATACTGGCCAAGACCCATTAAATAGATTTCGTAACTTATTATTGGATTTCTACATATGTTCCCCAGTTTCTTTCCTGTCTGCAACACTTTCCCCCAGACACACACACATTGCTCAAATACAGTACAGCCCATTTTCAGAAGCATCGCTCTCACTCCACCCCACATGTCAAAATACTTGCAGTTTCTTGAGCACCATGCTCTCTTTCACTTCCCTGCACGTGTCATTCTCTGTCTCTACTCAAAGCACTTTAGAGCTTTCTCACTCCACCTCCCTTTTCTGCACCAAGCTAACTCCATCTGGTTAAGACTCAACCCAGGGCTCAAAAGTCCTTCCCCTCAGGCTGTGTTGACCTGTTTTCTGCTCTCTCCCAAGCATCCTGGAGACATCCTTGTCTTTATCTCAGCCTCATCTTGCTATGTTATGGTGATCCATTTATATGCTTTTCTTTCCCACTAGACTCCCTGAAAGCAAAGGCTATGTCTTATATCCCCAGGAACTGGTCTACGGTTTGACACATACCTGGTTCATAAATTTTGGATGAATGAGAGCCTGCCTGTTGGTCGGCACATAGTACTGAGGTTGCTGCCTCCTTGGTAAGTTGTAGTCTGTTTACCACAAACGAGAAATGAGTATTCTTTAGTGGAAAATATGCACCTGAGTTGCAGTAGATGTGCTGACCCTCAGAATCTTTTTTCTGTTGCTCATAAGATATAGTGTAGCAAAGCAGGTGGAAAACTCAGGCTTTGGAGCTGCACAGAACTGGATTTGAATTTTGGCCCATTGGTTACAAGCTCTGTGACCTTAAGCAAGTTACTCAATTTTTTAAAATCTCAGTTCCCTCATCTGCAATAATGACCTTCTATGGCTGTTGTTAGGATTGTGTAGATGTTAAATAATGGGATATAAGCTCCGTGAGGGCAGGAATTTTTGTCACTTCGGTACCTTGTCATGGACTTAGAAAAATGGCTGGCACATATTTGTCGCATAGGTGAATATTTTGCTGCTCTCAATAGGCCCTCAGTAATTCAAAGCAGCTCTTATTCCTGTGAATATCTTATCAAGTTTTGCACAGGATTCCTTGGAATATGCATGATGTGCATGATAATTCCTTATAACTTCTTTGGTCAGAAGTTAGGCTCCTACCTGTGAGAGGACACTTTCATACCCTGACATTCAACGATTCAAGATGCAGGTAGAAACATTTGTCTTCCTGAAGAATGTTGTATTTCATGCTGTTAGTCTAGAATGAAGTTTAGTCATTGCAAGGTTGGTTGATTTTGTAGAGGTCCTTCAGTTCTGTTTTTGAGTTGCCATGTATGGGCGTTTGATTCTTTCTTCTTCTCTTGTCTCTTTTCTTGTTAGACATCCATAAGCCATATCGTCATTCACTACGTATTAGATAGACTCACACAGATTCTGATTCAGGGTCTTGGGAAACATGACTGAATTTCTCACTGTTCCTAAAGTTGTTTCATTCTTTTCCTCTGCAGAGATCTTGTGTAAGATCCATAAGGATGGAAAATCCATTATTGCCTAATGTCCTTACTGTTTCCCATTTCATGAATAGAGGTTTGTATTCCTAAGTTTCATTTTGAGCCTTTCCTATTTTCAGTACTTTCCTGAGTATCTTGTGCCAAATAATGAAAGTATCGTTTTAAGCTTTTTTGAATTTCATTAGCTCACGGACATCTCTCAATACTACATTTCTACCAGAAAGACAAAACAAAGAAAGAAATTTTAAGCAATTCTCAAAGTCTTCCACAAAACAGGACAAATAAAATGATGGTATTGCTTCATTTAAAAGATCCACATCAAAATGTTCTAACCTTAACTTTCTCATGCCAAAAGCCACTTCATTGTAGTATTTACTGAAGAATCTTTTAAGTAGTAGGGTTAAATGATCCAGATTATTAGTCCATTATAGTTGTTTACCTTGTATTTCACATGGTAATAACAGGGTTGTCCTACTCTTTTATATGTAAAAGTCTGCCAAAAACTATTTTACTCATTTGTTAGTGAATTTAGGTGTGAATTCCAAAGTGTGCTCCTTATCATAAATTCCTCAGATATATAATAACAGAGTGTAAACAAAAAAAGAATGGTAAATCCTATGACACTATATTAATTTAATAGCTTAAGTCCATCAACGGAACAATATACTAGTATACTTTTGTTCTCACACTGACTTCTGTTTTCAAACTTAAGATTACCCCTAAGTTACTATAGTCATATCAGACTAGGTGGGGCTCTTCATTACATTTTTGAAAGTAGGAGGAGGAATATATTTGGGGGAAAATAAGACATATTTTGGTAGGTGGAATTAAGAGAAGGGGAAGCTTGCCTGACTAACTAATAGGTTTCACTTAGTTGGTTCAGTGTTGGAGGACAGGTAGACCACAGAAGGGCAGAGCTTTCTGGAGAAAAGAGGAGGGTTAACATTTATGGAATGCCTACTATGTGCTAGGTGTTTCACAGTCTTTTACACAGAAACTCTGTGTAAAGAGTTTACTCTGTGTAAACTCTGGAGAAGATTATTGCATTAAATTAAAGATATGCTGCCCATAACAAAAATTCAGTCATCTGTCCAAAGTCCTACAACTCCTAGGGGGCAGGGTCCAGATTTGAACCCAAGCTTTCACAACTTGTGTTCTTTCCACTAACAGCACGGTCTTAGGATACTCCAGGTAAACCTGTATGTGTCCAGTCAGGTGAATGTTGCACTTGACATCTTTTAAATTTCCACTTTACAAACATTTCTTGACAAACTGAGGGAGAAGTTCCACACAATGGAACTGAGATATCATCTCCGCTTTCTACCCCTGAATGGTTCCTCTGAGGGCATCACTGCAGCCTTTTACATGGATATGAAAACATTTAGTAGAGTGGAAAATATTGTGTTCATGGTAGCCAAAAGTTCCTATAGTACTTTTTTTTTTTACATCAGTTCATTTTATACATGTTTAACATATTCTAATGACTGTTTCCAATGTGAAAACCAAGTTTAAAATAACTTGATCACCTTGTTTCAAACACAGCTCTTCACATACCATACTCCAGCTCCATCCATGTAAGTAAATCCTCTATAAAAGCTCCCAGGAAATTTCAGAAAAATATAATCTTCTAATTTAAAAGTTGATCGATTTGCCAAATGATGCAGCCAGGTTTGCTTCTCTAAAAGCTTCTGATAAGGTCGGATGTGCATGACAGACTCTAGCTATATCTTCACAGGATGCTCCATATTCCAGTGCAAGAGCAGCTCCATTTATCATTTCACCAGCACCTGGTCCTAGAATATGTGCTCCCAATACTCTGTCTGTTGATTTCTGCCCAAGTATCTTCATCATACCATCTGTGTCAGCGTTTGTCTTAGCTCTGCTCTTAGCAGCAAATGGGAATTTCCCAACTTTGTACTCAATACCCTTTTCTTTCAACTGCTCTTCTGATTTGCCAACCCAAGCAACTTTAGGGTGTGTGTAAATCACCGATGGTACACAATTGTAGTCAATGCGCACAGCGCCACCAGCCATCCCTTCTACACAGATAAAGCCTTCATCCTCTGCTTTGTGAGCCAGCATTGGACCAGCAACCACATCGCCGATTGCATAGATATTTGGAATTTTAGTTTGGAATCTGGTATTTACTGGAATTCTACCTCTAGGATCCAGCTCAATTCCAAGCTCCTCTAGTCCCAAATTCTTAGTAAAGGGTCATCAACCAATGCAAACCAGGAGTACATCACAAGTGATAACTTCAGCTTTATCACCAGAAGCAGCTTCAATAGAAACATCAATTTTTCCATCTGACTTCTTAGTAGCACCAGTAAATTTGGTATTCAATTTAAATTTAAATCCTTGTTTTTGAAGGATGCGTTGAAAGTTTAGATATCTCCATATCAATTCCAACTCCACCAACATGACCCCAAAACTCAACTGCTGTCACGTCTGCACCAAGTCTTTGCCAAACTGAGCCCAATTCTACACCTATTACTCCTGCACCAATGACAACCATCTTTTCTGGAACTTTTTTTAAAGACAAAGCACCTGTAGATGACACTACTGTATGTTCATCAATTGTAATTCCAGGAAAAGGAGTGACTTTTGGACCTGTGGCTATAAGAATGTTCTTTGTATCAATAACTTGAGTGCTGCCATCGGCTTTCATAGCGGTGACCTGATTTTTTCCCAGTTATCTTTCCTATCCATTTACATGAGCAACCTTATTCTGTTTGAGTAAGTGGGCAATTCCACCCGTTAAAGCTTTTACTGCATTACTCTTCTGCTCCATCATCTTCTCTAAATTCAAGCGAACTTCAGACATTTCAATTCCTCTAAATGCAAAATCTTTTCCATGGGCCATATGGTAACAATGAGAGTTATTCAATAAAGCCTTAGAAGGAATACAACCAACGTTCAAACATGTTCCACCGAGTGTTTCATTTTTCTCAACGCAGACTACCTTGAAGCCTAACTGGGCAGCTTTAATAGCAGCAACATATCCTCCAGGACCAGAACCTATCACTGTTACATCAGCATCAATTGGTTAATCTGCATAAGTTCTCAGTGGCACTGCAGAAACTCCTTGCAGACCATGAGATATTCGATTGAAATGGCCTCTCTTATATTCCTCAGTCAGAAGTCCAAAAATCAGCTTCACGGGGCTAAAAACGTGGTGTCATCAGGGAGGATTCCTCCTTGAGACTCTAGTGGACACTCCAGTTCCTTGCCTTTGCCACCTTCTAGAGGCTGCCCACATTCCTTGACTCGTGGCTCTCTCCTCCCATCTTCAACGCCGGCAATGTTGTGTCATCACGGCTTCTCCTCTGACTCTCCCTATAGTACTTTTTAATAATAATAAAGTTGATTGCAGAATGGAAATATTACAAGGAAAAGTAACATGCTATAATATAAACTCCTAATGATATGAATATTAAAATGCAATCAAATGCATATTGAGGACATTTGCTCTATTGCACAAACACAGGCATCCAGAGTGATGTCTTCTCTCTACTGTTCTTGCTTTTATCTTTAGCCATGTGAGAAGACTTTCAAGGGTCCTATTTCATTTCTCAGAGTGACAGGCTCATCCTACAACAAGCAGAGTGACTGGCCAAAGCTAACGGCTTCCTTGAATAAATTCATTTTCTGGTGATTTGGGTTCCCCTCTTCACAAGACTTCCTGAGATACTGATCGTGGAAGGGAATATTATCTCTTTAGTTCTGGGCACTTAGTCAGCACTCAGACCACATTCCTGGCTGCAGCCTGGAACATCACTTCTGGCTGGACTCACTTCTCCTTGCCCACCGAGATCAGCCAATTCACTGAACTTTATTGATTGTGAGCTGCTGATTTATCTAGTCTCCTCGTTTCACGTGTGAGGGACAGAGATTTGGAATGACTTCCCTCTGCTCACATAGCTGATGATAGAATGTGGGCTGGAATCCACATTTGACTCCCAGTCCAGAGCTCTTTCCACTCCCCAGTCCCTCACTTATTAATACATTCATCAAATATGTGTTAGATGCTTACATGCGTGTAAGGAGCTGTGACTTGAGACACAGATCCTGCACTCAAGGCCTTTACCCTTCTCTATGTTTTTGATTTCCAGAGGGTCTGAGTTCCATTAGGAAGATGACTCTATGCCAGGGCAATCTCTCTACCCTGGATGGATTGGGCAATCACAACTTGTTAGGTACAGCTCCATTTCTAGTATCCAAATGTATTGTTCATAAACAGCCTATTCTCTAGTCTTCTTTTTATTGGGTTTTCTCACCCAAACATGACATTATTGACAGATAATGTTTAAATGGGTGGGCTCTGAAGATCAAGCTATTAATACCTCAAGTAGTCTCCATTTTCTCCCTAGTAAAAGATAGCATGGATGTGTATGCGTGTGTGTGTGTGTGCATCGGGTGTAGTGCACTGAAACACTCAGAAGAAAACCATTTGTTCATGAATGGGCCACAGTACAAGCTACAGATTTCTTCTGGGCCTCACATGGCTGCCACATACACCAGACTACCAATAGCAGATAAGCAGATTTTTGTCAATTGGTAATTTTTAATAATTTAAGCATACTTTTTCCCATTATTTTAAGGACCTGTTTTGGAGCTTCTTCATTTGAGCAGCAAGTATTTCCTGAGGGCCTGCTGTGTTCCCAGTCCTGTAAAGTTTTGGGCTATGGGAAACTGAGTCAGATATCATGATCCTCAAGTCACTTTCATGCTTCTTGTGCTGTCATTCTTGCTTCAGTTGATCCTGAAGTAAAAAGGACTCGTATGTCACAGAGGAGGTAGCTGAGGCCCCGAGAAGTTTAGTGACATGCCAAGATCCCCAATACTAGCAAGTGATAAAGCTGGGGCTAGATCTCTGATCTTTTTGCCACTGGACAGTACTCTTTTCTTTTTTAACTACACAAGATTGCCTGTCAATATTTTTCAAAAACACAGGATATATTAGAGAAAGAATTCCTTGCAGACATATAATTGTGACCTCATGACAGAATAATAACAATGAAATGAAAATGTTAAAGTTAATTTAAAATGTTACCTAAAACTAGGTCATGAATGTATCCCCTAGCCTTTCCTCCCCATGGGCATAAGTGAGTTCCTTTCCCAAATGACTGGTTTAGTTTTTTACACCCATGTGAGTTACAAAGACCTTTTTATTACAGGGATCCCTGCTGAACTTCTCCTAGGGAATGACTGTGTTGGGAGAAATACAAGTAGCGAGTTCACTGGGCGTTTATAACTCGAGAGAAATCTCCTGCTAAAGCTTGGAGCTTACTGCTCATCCACCTGATTAACTTTGTCTGGGAGGTGGTCATTAGCCTCCCAAACCCCAGAGGTTTGGACTGTTCAGTTACACTAAGCCCAGAAGCAGGGAGGGATTAGGACACAGCTTCCCTGGGTGAAAATGGGGAAAGCTAAACTGCTTCCAGATTGCAGTTCACTGTCCTTATACTGATTTCTGGAGGACTTGAGAAGGTCCTGAAGCAGAAGGGACCCATTGGCTTTGGAGGCAAGAGATGATGGAAATGCACAGTTCATCCACAAACCAGATGCTCTTAGCATCACTCCCTAGCTGGGTGACATTCATGGGACTCTTTCCCATTGGTTTCCACATTTGTCAAATGAGCAAGAAAAACATAAAGAATTACAGATTGACAGTTTGGTAAGTTTCCCTGATGGTCACCTTACTGTTATCTACTACGTGGGCTATGGTGTTGTGTAGCCTGGGAGAATTTAAAAATCTGGATTTGGGGGCTCTTGATTTATTTGATTTATTGTCAGCAGATGACATTAAAAGTAGCTTGCATTTGCTGAGCAAATCTAGATGGACAATGGTGGGTGGAAACAGGGAGTGGCCAGGATGGTGGCCGGAATTAGAGATTGCAAAGCACTTTCCCACACATTGTGTCATTGGATTCCTGCAAAGTCCTTCAAGGCAGGTATTCCTATTGACAAATGAGACAAATGAGATTTGACAAATGAGAAAATTGATGTTCTAAAAGGTTAAGCAATGTCCAGAGCTCACACATAAAAACAGTGGTGGCAGTATAAAAAGTAGAATATAAGCCAAAGCCTTTGTTTCCTTATGCGACATACCAGAGAGTGATGAGAATCTACCACAAAGCTTTGTAGCTATCCTCAGATAATCAGCAACTGTTTATAGTATATTATTGACACGGGACTCCAGTCTTCTATTCTTTCTGGACCTCTAGAACTTCTCTTGTTTTGGCTTCTCTTCCCACCTCCTCTTGATCTATGTAGCTCCTTCAGCTTACCACTTAGACACCACTTCCTCCAAGAAGTCCCCAAGACTTTGTTAGGTGACCATTCTTTAGGCTTATGTGGTATCCAGTGATTATCACCACTTTATCCTTACCACTCTAATTAAATTACCCATATTGGAATATCACTGTCTAGGCACTAAAACTAGTTATTTACAAATCATTCACCAGTGGTTATTTTTTCACCATTTAACCCCAACATATAAGATGATAAGCTCTGTCTGGATAAATATTTCTTGAGTAAATGCTGTGTAAGCTACTGTAACCAAAAGGGAATTTGCTTCCACATTACCCTTGGGGTAGGAGAAGATGGAAAGCTCTTTTAAAGCCATCTAAAACAGTAGCATTCCCAGGAGGAGGCTCTCAGGAAACCAAACTCTATAGCCATTTGCTTAAAACATTAGGTTATTCCCAGAAGTAAGACTTAGAGTTGGGAAAGGACTAAAAGTGTGATAAGGATGGAAGTTAGTGTTTGTGTAACTCTATGGGGAAAGAGGTGAGAGTAGATATTTTTGGAGTTACTGGAAAACTTAGCCATGACACCCTGCCTGCTCATGTGTCTGGTGCTATTGCTGGGAACCAAGCTTCATACCAATCCTCTGTCAGATATCAGTTCCTAAGAAGAGACTTGAACTTGCTATGTGGTTATTTATAACTGTATCTTCCTATTTGGTGCCAGATTAGAAGACCCTACAATACCACTGATATATGTTATCAGAACCACATATCGACAGAGTATGATAATCATGGTAGATGATGAGCAGGGTGTAGGACTCACAAATCGGGTAAATACAGAACCCAGCACTTTAACCTAGAACCTGTATATCCCAAATCCTTTCAAGTATCTAAGAATTAATGAATGCGTAAATGTAATCATCACATAAAATGAATTAGTGGAGTCCTGGCTGCAAGGCCATTTCTGCAATGGCAGAATCTTAAAGGACATGGAGAGCTTGACAAGGGTTGAGTATTACAGGCATTGTGCTGAACTTTCAGCGAAAGCATCCTAGGCAATGTGTAAACAAATGGACATGGCTGTGCTCCAGTTAAACTTTATTTACGAAAATAGGCAGTAGGCTGTGTTTGGTTCCTCAGACTTTCCTGATCCTGGGGTAAAGTATAGGTAGCAATTTACAATTTTATTTCCTTCTGAAAATCCTTCCTTTGTTCTCCTTTGCCTACAAGCTGAAGCACAAATTCCTTAACTCTATTCCAATCTGAGCAGTACTTTCATACCACCTGAGAGTTTATGCTCTTTTTCTTCTCTTTGTGCTCAGTTCACATCGTTCTGTTCTTAAGGCTTTCTGCTTAACCAAATCCTACCCATCATTTGTGGAAGATGTTCTCCAGTGGGGTAGAGGGGTTATATCAGAATCATCTGGGGAGCCTTTTGACATTAGACATAGTGCTTATCAACCACCCTAAATTCTGATAGGCCCAATGAGGAGGTGGGGCAGGGCAGGGATTTGTATAGCTTGCAAATGTTCCTAAGCTTATTCAGGTGATAGACACTCGCCCCCCAAACCAGTGCTCTATGGCATTGCTAAAGTCCCACTTCCTCCAAGAAACCTTTCCTAACCACATTAACCCATACTCAGCTTTCTTCCTTTGGACCCCATTAGTCCTCTTTGGCCAAAAAATTCATCTTTAGCACTTACTGTATTTTTTTGGTTTTTTAAGTGTTTCATGTATCTGCCATTGTTGTTCTAGGTGCTGGGGACTCAGCAGTGAACAGGATGGTAAAGACCCTTCTCTCTGAAGATTACATTCTAGTGACAGAGAGAGACAGGCAATAAGCATGTGCCCAAAGGAATGGAGGAGATAATTTCAGATAATGAAAACAAAACAAGCTAATGGGATAAGGGGTGACCAGAGAAGGGAGCTGGAAGGATAAGAAGGTGCTGTTTTGGATAGGAGAATCAAAAGGGTTTTATGGCATCTATAACTGAGCTAAAAGTTGAGTGCAGAGATCTAGGGGAAAGGAATTATAAGCCAAGGGAACAGCACAGTTTTATCTTTCTTTTCTCTGAAAATGCTGTTGAATGTAGAATGTTGGAGTAGTCAGCCTTAGAGATGATTAACAACAGTTCCCTTATTGAGGACTGCCAAATAAAATGCAGGATACCCAGTAAATTTGAATTTCAGATAAATAACAAATAATTTTTTAGTATAAGGACAGATTATAGTATAAGAACTAAAAAAATATATTATTTATCTGAAATTGGAATTTAACTGGCTGTCTTTGTTTGTCTTCATTTTGTTTGTTTTTTGGCTAAATTGGACAACTCTGCAGTTTACTCATAAGAAAAGTAACCCAGGGCAATTTATGTTTGATACCATCCAGTTACTTGGAGCTGAGTTGGAACAAACTCTGAATCTAAAGCAGAGCCAATTCAATTTGGTGTTGATATGTTAGAATATCTTACATTGTTTTCTAACTGTTTCCTTGGGTAGTGATTTGTCTCCCCAACAACTCCTTACGGTCATATTTCCTGTGACTTATATTTTTTTATCATACACATGGTACAATATTAAGTACTTAATTCATTCTTTTATCCCCTTTCTATTATAAGCCTACAGTAGAAGTACTGATCTGGGTACAAAGGGGACATGGCCTCTGTCCTTCAGATAATGAAAAATGCGTATATATAAATCACTTTAAATCAGCTAAGAACATGATAAAGTGTCACTGCAGAAGAGCGTGATGGCACTGGTGTTCTGAGCAGGGACAGATGGCTTCCAGCCGTGGGATTCAAGGAAGACGTCAAGTAGAAGTTCCATCTGACTTGGGACTTGATTGATGGCAAGGATTTCAATAAAGGATTACAGAGAACATCATCTATGCAGAGAAAACAGCACAAACCAGGAGATCGTGGTGAAAATAACAGGACTTACTTGGGGAACAAATCCATCCCTGTGTTTGCAGCTGAGATTTGAGTAAAGGAGAAGAGTACGTGATGCTGGACCTGGGTTTGAAAGAACCCTGAACACCAAATAAAGGTATTTGGATGTATTAGAAAGGTCCTGGGGGTCATTAGAGATTTTTCTTCTGGCACTTGATGTAATGAGTCACGTATGAAGAAAATCAATCTTTTGATGGTATAAAACATGGAGACCAGTGAGAAAGTGACTGCAAAAGCCCTGGTTGGTTAAATGAGGGCTTGACTATAATTTATAATGAGAGAAAGGGAAAGATGGGACTGGATGCAATCGATATTTTTGAGGTAGAATCCACTGAGCCTGCCAACTGGTAGGTTGTAGAAACTTAGAAAAAAAAGGAAGCATGGAAGATAAAGCAGAGATTTTAAGTTTAGATAACTATGGGAATGTGGCTACCATTAATAAAAAATATGGAAGTCAGGGAAAAGGGCAGATTGTAGGTGGGAAGAAGATTATGGCTTTATCTTTTTAAACATAGCATTACAGAATTTCACAGCTATTAAAGTCATTATGATTGGGCTTCCCTGGTGGCGCAGTGGTTAAGAATCTGCCCGCCAATGCAAGGGACACGGGTTCAAGCCCTGGTCCGGGAAGATCCCACATGCAGTGGAGCAACTGGGCCTGTGTGCCACGGCTACTGAGCCTGCGCTCTAGAGCCCGTGTGCTACAACTACTGAAGAGCCCATGCTCCACAACAAGAGAAGCCACCGCAACGAGAAGCCCACGCACCACGACACAGAGTAGCCCCCGCTCACGACAACTAGAGGAAGCCCGCGCGCAGCAACGAAGACCCAATACAGCCAAAAATAAATACATAAATAAATTTATTTTAAAAAAAAAGTCATTATGATTATGCCCAATCCCTTTGTTCCATGTAGAAGAAAATCCAGCAAGAGTAAATGACTTGTCTATGATCACTCTGCAAGTTAGTGGAATAGCCAGTTGGGGAAATCAGATGCCTTGAACAATGCTTATTTCATAAAATGATCTATTTTATGATGAGTTTGAATTTGTAGAAGTAGAATAATGATGTGGTAAGATGCACTAGTCAGCTGGAAACATAGATGTGGCATTTCAATAACAGATCAGGGACAATGATTTGGGAGCTATCAAAATGAAAATGACATATAAAGACATGGAAGTAAATGAAGCTGCCAAAGGAGAGATTAGAGTCACTAAGTCAAGTGTGACAGATGTCAATGGATACTAAGAAGTACCCTCTAAAAAATAAAATAAATAGGAAGTGCCCACTAAGTTTCACATTCAGGAGGCCCCCGGGTTTTGAGAGAAAGAGAGAGAGAAAGCAGTTGCCATTGAATGGAGGGAGCAGAAGCAAGACTACAGATATTGAAGGTTGATGGGCTGGAGAAGAAGTGGAACTAGAATTTAAAATTATTTCTCTGGAAGGTGGCAATAAAAGAAGAATGATGTGATAACGTTGAAGCAGGGCCTAAAGAAAAGCTTTTAGGTTGTAGGATGGGAAAAACATAAATGAGTGTATAGTAGAAACAGTGAAGGTCATGGAGAACAAGTTGTTAAAGGTGTAAATGGGTGAGGGTATAACCGAAATTATCAAGGTCTTTAAAAAAAAAAAAAAAACTAGAGTGGAGGAGAAAAAAACAAAACAAAATGAGGAGAGACACTAAAATGGTTAGGTAAAAGTGGAGACAAAGAAGCCTCCTGAGGCATGAAAGGGGTGAAGTTGGTAGAATTCAAATTGACCTTTATCTTACCAGTGAAGTAGGAAATTGGATCTTTGGTAAAAGTGAGAGGATAGACATGGAAATGGGAATTTGTGAGCAGTGGGAATGTTTTCATATACACCTATGAGGAATCAGTAGGGAGACGATAAAACTGCACTAAGAGCCCTGCTGAGGTTAGACTTGGTCACTTGTGGTAGATGTAATTAACCTAGTATTGATGCTTTTCAACTATGGCAGCAGAAGAGAAAATATGGACAATGGGGGTTTCCCAGGAATTCCCAGGTAGTGGGGAATATTATTGTTTTATATACTAGTGTTGATGGGATTCATGTTAGATGAAGATCCAAGCAGAATGGGCAATGTGGGGAGGAGTAAAGGGCAAAAATCAGGTTTCCAAGAGCACCTTTATGCTAGGATTTCTGATGGCATTGGCACACATTGTTTCATGTAATCCTCATGACGAGTAATCATAACCTTCTGAAGCAGCCATTATGACCCCAGTTACCCAGGTAGAGACCCTCAAAGTCGCATTGAACAAGCAATTGCTTAAGGACTCAAAACTGTAAATGGTAGAAGCTTTTCTTCTTCAAACCACGTTGGCTCCGCCCTCCAGTAGCCATGAAAAAATTACAAAATTAGGCAGGTAAGAAGGTTGAGCTTAGTAGAGGTATTTCAGAATTAAAGGTGGAACACTTCCCACTGAGAAGCTCCGAAGGGAAACAGAAGTGACAGAAGCAACAAGATGCTAGTTACAGATGTCAAGGCCCAAGAAGCTAGAGTTAATTGATTATTTTCCAGAAACGTTTTATTGAAATATAGCGTGCAGAGAGAAAAGCACACAAATCACAAGTGTAGAAGTCAGTGAATTTTTATAAAACGAACACAACCACGTCGTCAGAACCTGAAACAAGAAATACATCATTGCCAGCCCCATGAAAGCCCCCCTCAAGTGCCCTCCCAGTCACAATCCCCCTCAAGGTAACCACTCTCTTGACCTCTAACATCATAGACTCATTTTTCCCTCTTTTGAACTTTATATAAATTGAATCCTATTTTCATGTGCTTTTTAATATTTGATTTCTTTTGCTCGACATTTAAGTTTATGAGATTCATCCCTGTCGTTTCATGTGGCAATTGCTCTGATTGATTTAACCACCACACAACCTTGCAAATAGTACCACCTTCTCTAGCAGTAAGAGAGTCTGATTATGTGAGACAGAGAAACAAAAGATTATTTAAATTTCTTTTCTATGTGCTTTCTTTGGGTATATAGTTGCGAAGACTTGATGGATATGTTTCTGATGTATACAAAGCTATGTTAAAATTGCATTTAGGCATAGTTTGTAGAAAATTTATAAGAAAGTTCTTCATGATCTACTTCATAGCACTACATACAGCCTTACATTCAGAAAAGAAGGTTCAAAATGTTCTGTGAAGTTTACATAAACACTGTCAAGTCAGTAAAGAGGATGGGGTTCAATGAATGTACTGGCATTTTGAAAGAAAACTAATTGTATTATTGTGAGGGTTTGGAACTTTAGCATTCACTGAACTATTCTTAGTTATTTGGGAATCACTTACACTGAGTCCTGGAAGAAGATTTAAGGAAACACCAGTTGCCATTTGGTAATATCTCTTTGGGAAGGCCCTATGTTAGCCATGCTGCAATGCAAATATAAATAACCGGATACATTTTAAGACACATGACACAATGTTCTGAAAATTAATGTCCCAGAGTGGTCAGAGATTTAGATGAGTACATGATTAGCATGGCAAGAGGGTTTAAGAAACCTCCAGGTTACTCACTTCCCTTCATACTCAGTTTCTTCTTCTATAAAATAGAAATAATGCTCCACCTCGCTCTCTGGCTGACATGAGAATCAGATGATGGATTTATGAGAAAGCACTTTGCAAACTGTAAGGTAAGATTATGGTATGATTCGTATCGGCCATTTAACCTCCTTTTCAGTTGCTCATGGCAGGTTAAACTGAAGGAAGGATACCCGGATTGGAAGCATCGCAGATTGTAGCAAAATTGAGCAGGAGAATAAAGTTAGGATTATGGTTAGGGTTAGGATTGGGGTTAGAGTGAGAGTACTGCGTGAGAGTACAGGCTCTGCCCCAGACTGGTAGCTGTGTGGCTTCAGGCAGGTTATTTAACCTTCTCCAGCCACAGATTCATCTCTAGAGTAGAGACAGTAACACTGCTTACATTTGGCAAGAGGAGGAGGTAACTGTCAGCAAAGCGCCCCTCGTGGCACCTTGTGCATAGAATGCTCCCAGTAAATAGTGTTAATTACCGTAATTCTCTAACCACAACAATAATAATGGTATAATAGCTTCAAGCAGGCACTTAGTGCTATGGATGTGCAAGGCATCTGAAAAACACTGACCTCTTGGAGTACCTGTCTGTGGTTTCATTATTTAGGGGATCCCTTGCAAGTTTGAGAGTGGAAAACAGGCGGGGACCCTGGCAGCTCGCACCATGCGGCTACTGGGCACCTGCAGGATTGGGGTGCCAAAGGCACCTCCTGTGGGATGGCTTCTGATGAGGTGAACTACTCTCTCCCTTTCCAGTCCTCTGTGACACGTAAGCTCTTTTCCTCTACTTCCTTAACCAAACAGAATAATAAAATATCAGAGCTAAAAGAGGCCCTAGACATTATCTGTTCCAACACTGGATTTCAAAGCTGCAGAAATGGAACTGAGAGGCTGAGGTGAACTGGTGATAAAACTGGGACTGGAGTCCAGATCTCCCAGTTCCCAGTTCAGAACTTTTCCTTCTACCCCACAGTGACCTCAGAAGATGGCTTCACCTCTGCTCTCTCAGTGCAAGTACAGGATTATCTCCTTAAGAGTTGGGCCTGAATCTGATTCCTCATGGAATCCCTGGGCAATGCTTTGCACCTAATAGTTACTCAGAAAAATATTTTTAAATGGCATCAGATTTGTGGGATACTCTCTTCTCATGTTCAGTTTTTAGAATCAGGGGTCAAACTTAAAGATCATCTTTAAATAACCTGGTTCATTCCTCTCTGCTGCATTATATGCACATGCCCCACTTTCTAGGGGCGGTCAACCCATCTTTTTTTCTGCTTCTCTAATTCTGCAGGACGGTCAACCCATCTTTCCCCTGCTCTTTCACTGCCCCGGTGTAGAGCTCTGTGCTAGTGCTTATGGTGACATAGCATCGTAGAGTGGCTGAGAGTGTGAGATGAGGAATCAGGAGAGAATGGGGATCCTGGCTGCAACTTACAAGATACTTAATGACTATAAAGCTACGTTTCCTTACCTGTAAAGTGGGGAAGATGATACCTACATCATAAGATGCTGAACGTTAGTCATACAGTGCGCAGTACATAGAGTACTCAGTAAAGGTCTTAGTCTTAGGTTGGATTATAGTTCGCACATTGACATGTCTGGCTCCCCTGCCAAACTATGATCTTCCTCAGGTCCAGAACCTTCTTAGTTAACTTTATATCTGTGGGACCGTGAACAGTGTTGTCTGGTACATAATAGATACTCAGTGTTTCCAGAAGGGAGGGACGAAGAGAAGGGAGGGAAGGAGGAGAAGTTGTAAGATGCAGATGAACTCCCAATCTAAGACACCAAAGACCTGGGTTCAGGCCCAGCTCTTCCAGTTGTGAGCTGTGGAGTGTTAATCTAGTCTCTTAATGCCTATGAAACTCATTCTCCTCAGCAAAATGTGTTTGCTAATACTCGCTTCCTAGCAGCCTTAGGAGGATCATCTGAGACACTGTATGTGAGGATGTTTTGTACATTGAAATGTACTTTCCAAATTTATTGTGAGAACTGTTATTGTTATGACAAGATCTGCCTTCACCGTCTCCTCGATTTTACTAATAATCAGTTAGCCACTGGGCAGTGACGCCTGGCTCTGGAGTGGAAGGCACTGCGTTAGCTGTGAGGAAGTCTTTGCTTTCAGGATGTTTACAGTGTGGAAGGGAGGTTGGAACCCATGGCCTCCGCCTCTGGCCACGGATGGTAGTTTGAGAGGACTCTTGGGCAGAGGCCCTTGACCTCAACCGACCTACCTCTGTGAGTGCCCAGCGGCGGTGGCTGTCTCTGACATGACCCCTGACAGCATGTGCCTGCCAGGACTGCCCAAGCTCATCTTTGGAATGCCGCCTCCTTTGTCAAATGCCACCAGCTTCACGTTCTCATTTCCCTCGTAACACACATGTTAGGGCAGCAAAGTGTATTCCCTGTGACGTAAACATTACAGTGGCACAGCAGAGGGCAGAGGGCAGCCTGCTGCGGGTGGAAGAGAAAGTCAGGCGCTGATGTCTGGCGGCCCACTTCCCCACTCTGAGCCTGCCTACGGGACCTGCTCTGGGACTTTCATCTGCACCCTCACGCACACAGTTCTCTAAATCCCCAAGTGTATAGGTCTGGGAGCCCCCTGAGAAACACACATCATGGGAAATTTTGTTTCAGTGCCTCCTCTACTCCATCAGGGAGCTGTAAAGCCTGTTCAGTGTCAAAGCAGCTCCTTATTCTAGACTCTCCCTGAAGCATGGCCTAATTTCCCCACATCCAAATCCAGATTTCTTTCACCTACCCTTTGCATTTAAATGAGGCACTTAAATGGATGTTAAACCTGAGTTCTTTCCTCTGGAGGCCGGAGAGTTCGCCGCGATGTTTAGAAGGTTTAGCTCACGTGAGCATTGTATTAATTATCTATGGCCCTTGTAAGAAATTACACGAACTTTGGGGCTTAAAACAACACAGATCAAGGTTCTGGCAAGGCTGTGTTACTTTCTGGAGTCTCTAGGGGAAAATCCATTTTCCTGCGTTTTCCAGCTTCTAGAGGCTGCCTGCCTTCCTTGGCTTCCGGCCATCTTCCACATTCAAAGGCAGCGATAGCCAGTTGAATATTTCTCACATTCCATCATTCGGACACTGACTCATCTGTCTTCCACGTCCACATTTAAGGACCCTTGTATATAGGGCCCACCTAGATAATCTAAAATAATATTTTTATTTTAAGATTAGCTCATGAGCAGCCATATTCCCATCTACTACCTTATTCCTCCTTGGCCATGTAGCATAATATATTCACAGGTTGCAAGGATTAGGATGTAGACCTCTTTGGGAAGCCTTTGTTCTGTCTACCACAGGTATTGAGAGTGATGTCAAGATCTCAGGATGTCTCTGTAGTAGTGATTGGCAAACATGGCCCTTGGGCCACACACTTGTTTTTGAAAATAAAGGTTCATTGGAACACAGTCACTTGCATTTGTTTCTGTATTATCTGTGGCTGTTTTCATGCTTAAATGGCAGAGTTGAATATTTGCAGCTCAGACCATGGGGCTCACAAGCCTAGAATAATTACTATCTGGTCTTTTTGAAAGAGTTTACTGACTTTTGCTCTCTAACTCTCTATATATCTCTGATTATAACTATAACTCTAAGGAATATCACCTAGGGACTTTGTGGATGTCTTCCTCATGTTTTTCACTCCCCCACCCCCAACACACATACTTTTAAAATTCCTAACAGTGCTCTGTCTGCCTCTCCTGCTGTTTCTTCTCTACCCTCAATTGCCATGAAACTACTAAACCCTTAATAGTAACACTAAGCACTATACTGTATCATCTCTTTACTTTGATACATGCTGTTCCATTTGCTTATAAAATACTTTTACCTTCTTTTCCTATTTCTTGCTGAGAAAACTCCTATTCATCCTTTAAAACCCTGCTAAGGCATAACTTCCTCCAGGAAGCCTTCCCTATCACTCCTACCCAAGGAAAAGCAATTACTCCTATTCTCAAACAGTCTTTTCTGGACTGTGAGTGCCTCAACGGCAGTGATTGCTCTATTTACCCTTCTGGTATCCTCTGTGTCTATCATGGAGACCGACATCTATTATGTGTCCACAAATACCAGTTTAATTGAATGGTACTTTAAATGTTGCCAGTCAGAGTTGAGGCACAGTGAAGTGGCAACAACAGGTTCTGTAAAAATTCAAAACTGGTCCCTGCTGTTTCACGGAGGGAATGGCTGTATGATCTTGGAGATATCCATTCCTTTCTCCTGGCCTCAGTCTTATCACCTATGAACCAAGGAGTTGGTTTAAATATGATTGGTCTCTTGGGCCACTTCCAGCTTTAGGGGTCCTTTCCACAGAGGATTCGGCCTTGTACCTTGCAGATGCTGAGAAGAGAGAAATCTCTTGCATTGAGCTCGTGCCCTGCAGAGCTGGAAATCACTCAAGTTGGTGAGATAATGTGTGGGCGGGCTGTGGGTGGGATCTTGTATTTGTTATTGACCTTTCTCCAGGAACCAATCAGAAGATAGACACATGCCCTGGAGAGTCATGGCCAGGCAGTGTGTTCTCACGATCCCCAGCTCATAATCCTCACCAGCAATCCATGCCTGGAGCTCAGTCCACTTACTAGAGACCCACCCCAAGTCCTTGTAACCATATGGGAATCACACCAAACTCTAGGGAGTCCAAATTACCGTTTCCCCCTCCTCTCCCAGCTCCTTCATATCTGTCAATGGCTCTGCTCTGTCCACTCCAAGGCTAGAAACCGTGGTGACAGTTTTGCACACCTTCCTCTTCCTGGTCATCTCTTACGGAGAATGGTATATTTTTTGCCCTGTCATGAATTGGTATATATTTGTTTCCTTCCAGACCTTATTTAGAACTTCTCTCTTTTATCCTATTGTCACCACCCGTTCTAGCCTGCATTGTTTTTTTTGTTTGTTTGTTTTGGTTTTTTTTGCGGTACGTGGGCCTCTCACTGTTGTGGCCTCTCCCGTTGCGGAGCACAGGCTCCGGACGTGCAAGCTCAGCGGCCATGGCTCACGGGCCCAGCCGCTCCGCGGCACGTGGGATCCTCCCGGACCGGGGCAAGAACCCGCGTCCCCTGCGTCGGCAGGCGGACTCTCAACCACTGCGCCACCAGGGAAGCCCTAGCCTGCATTGTTTTCAGCTTAGATCCCCACAGTTGGGTCTTCCTGGGACCCCTAACTCTAGCTGCTTCCCATTGAGAGGCATCTTACACACTCCTGTTGGCTGCGTTGTCCTAAATTCCCTCTTTCCTCATGCCTCGCCCCTCGACCAGAACCTCCAGTAGCTCCTTGCTGCTCGGACGTCCATCAAGTCCAGACTCCTGCACTTCACAATCTGGCCCCGCTCTGACTCTCTAACCATTTTTCTTCAACAGTCTCTGTTCAGTAAGACTTATCTCCCTGCTGCTTTGCATTTCGTTTGGATTCCATGTTTTTCCACCTCGGTTACCGTTATTTGGTTCCTAATTCAATTAAGTTCAGTGCACTTCCACAAGCATGTATTAATAAGCCCCTGCTCTGTTCAAAGCCCAAGCGTGCCTTTGCTGCCCCCGGTCCTCAGACGATCCAGCCCACAGCCCACAGTGCGCCCTTGCTGTTTGCCTTTTGTGCCTGAGCATTCCCTCTCCCCTCTCCTCTCGGATCACACATTCCTAGAGGACAGCAAGGACTTGTCTTTTGCTTCTTTTGTACCCCGGACCGGGGCCTGCTATTGAGCTCAGACACCCAGGCCACCTTTCCAGCCTCATTCACCATTTCCTTTCCCACCTGTTCTGTCATCTATGCGTTAATTATAACGCAATCTACCTCACAAGGTTGTCTCGAAGATGAGAGAGATTTTGTTCAGGCAGACTCTCAATTAATGGTTGCTCTGACTACCATTATCCTTATCCATCCTTCCCATGGTCCTTCAGTTTTTGATTCGTAAGCACTTGAGCATTTGGAGTCAGAGAAAGTAACCAAAGGGATTTTATCATGACGACTAGACATAGAAATTGTTCTTGCTCCTAAATCTTGATCAGAACATTCCACACTGAACCCATAAGTTATAGTAGGTTATTGGATTTCATTTTACTTGTTTATAAGGTAAGCATTTATTAAGTGCGTGCTGTTTACCAGGCACTGCTCAGGGTTTGCCATTAGCAATCTCAGTGGCCTTTTTTGTAGATGAGTCATTCCCTCTCCCTCGTCTCAGACCCAGCCCTCTGTACTGAGAGGAAGTGTGGTATAGGAACTGCAGTTTAAAGTTTTTACTGAGGGGTCGGTCCTGAGCTTTGGCCACATGAAACTCACTCAGTCTCCACCCTCTCCAGTCTTCCTCCTGAGGCTGTGGCTGCCAGGTGCCAGCTGGGGCCTTCTGTCTGCTGGCTGCCCGGGCTTATTCAGTTTCAGAGAAATAATTTCGAATCCAAACTACAACTATTTGAAATTCATTCAGAGTGTAGCAGTATTTCATTCATTCAATAAATTCAATCAGTGAATAAATTCAATTCAGTAAATGTTTGCTAAATTAAAGCAATCACTCAAACAAGACTGACTTAATCTCAAAATGTCTGTTGATGTTTCTGCAAATAAGTTTTGTAGTATAATCTGCTTTGGAAAAGATCACTATTCCCTTGTTTACTATTTCAAATAATATTAACTCTCATAATCCAAGGCAACCTCTTAAACAAATTACGTGACGGTGTGTGATAAATGCTAGAAGAACCACCAGAGCAGAAACAAAACAAGAAACCTCAGCTAATAAGAAAACAACTTTAAAAATGACTATTGGGGTCTATTATCTAGATTATTCCAGTTTTAAGACTTCAGAATCTGTGTTAAATGGATACATGTGTGAAACTGGCAAAAAAGAGGCCAGAAATGTCAGAAGTGACATGCAAAACATTTACAGTTCTTGTTTGTATGTGTGTGTCCGGGGGAGATTGAGCCAATATTTTCTACCTCGGCTGCACATTTATGTTGGCGGGATTTCCCTGGTAAATATTGGTTTTTACCAAACACTGAAATCTTTAATCACATTTAACAGACACTGCATTATACTGCGTTAGACACTCCATTAGA
This sequence comes from Orcinus orca, assembly GCF_937001465.1. Taxonomy (NCBI): domain Eukaryota; kingdom Metazoa; phylum Chordata; class Mammalia; order Artiodactyla; family Delphinidae; genus Orcinus; species Orcinus orca. Next base: position 155,745,475 of record NC_064559.1, on the reverse strand, counting down.
AAAGGAGAAACAGGGAAATACAACTGATAGCTACAATCTTTCAAGGGTGAAAAGGAAAAATCAGAATCAAGTAAAATTCTTTAGAGGCAGAAATGCCAAGAAAACCATTGCTGAAATACAAAATTTTGTTTTTCTAAAGTCTGGAGCTGAGTTCAGTTAAGTGACGTAGTTTACAAACCAGGGGAAATTAGGGCAGGAACGGAAGTCCTGCTAAATTAGGAGAAATTGGTCAAAGGAAGGCAAGCTAGCTGTGACATACACAATGTTGGCTTCTTTCTCACATTCTCAAACAATTCTTGTTTGCTACTGTGTTGAGTTGGGTTGCCATGAAACCTAGGACCTAATTTTATATTTGTGTGCTTGTCAGAAGTTCTGAATATGTCACATAAAGCAATTGCTTGTCTATGTGCAAACAAGGCTGGCAAAAACATAACCTTCCTACCACATGTGCACGTGAGTGCACGCTCGTGCACGTGGGGACACACACACACACACACAACCCCACCCCCAAGAGTCACTTTGTTTTATTCATTCTGTGCCTTCATTCACATCCAGTGGTTCTTAGTGAATCATCCAGGACCCCATAAATCACCTTGAGAGTCTGTGGGTCTACCGCTATGTTCCTTCCTCCCATCCCGCCTCTACACTCCCTAAATCCCTGCCTCTCTCATCTCAGACACAGCCCTGGACTGCTTAGATGTTTCTAAGGACGTCTTCAGGAGGACTGGCTGTTTTATCTCTGCTTAATTAAATCGTTTCAGCCCACATTTTAGGGCAGATGATGACAAGATTTGAAAGAAGCAGGGATGCTGCTGAGATGAAGGGTCAGCCCCACTGAAGCTGCCTAAGGGAAATACCATTTTTGTTTGTTTCTTTCCTTTTCCTTTTTTTTTCAATTTTTCATCAGCTCGCAGGAGAGACTGAAGAGGTGGGACTCCCAGGAAGATGAAAGACTCAGAGAGGGTGGTTATCGCCAAACTTCTGGCTGAGGGTGAGGGTCACCCAAAGCAATTCTAAGAAGAACAAATTCCCAGAGCCCACCCCAGAGAGACTGCTTCAGTACCTTGGGGTTTGCCTGGGAAGCACCCCCAGGAGATTCAGGTGTAGCTCTTTCACAGACCGGCATAGTGATGGAGTATCAACTTCAGATTCAGGCCGGATTATAAACTGAGTTCCACCATGTACCTAGTGTGACTTTGGGCAGGTTGTGCAATCACTCCAAGCCTCAGTTTACTCACCTATAAAATAGGAATAATAACTACTTAATGGAGTTGTTGCAAAGATTAAACGAGATAATATCTAAAGTCTCTCACATGCTGCCTGAGTTATAGTAGGTCAACAATAAAGTGCAATCCATCCAAATGTCTCCTTGGGACTTACCCAACAGAGGCAGCCACTGAAGCCTTCCTAATGGCACTGGAGGCAGACTGGCTAAGTCTGAATTCTGACGCCACTAAATCTGTGGCTCTCAGAGAGCTCCTGAGTTTCTCTGTTTCTCATCTGCAAAATAAAATGATCTACTATATATAAAATAATACTCAGGTCATGAAATTTTGATGAAGATTAAATTAGTTCATGCATGTAAAGTGCTTAGAAACTTTGGTAATGGATAAATAATAACTCCAATTATTTTCCTTATTACCACCTCTTCTAAAGTGAGTGTGTGGGCGGAATGAATGTTGGCTTTGGAGTATTCACGTCAATAGCAATAGCTTTATGGTCTAGAACAGTGATGTCCAATTGTCATGTAATGCAAAACCCATAGGAAATTTAAAATTTTCTAGTAAACACATAAAAAGAAACAGGTGCAATTTGTTTTAATAATGCATTTTACTCAGTTCACTATATCCAAAATATTATAATTTCAACATGTCAAATGTAAAACTTTTCAGAGATATTTTACATCATTTTTCTATATAAAGTCTGTGAAGTCCAGTGTGTATGTTACACCTGCAGCACATCTCCAACCACATTTTAACTGCTCAGTAGCCACACATGATTAATAACTATCATACTGTCCAATGCAGAAATTCCAGATTCTAAAGAAAGTCCCCTTACCTTGACGAGCCTCAATGATCTCATCTATAAAAATGGAGAGAATGTTCATGGCTTTGTTTGTAGAAGAAAATGAGCACACTTGAAAATGCTTTGTCAACTGGAAAAGACTGTATGTAGTACGTTTGGCTCTTGGCAAACTCTTGACTGTCAAATGCGATGACGTTCTCACATGGTGAAGCACCCCAAGTCCTGTGTGATCGGAGACATCACCCAGGAGAGCACTAGGTGGAGACGCTTTCCTATAGGTAAGGGAAAGAGATTTCAGCCCATAACGTTTTGAGTGACAGGAAATTTCTACCCCTCTTCTCCCCGCTTACCATGCTCATTCCCAATGGCAAACACCTTTTCTTCTGCTCTCCATTGATTTTGAAATTCCTTTGACAACTTTCACTCTACAAGTAAAGAGAAATTTAAGGTATATATAACCCTTCAATTCCCCCTGATCCCACTCAGTTTGGGACCTCATTACTTCTTAGCGGCTAACTTTTTCTGCAAATAATAATCCCTGATAATAATAATTTACCAGGTGCTTATTTTCTACTCCATCCTAATATCCTTACAACTTACATCTATCAGATCAATTATTCATCTTATAGGCTTCACTGTAATAGCAAGAGCACGGAACTTGAGGCAGAAAGCCCAGGCTCAGGTCTCCGGCTTCTGCATTTATCAGTTATGGGATTTGGAGTGAAATGCTTAAACTCCCTAAACTTCAGTCTCTTCCTGTATAAAATAGAGACAGTAAAACATTTCTCACAAGGCACGATGATGATTTAAAAAGATTATACATATGGAAGAGATCTATAACTGCAAAACATTAAACAACTGTATAACAATGTTAAGATATTTATAAACCACTGTGTGTGTCATCCTTCCATTGAACAGTTTTCAATGGCTCCCCACTGTCTGCCAGATAAAGTCAGATTCCTTGGTCTAGCATAAAACACTCTCCAGTATCGGGCCCTGACCATGCTACTTTTGCAAATGTATTCCAATCTGCACCCTTGCAGACACCCAGTATTCTAATCAAATAGGACTATTATGCTGATTCTTCCAAACAGGACTGAATGGTGCGGCATGTTTCTAATTTCATACCTTTATTCATGCTACTCATTGCCTTACCTCAGTTTTTCCATCTCTCAAAATTCCACCTATTCTTCTTTACTTGGCCTCCAAGTCTCTCCTGATCTCCCTTTCCCCCATGTCTTTAAGATCTGTCTGTGCTGCCTCTGAACTTTACTTGTATCTTTTGTATGACAACTGTCAGAATCAATTTGGAATTCTAGTATTGCTTAGTGCACAGACACCTGCAGCTATTCTGTGAGAGTTAAATAACAAATTCTGTGCGTGATTTTGCAAAAGTCCCCTTGGGAGACAGAATATCCCCTATGTTAAAATGAGCCAGCTAGAAATCGAATCAAGACATGAATGCAAAAGAAATAGAGAGCTTATTAATTGTGGTAACATTGAATAAATCAGCAAAAAGAAGGTGGTTTATTTGGAGACTAGTAAAAAAAGAACCAAGAACAAGAATTCCTGATATTGCTTCTCCAATACTGTTCAGTAGCCAAGACGCCATTCCTTTGGGTAGTGGACATCCCATCTACTGATACGTTGGGCAAGTCAGCAGTTGAAACAATATTTTTTTGAGCTTCTACTAGGTAAGTAGATAGTGTGCTACATTAAAGACCAGCCAAAAAGATATGTTCCTTGTTCTCAAGAAGTCATGGGTAAAATAAACGAAGAGAAAGAATTCCAGTGACATGGTCAGTTGGAAATAAGAGGCCTGAACACAGTTGTTGTGGGAGCTGAGAGGAAGGGAGCTTAATCCAACCTCAGAATATTTGGAAGGCTTTGTAGAGGAGATAACTCTAGGTTGAATCCTAAAAGATAAGAGTTAGCCAGGTGGACAAAGTTGGGAAGGGCACGTCAGGCCAATGGAAACACTTGAGCTAAGTGTATCAGGCTTGAGTAAAGCAGATTAAATCCATCCACCTAAGTCCCCTGCTCTGATTTGATGCTTGCCAAGCAATCTTATGATAAGAATTTGGTCTCCCATGTTGAGGAAGGTGTAATGACTAGATGACATGAAAAGCTGACCATAAATTATTGCTCTCTGTAAATTAATTCATTGGTCTCTGATTTCTCATTGCACTCTTATGAGTTGGACTAGTACTGGAAGTGGAATAAAGTTAAAGCACACTGACAGAAATCACATTCTGACCTGAAAAGCTGAGATGACTGAGAGTTTTGATTACCAACCAAATACCACTGTCCTAGGGACGTTGCGGTTTCAACTCATAAATATCTCAAATGGATTTACCTCTCTCCATCTGCATTGCTACAATGTAATTCTAGCCATCACTACTTCCTGCATAGGTTAAAGCAATAAAATAAGTAATAATGCTGCTAGCAACTGGCATGAATACTTACTAGGTGCTGGATACTGGGCTAAGTACTTTTATGTGGATTACTTCACTTAATTCTCATAACAACCCCACCGGAAAGATATACATCCCCTAATTTTAGAAATGAGGAAATTAAGACTTAGAGAAAATTAAGCAACTTGCCCAAGTTTGCACTGCTAATAAAATAAATGACAGAGCCAGAAATCAAACTTATCTGTCTTCCTCCGTATCCTGAGTTTTTTAATACTATTTAGCTAGCCTCCTTGCGGCCATTCCTGCCTTCAAGTTCATTCTCTAGACCGCATGGAGAGTGATCTTTTTTTTTTCAAATTTTTATTTATTTATTAATATTTATTTATCTATTCATTTATTTGGCTGTCCTGGGTCTTAGTTGCAGCATGCGTGATCTTTGTTGCAGCATGCAGGATTTTTAGTTGCGGCATGTGGGGTCTTTAGTTGGCATGTGGGATCTATTTCCCTGACCAGGGATGGAACCCAGGTCCCCTGCATTGGGAGCACGGAGTCTTAGCCACTGGACCACCAGGGAGCGTGATCTTTTTTAAATGCAGATTTGCCTAGGCCACTCCAAGCTCCTCTCCATGGCCTTCCATGGCTGTGTAGGGCCTGATCTGAACTTCTCACACCAGTCTTTTTCTCTCGGTGTGTTCCTGACACATGGACAGATCTTAGTCCGTGGGATGCACCCTGATGTTCTTCCTGTCTGGTATGCTTTCCTCCCTCTTTGCACCTAATTCTTATTCCGTCAAATCTCATAACTTTCCAAGTTAGGCCTTCCCTGAACTTTTGATCACATCCTACTTCTTAAACTTTTGAGTCCTCTGTGATCCCTGTGATAAATTCTTAGGGCACTCTAAAATTAGCAGCAGCTCCTTTTCCAATTGTAATTAAATAAGTTTTTGTATAATTATTTGTCTCTTCCTGCTAGAATATAGGCTTCAAGTAAGCAAAAACTATGTCCATAGAATTTACCATTATACCCTTGGAGTTTCATGCTGAGCCTACAATATAAAAGGCACTCAAAAACAAATCCACTCATTAAATAGATATTTGTTGTCTCATATTCAACAAACAATAGCCAACATTTATCTGGCACTTATATTATACCATGGACTGTCTTAAGCATTTTACATTTATTCATTAAGACTACAACCCATTATATAGATACCATTATTATTCTCATTACATGGGTGAGGAAACTGAGGCAGAGAGAAGTTAAGTAACTTCTCTAAGATTAGGTGATGGAATATGAACCCAGACAGTGTAGTTCCAGAGACCAAGCTTTTAACCACTACTCTATATTCTTCTTAAATATTTCTTGTATATATTTAATATATTAGAAAAATAACTGGGCACCGACTGACCTCCATGTCTGATTGCTTTCTTGTGGCATTGCCCTGTAACACCAACACAGGTGGACAATTAAGTTCCTTGGGCACCTTTTCACATTTGTGGTACATGTTATTCACTGAATGAGTACAGACTCTCATTAGTAAGTAATGCCAAAGTCAGAGTCCTTCTGGAGAGCAGAGTTTGGCAAGGGTAAGGACACTGAAAGGGAATAGGGCTATGAGGCTGGTACATCAAAGACAGTTTCACCTTGTCCAATCTTGCCTGGGTGAAAGAAAGAGAAAGTTGGACCATTTGTTTATAACAGGCCCCATGGCTTAGCAAAAAAGATCATGGAATTCAGAATCAGAGAACTTTGGTTCTTCTTCCTCCTCCCTCTCTTCCCCTTCCCCCTCTCTCCCTCCCTCCTCTTCATCTCTCATCTCTCTCTCTTTCTCTGTCTCTCATCAGATGACTGAGCAAATCATTAAACATCTCTAGGCCTCACATTTCTAACATGCATAATGGAAAATGTATGTCATAATAATAATAATTTCTATCTCATGGGGTTTATTTTTCAAGGAAAAAATGAGATCCACAAGTGAAAGTGCTTGGTAAACTGTCAAGTTGTATATACCAAAGCTAGCTGTGATTGGAGTTTTTTTTTTAACTTGTAGTCTTACAGGAGTTTGCTAAGGAGATCAGCATCAAAATGACCTACTTTCACTGTTATTTCCCTTGAGGGCAGTGAACCTCTTCTTCCGTGAATCCACCCAGAGTGAAATCCCTGTCATGTGCAATTGCAAAGTTCCTCATATTTATAAAGACACATTAACAAAGTCCTGCCTGAAGAAAGGCCATTTGGGGCTTACAGATGGCCTTTGGAAGAACTGTGTTACAGAGTGTATGAGTGTTCTCCAGTTCCTGGGATTTGTTCTAAGAATGTTTTACTCAAGGTTAAAACAACAGCCTTCTGGAAAAGTTGCACTGTAACACAGGTGCATTTCATTTACCAAAGAGTGATCAAAAGAAAATATATACCTTTGGACTTAATAACTTACAATGAAAAGAAAAGCTATTGCTAACTGTCAGGGAAAAAACATCATATAACCAAGATCACTAAATAAATACGCTCACAGCCCCAACCTAACTCCTTTAAATAAAGAGAGGCTGATTTCCATATGTATGAAACAATTTTACATTTTAACAAATACTTATTGCACTTTGAGGAGGAACGAAGGAGTGGAATAAGCCTGCTAACCTCAAGGCCCACTGAATCTAGGGAGGACACCTACAGGGCTAGAAGCTTGTGGAAAAAGCTAGTTATTAGCTGGAGGTAGAGTCCAATTCATATACACTTCTTACTTCCAAGAATCAGAAGAGTTGTTTTTTAATTTTCTCCATCAAGATCTGCTTTAATAGTTTCCCCAAGGGAGCCCTTGCTTTAGAAATTGTGTCTACAAAAACAAAAACTGCATTTAAAGATAACAATTAGTCTACCAAATTAAATTTTTTTGTTATTTTATGGAGGTTTATTTAATGTTATTTCAATTATTTGATGATATTCACAAATTAAGAGCTAGGAAAGGTCTTGGGATGCTTTCCTTTCAACATCAACAGTTTACTTTATTTTGAGGCTAAAAGTGCAGGTTTTGCTGTGACCACGCGAAGCTTCAGGCTAGGTTGCCCCGACTGTGCCATGTGCCACTGGGCCATTGCAAAAGGTCATTGTGTAGTTTGGGTACTGATCAAAGGTACTTAGCTAGGTGGTGAGGGGAGCTGAAATTCAACCCTTGCGTCACTTCCCAAGCTTTCTGCCCAAGGGCTATGTCTGCCGAGAGAGAGCACATTTTTCTAATTTTCACAAAGTTACAGTATAAGCTTGGGATGGGGAGCAAAGGCAGGGGAGGAAGATGAGAAGGCACCCATCTTCACAGACTGACCATTTTGAAGATGGGAAAGGGGTTTCCCATGTAATCATTCAGTTCAGTGGACCGAGTCTTCTTCGTTGCTGTGGTCCCAGCACCTGGCATCAGCAGGCTTGGCACGTAGTAGACACTCAACATATATCTTGTGGAATAAATGAATGAACAAATGGCTTTCTTATACAATTCTCCATGTCTAAAGGTCCACTGATCTGGTGCGTCAATATGCATTGGGTAAAAGCAGAATGATACATCAGGCAAGTTCTATATTTTAGAAGTGAAACCCAACAAACTCTAACCTAACCAAGAGCCAGTTCCCTATCTGAGGTCATGCAGCCAGAGGCACACTGTAGGATTTCGTGGCCACTTTATATGTGACCCCCCCCCCACCTCCAATGCCCAGGGCCAGAGCACAACTCTACCAACTCAGCCACCAAACATATGGCTATCTACCCTCAGGAAAGTGGCCAGGACCAGGGAGAGGCTTGTATGGGGTGGGGTGCAGGAAGAAGTTCCTGACAGGTACTAAGCTGTGTATCAAAGCCTCGGCATGCCTTGTTTCACTTAATTCTCATAGCTAGTTTGTGCTCTCTTTCTGTTTTACAGGTAAAGACACAGAGACACACTCAGGCTCCTTACCCTGTCTAAGGTCACAGTGCTAATAAACAAATGGCAGAGTCAGGGTCTGTAAACAGCTGGGCCAGACACCAATATGTTCCACTGAATTTTGAGTTAGTAGGAGCATCCTGGTCTATGAAATGTCAAAACCAATATCCTTTTTCAGCTGTGTGTGATTTACTCAACTCTATTTGTTTGTTTGTCTTTTTTGTATGTTAATCTCAACCTGCTAATTTCTGCCTGCTCCCATCTTTCCCCTTGATAACCGTAAGTTTCTTATTTTGTTTTATTTTGCTTTTATTTATTTTTATTTTTGGCTGCGTTAGGTCTTCATTGATGCATGCGGGGGCTACTCTTCGTTGTGGTGCGTGGGTTCAGTTGCTCCGCGGCATGTGGGATCTTCCCGGACCAAGGATGGAACCCATGTCCCCTGCTTTGGCAGGCGGATTCTTAACCACTAGGCCACCAGGGAAGCCCTCAAGCTCTTTTGAAACCCATTGCTACAGTTCAACGAAAGGAAAGGAAACATGTTTTTAGAAACCCTGTTTCTTTTCTTCCTTTCTTTTTTTTTTTTTAAACTGGGGTTTCGGGACTTCCCTGGTAGCACAGTGGTTAAGAATCTGCCTGCCATTGACATATATACACTACCAAATGTAAAATAGATAGCTAGTGGGAAGCAGCCACATAGCACAGGGAGATCAGCGTGGTGCTTTGTGACCACCTAGAGGGGTGAGATAGGGAGGGTGGGAGCGAGATGCAAGAGGGTGGAAGATATGGGGATATATGTATATGTATAGCTGATTCACTTTGTTATACAGCAGAAACTAACACACCATTGTAAAGCAATTATACTCCAATAAAGATGTTAAAAAAAGAGAGAGAAGCTGATGTGATCAACAACAATTTTATCATATTATACATTATATTATGATGTACAAATCAATAACTTAATTAAAGAGTGATATAATTAGAATTTTTTTTAAAAAAGAATCTTCCTGCCAATTCAGGGGACACAGGTTCAATCCCTGGTCCGGGAAGATCCCACATGCCGCGGAGCAACTAAGCCCGGGTGCCACAACTACTGAGCCTGCAAGCCACAGCTACTGAAGCCTGAGCGCCTAGAGCCCGTGCTCCGCAACAAGAGAAGCCACCCGATGAGAAGCCCCCGCACCGCAACAAATAGTAGCCCCCGCTCGCCGCAAATAGAGAAAGCCCGTGCACAGCAACCCAGACCCAACATAGCCAAAAATAAAATAAATAAAAATAAATAATAAAAAAATAACAAAAACTAGGCTTTCCCTAGGTGGGTCTCTCTGTTGAAAGCATGCACAGAAAATCAGGAAGACAGAGAAAAGTGCACAAATCACAAGTGTAGAAGTCAGTGAATTTTCATAAAATAAACAGACCCATGTAACCTGTACCCAGACCAAGAAGTACATCATTGTCGGCCCCATGGAAGTCCCCCTCCAGTTCTCGCCCAGTTGCTAACACTCCAAGTTAACCACTATCTTGACTTCTAACATCATAGGTTTATTTTTGCCTCTTTTGAACTTTATATAAATTACATCATAGTTTTATGTGCTTTTTAATCTCTGGTTTCGTTTATGAGATTCATCCCTGTTGTTGCCTGTGGCAATTGTTCTGATTGATTTAACCACCATACAATCCTGCAAATAGTACCACCTTCTCTAATGAAAAGAGTCTGATTATGTGAGGCAGATAAACAAAAGAATAAATAATAAATAACAAAAGGTTATTTACATTTCCTTTCTATGCACTGTATTGGGGTAGAAAGTCTTGGAATCTTGACAAACACAACTCTGATATATACAGAGCTGTATTAAAATTGCATTTAGAATGATCCCTTATATTAGGAACCTAAAATACTCAAACTCCTAGAAGCTGAGAGTAGAATGGTAGTTACCAGGGGTTGGGTGAAGGGGGATTGGGTAGGTGTTGATCAAAAGGTACATAGTTTCTGATCCCCAAGGTGACTAAGTCCTAGAGACCTGCTGTACAGCATGGTACCTATGGCTAAGCATACTGTATAATATATGTAAAAATTTAAGGTAGATTTTATTTAAACGTTCTTATCACACACACACACACACACACACACACAGAGGGAGGGAGGAAACTTTTAGAGGCAATGGCTAAGTTTATGAGATTATTTTTGATGACAGTTTCACAGGTGTATACTTATCTTCAAACTCATCAAGGTGTATACATGAAACATGCCCAGCTTATTTGTATGTCAATCATATCTCAATAAAAAATTGCATTTAGTTATAGTTCTTAGAAAATTTATATTTGGGGTATATTGTGATGCTTTCACTTGCTAATAATAGGGATTTAGGACCTGTCTGAGCCCCAGTTTTTCTCATCTGTACTGAGAAACCCTCATAGTGAGGGCTTCAAAGTCAAATGATATAAGTACACGAAGGGCCTCCATCCTGATTTTTCCCAGAGATCAGTAATAAGATCATGCTTTCCTGCACAGAGCTTGGGTCCAACTTTTAGGGCACCTGAGGTTTCTTACCAGCTGGGCCACTGGCTTCATCACTGCTAAAATCTGTTTCCATGCTTTCCAGCTCTGAGCAGCTCGCTATTCGTGGCAAGGCTGAGGTTTCCCATTGCCCTTTCCTGTTGCCCTGCCCTTCTCAGCATCTCTCCTGCCCAACACCTTTCTGCTAAAACACACACACACACACACACACACACACACACACACTCTGCTGAATTTGCATGAAAAAATGGGAATATTAAAATGTGAGCTAAATATTAGCTGAGCCTGAAAATTATTAAAGCAGAAGAGGGGAGATCATTGACTGGACAAAAAAGAATGTTACTCAACAGTTTGTACAGTGTTGTCTATTCTCTTCTCTTTTTTTTTGGCCGCGCGGGGCATCTCGTGGGATCTTAGTTCCCCAACCAGGGATCAAACCCAGACCCTCGTTAGTGAAAACACGGAGTCCTAACCACTGGACCACCAGGGAATTACGAGTGTTGTCTAGTTTTGATTATATACATGCATACATGAAAGGATATGCACAAGGGGGAGAGCGATGGTGATTTCTGCTTGGTAAAATGTGACATTTTTATCATTTCAAATTTTTTGCTTCTCTGTAATTTTCTTGTTGTCTACAATGTCTACAATGCACCTATATCCTGTCTGTAATAATAAATGTGATATTTGCAAAATGTGCATTATACTTAAAGGTTTAGAGTCTGGTTTTGTGTGTATTCTCCTATTCTACCTTCCTTGTGAGAACAGAGTAAGTATTTTTCGTATGTTCATTTTTCAGATAAAGAAATGTAGCCTCAGCAAAGTTAAGTAACTTGCCTGAGGTTACTCTCAGAAACAAGAGGCGGGACCAGAACCAAGCCAGGTCTTCTGAGTAAATACTGCACAGTAAATATTGGGCTAATGGCTGTGTTAGGTGGATCAGAAAAGGGAAGAGGAGACTCAAGAAATGACAACATTTAGGAAAGCAGTTACACAATTTTAAATAGAAAAGACCCAAGGGTAAGATGCCACTTTAAACACAGCAATTTCAGGAATGCATGCATTTTCAGCCCTGAGGTGAATCCTCTATTTTATTGACCAAGATAGGGTCTTGCCCGGAATCTTGCTCTGTTTAACCTCTGATTTAGCTTGTGCCTTAAGGTGAATTAGAGATAATCATATCTCTTCGGTGTTTATGGCACAGAGATGTTGCAAGGATTAATGGGTAGTGTGCTTGGCGCTCCTTTGAGAAAAGAGCTATAAGAATGTCACGTATTATTACCAGACTGATACTAATTATAATTGAATAATTATAATTATTCAATGCAATACTTACCAGACCTACAGAAGGAAGTAAATCTTCCTTTGTCGCCCTTGTTGAAGTGAAAGAACAAAAGAAGGGGAGAATAGAAGGGAGGTTCTCCCTGCTCCTTCTTCTCTGGAAATTCTTGACAAGTAGGGTCACCCCATGGCCACAGATGGCCCCAATACCTTCCCTTATCCCCTTGAGACTTGCTTCTGGGGTGCCAAGCATCGTTCCTTCTCAGAGTCATTTTTGTAAGAAAAGGAACAAAACCAGCTTCATGGGCATGTAACCTGTGCAGCTGCACAGGGGCCCTCACTCAAGGGCCGCATAGTTAGTCTTGAAACTCATAATATTATTATCTTTGTGTTTTGTAAGTAAAGTCGGATGGGAAAATGGAGCATATACTCCGTGGCTTGAAGCCTTGGCTCACGTACTGTCCCATCTCCTGCCACCTACCTGCTTCCCCTGGACGTGTTCTCAGCCACCTGTTTCCCTGATCCTTGGCACCCCGGGGCTCATCCAGTATCCATGTCTCTACCCCAACCCCATGACCACTGCTGCTGTCCACTCCCAGCGGGGGCCTGGGTGCAGGTGCAGAGAGGACCTGAGCTGGACATGGGTGCCTTGCAAAGTCTCAGGTGGGGAATGCCCTGGGCCGGCATGGCTGTACCATGGTAGACAGAGGCCATGTCTTGGTGGGGGTGATCCTCTTGTCCACCCTGATCCAGGTATCTAGCACATCCTGGTGCAGAAGTTATAGCACCTTTAGGGGTCACCTGTCTGCTGTGGGTTGGGGCATTGGTACCATGGTGAAGGGAAATGTCTGCCTTTCTCAGAGCCTGCCCTGGACCGGGGCATAGCACGCAGTCTGGAAGTTGGCAGGTTCGGGCACCCCAGCAACTGGTAAGCTGTGCATGTGCCCTAAGTCAGAGGCTGCAGGGCCTCTGGGGTCCTATAAGGGTCTGCACTCTCCTCCTGGTATCCCTCTGCCTGAAGTAACACAGTTTTAAAGAGTAAATAAAACACACCATGCCATTCATTAATTGTGACAAATGTGCCGTTTTAAGATGTTAGCTATCGGGAAACTTGGATGTGGGGTATATGGAAACTCTTTGTGTTAGCTCTGCAACTTTTCTGTAAATCTAGAACTATTTTTTAAAAGTTTATTTAAAAAATACAATACCAGGCTTCCTTGGTGGCACAATGGTGAGAGTCCGCCTGCGGATGCAGGGGACACGGGTTCGTTCCCCGGTCCGGGAAGATCCCACATGCCGCGGAGCGGCTGGGCCCGTGAGCCATGGCCGCTGAGCCTGCGCGTCCGGAGCCTGTGCTCCGCAACGGGAGAGGCCACAGCAGTGAGAGGCCCGCGTACCACAAAAAAAAAAAAAAAAAATACAATACCACCATGACAGGTCGAGGGAGAGCAACTTCAGAAGAAAGGAAAAAGCTTCATATTTTAAGACCTTTCACAGCACTTTTTCCTGCTTTTTGAAAAGGGACTATGCGTTTCATTTTGCACTGGGCCCTGCAAATTATGGAACTGATCCTGACTGTAAAACCCCTTGTTGAATACGCAGTTCTTCTATCTCCCTTCCTATTCCTCCCCCCACACATACCAGGTTTGGAGGTTACTTTTACTGCCGTTAATAATTATACTCCTGTGTGCTGATCACCTACTAAGAACTGGTTACCATACTTTCTATACTTGGTTTCATTTAACCCCTTTATAACTTTATGAGATGAATATTCTTCTCCTTATTTTAAGATGTGGGAAATGGAGGTCCAGGATCACACAGTAAGTGGTAAGAGAGAAAGTCAAAATGCCCGAGCCTCAGTCCAAAGCTGGTGCTCTTTTCGCAGTGCTACAGATGTATCCTCAGCCTCTAGGTACCCAAGTATTGATATTTTCAGGCCGCTTGGGCAGGCACTGTGGTTTCCATCCCTCTGAGTATTTACTGAGTATCTACTAGGTACCAAGCACCGGATCTTGTGCTAGAGCTACAAAGTTCTAGAGTGGAGGCCAGTCTGAGCTGCACTGGTCCTTTCCTTTGGCAGTACCAGTAAGTAGCTGGAGTTTGATGCTCCCATCCTTAGCCCACTCTGACATCTGTGCCTCCTGCCTCAGTTACTGTGATAAGAAGGCTCTAAAACGGCACATAAAGAAAGCCTTGGCCATGGATTAAGAATCTGGGAAGGGACAAGTTTTCATTAACTTCAAATTTTAACTTTTTACCTAAAGAAATATTGTGGCTGACCAGAATCAGAGAGGGCAGTGAAATAAGTTCCTGCCATATCCACTGGCCAGTCCCTGGCAGCTCACTCTTGTCCCAACTCTAGGAGCATGCGTGTGTTCATTCTGTGTAATAGACAAGGAATGAGTTGTGGCGATGGTACTTAACTGGAAGATCATTGATGAGTTCTCCTCCTTCTTCAGTGCTTCACTGCTATAATTACCATATTTTCTTTGTGGGTGGAGATCGGATCCCTTTTTTCCTCTTCCGGGAGGAGAAGTGTAATATATCATCCCGCAGTCAGTTCAAAATGCTCCAAGCAAGTTACTTACTCACCACCACCAGGGTGAATGTCTGATCTTGAGGACCACAGGTTGTGATATGGAAGACACCAGGGTCGTGAAGCATGAGTACCTGGGAAGTGGTTGGACTTTTCTTTTATGAGAGGCCAGGAGGGAGAAGGGGAGGATTCTGTCACTTCAGGAAAAGCTTCCTTGGATGAAGCGCTCTTCTGGAAGGGCATAGGGGCAAGGGGGTGTTTCAGACACACAAAAGAGTCAGTGAGGAGATTCTTTGTGTTGAAGCAGCATGGCAAAACTGAGGAAGAAAGGAGGGAAGGTATGTGCAAGTCTGGCTTGAAATGAGTTTCACTAAAAACACTTCAATTCTTGTCTGCACATTTTTGAGGCGTGTGAAAAGAAAAATGGAGGAAGTCACCTTCAGTGGTTTTGTGGCTTTTTAAGTATGACATACAGGATGTTGAATTTTAACCCCTGTTTATCCTGAAAGGTAGGCATATGTGGGGGATGAACAAGACACCTATTCTTTGAAATGTGCGTCGGTGCCAAGTGGCTCCTTGTCACTTGGAATCTCTCTCCTGTTTATTCCCTTTTCTGCTTCAAGTGTGAGTGCCACACACATAAAAGTATTCAAATAATAATAAAAAAGCTATGTAATCTCCCTAGGATTTCTGCATGAGCATATGAAAAATGTATTCTAAATATGACAGGAATGTGTGAGTCTTTTCCTTATAATAGAATTTCATGTGAGATTTTTAATTTTATTAGTGCCTATTGTGTGCTTGCATTCCAGAAAGCTTGGTAGAGTTAAAGGATGGTGTTCCCTTCAAAAATCAGTCATGTATGCGGGAGAGTCTGACTGGCTTTTATAACTGTCTGTAGCATCATTGGTTCATCTAGCATTTATAAAATTAATTTCAGTGTTTATTAACATAGGGTTCTTAAGTCAATAACCTTAAGTATTAGCTTAGACTCACGAACTTTTGGGTATGAAATGACGTATTGTGAACACTTAAAAAGAGTTTCATTACCCAGCAAAAATATGATCTTAAAAGCAATAAGTTTTGAATGGGCCACTGAGACATATTTACAGAAAGTCTGGATTCCTACAGTGACAAATCCGAGGCCCCGGCGTTAATCAGAAAATCTGCGGCGTTCACATCTGGCTCCACCTGAAAGTCTGGTTCAGAATTTCCCTGTGATCCTGGCAGTTGCAGAAGAGAAGTTTTAGCTTTGTTTAGTATAACAAGAACTGCCTGACTCCCCAGCCAATAAATGTGTTCATGTAAAACTCCAGACAGTTTCTCTGAGACTGCACTCTTATCAGGGAGACCTCATTTTGCCTCTACTTAAAAGGGAGACTCGCAAGAGAGGAAGACTTGTGCTGGTCAGTGTTTGCTGAATTGAAAGTTATTCCAACATTTGCACATTCCCCAGAATGAATGACTGCTTAGCCTTCCAACAACGTAACTGTCAGTTTCCCCCCTCCAGTTTTCGATTGTACGTTTCATTTAGAAGAAAAGCCAAATGAGAAAATGCTTTCCTCATTTCTCCTCTAGACTGCAAACACTCAGAAATGACATCACGCACCCTAAAGAACCCCAAGATGACGAAGGCAGAGAGAGCCTGAGAAAACTGACTGCTTCTGCCTCGAGTTTTAGGACTCATGTATGCAGATGAGCTTTTAAGAGCCGGTTCCCCGCCTTCTTCCTCAAAGGAAGTTTCTTGGTAGATCGCAGACACCTCATCCAGCCTGGGGGCGGGGGGGGGGGGGTGAAAACTTGGCACGAGCCATTCCGGGCAGAGCACCGGATTTGTTCTCCTGGTGGAGAGAGCTGGAAGGAAGGAGTCGGCGTGCAAATAATGAAGGAGCACGGGGCCACCTTCAGTAGCGCCGGGATCAGCGGCGGCAGCGGTGACTCGGCTATGGACAGCCTGCAGCAGCTCCAGCCTAACTACATGTCTGTGTGTTTGTTTGCAGAAGAATCTTATCAAAAATTAGCAATGGAAACGCTGGAGGAACTGGACTGGTGCTTAGACCAGCTAGAGACCATACAGACCTACCGCTCTGTCAGCGAGATGGCGTCTAACAAGGTAAGAGATGACCGTTTTATTCATTAAAGTGTGACCGCGCGGGGAGCTCCGGGCTGCCCTGGCCTCCGCCAGCAGCAGAGGTGCACGGGGACGCCACTGTCAGCTTTGTTGATCTGCCTCCGATGATTCTGTTCCAAAGTGCTCCACTTTGCTTGCGTCGTGATGCTACAGCAAAAGTTTAAAATCCTCGGCAGGCTTTAATTCCTAAACTTCTTTCTTAGTGATGCTGTGCGGAATGTGTTTAAGGTGAGGGGTGTTTATGAAGTGTACCAATCACCATACAAGTGAAAATGCTTTTTTATTTTTTTGTAAACAGTTAGCAGGAAGATAAAATCTGAATGAATCCATAGGGTAAAATGTTACGTTGCAGTCAGGTGTTATATATGTGTGTCTGAACAAGAAAATAATGTGATTTCTGTATATCGACGGTGAGAATGGTTTGCCCTGAAGTTTCATAAATTCTGAAATTCTCCTCAGAAGGATGTTCTGATATTCTCCAACATTTCTTTTGTGATGCTGATATGACCTAAGATTAAAAAAAGAAACAATATACTTTGTCTCCAAAAAAGAAAGTTATTTTTTTAAAGTTTGCTGCTTTACAAAGTGGAATCATATGAAATGAAGTTCCACCCATACTGCAAAGAAATGGTTTTATGTACCATGCCCAGGCAAAACTTAGTGTTGAAGAGCTTTAATTATCTACCATTATATCATTTGTTTAAGTAACACCTGGATTTAGAGTGCTAATTTATGTAGTGAGAGTTGTTGCTTTTTGTTTGTATTTTTCTCTTGGAGACTGTTGATTTTATATCTATCTATCTATCATCTATCTATCTATATGCACATATATGTGTCTGTGTATGTATTATTTTAATTGAAAGCCTTAACACTGCACCCTCATAAATACACATTTCAAAATCCCCAATCATCCTAGCCTGAGGTATTATCTTATTGTCTTAAGGTTCTGGGGCTGGGAAGAGATTTTGCTCCACACCTGCCAACATGCCCTTTCCAGCCCCGCATGTGTGTCCCTCCTCCCTTTTTCCTGGGGTTAAAAGTATCACCTTCCCTTCGAGACTTGCTGGCTCCTGCTCAGAGGATCTGAGTAGAGGAAGCATCATGTCCTGAAGGTTGGCGGGGTAAGGGGGGGTGGTATAGAGAGTGGACTTTTCTTACTCTTGTTTATTGGTTAATGAAAGGGCAAAAAAAAATAAGCCTCTCTCAAATTTTAGTTCAGATTCAACTTGGAAAAAAAAAAAGGTTTGAGTTTTAACTATTTACTGACTTTTCTCTGAAGTTCTCAATTGAAGCTAAATTCTGGGTTTTTCCAGGCTGTTGTAAATCTCAACCAGCTGCTTCCCCATGAGGAGGGCGTAACTGCATAACTTCTCCAAACCACACTGGAGTTCATGTAGGAGGATTTTCACACAGGCTTTAGCCTCCTGTGAAACATTCACAGATACTCTGTTCTTTGCATTTTGTGATCATTGATACACATGCAAGATGGAGATCTGGTATTTAGGGGTAGTTTTTTAGCAGGTTTCACCGTAAAGGACACCCTGAACTTTCTTCTGGAGTCACTAAGATAAAGTGGGCAACTTTCTCCCTCTGAAGAAAAAGATTACTCATTGAGAAACTGCAAATTGCCATTAGTTTTCGTTTCGACTGTTGATGCCTTGTAGATTCTAACCAGGTTTGTGTCTGGAGTGCTGAAATTAGACATTGTCTATCTTGCAAATTTATTACAAATGATCTCATATTCAGTGTATAGTTACTGAGGCTCTGACACCAGGGACTGTGTAGGACCTAGTGAGAATTCAGGCTTCCGCTCCTCCTTTATGGTGTCCTGTGCAGGAAGCAATGAAAGTTGAATAGAGCTAACCCTAAAGAAAGGGCTAAACCTTAATGCTGACACAGTTAGCTTAAGTAGAAGGCATGCAGCTTCACCTATTTCTAGAGCTACAGTGGAGAGATTGTAGGGCAAAGCAATTACCCAGTGGATGAATAATGTCCAGATGACAGCTGAAGTCAGTTTCAATTTTTAAAAAGATCTGTCTCTCTTTACTTAGCTCTCTTTTTACCTACCCCCAATCTCAAAGTCTTGATTATACTAATAATCATCTCAGGGTTAATCCATGGCACATATAATATAATATAATGTGAATATTATTGTCGCCACCAAAAAGAAATTGATCTATACCAGTTTAGGGGGAACTGAATTATCTGTGGTAAAACTAAAATTCACATTTAATTTTAAATATTCTCAAAGTTATTTGAGTGTTCCGTCTGAGCTACTGTTTAAAAATATCATCATCGTTGTCATCATCATTACTGTGTAGTCTTTTTCGATCATCTTCTGCTTACTCTCACTGAACACAGGAGCTGTGGCAAATCTCTGAGTTACAGACTTGGAAGTAAGTGTGAAGATGTTCTATACAGGAAGTTTGTGAAAAGCATGGGCTTTGGAGTCCAAAGATCATGGTTCAGATCCTGTTTCTATCATTTACTAGCTACTTGACCTTGGCCAACTTACTTAACTGCTCTAAGACTCAACTTTCTCATATGTAAAACAGGGATGAACGTGGTCCCTACCTTACTGGGGTTGCTGTGAAGATTGAGATAATACGTCTAAAGCACTCAGCAAGGCCCCTGATGTGAAGCAAAAGTTCAATAAGTGATAACTTATTAATAGCATCTGCTACATCTTTGCATAAAACCATCTGTCTCTAGTTCTGATCAGCTAAGTGACTGCTGAGTTTTGTTTGCAGCCTCTGAACTTGCATGTGAGTGGTGATGGGAGTGCCTGTGTTTTGCTTAGGGGTTTGGAGATGACATGTATGCCAGTCTACATGCAAATGGTAGAACGTCAACTGCATCTAGTAGAGGAAAACAAGTAGTCTTTGTATTCACTTCATCTGGGTAGGGATGGATTTGTTTGTTGCCTTTTCTTAACCCTTTTGAAGAAAACCGTGACTCAAAGATTGCAACCATCCCAAGTGTGCTTCAGAGCCCAGAGAGTAAGATGAGGAACTGTTTCTGTGACTTACAGAAACATAGTTTTTCCCTTGGCTCAAATTTCCCTCATTCCTTAATGCTGGCCACAGGCCAAATGGAATTCCAGAATTACAGGGAAAGATGCAGCCAGGTGGGTCAGTATTGTAGATTATTTCCCCCCAAGAATTACAACAAGATGGAATAAATTAAGTAGGAGTTTTACAGGGCAATGACATTGTCTTTCCAGATGAAAAGGATATCTAGTGAACCTTCTGCCAGCAGCTAGACACGTGAGAGCTGTTTTCTTTAACCACAGATTGCCTTCTTAGATTTGTTCATTAATTTTTTGTTTCAACTTTTATCACCTCCTGAATTAGAAGAATTGTCTTACGCTTCAGCGAAATGCATCAGAGCATGAGTTCCTCAGTGGCAAAACAGTCAGATGTTTTGAAAACAGGATGCTTTGGCTGCGCATTATAAAAAGAGGAACGGAAAGAGAAACAGTATAGAAAGGAAGAAAGCAAATAGCCTCAGCAGGGTCCCCAGCCCAACATCGGCATAAACACTGACCTATCTTCCTGACCTTCACTGTAGCTCAGTTCCTGACCTCGTGTCACCAAAGCCAACCGACGTCATTGGAGGAGGAGAGGAGGAATGGCGCAGCTGCTGTGAGGGTGACTAGAATTTCCTGTCTCCTTCCTGACAGACGCAGGCTGAAAAGTACAGAGTTGCAACAACAGTGGCTGAGGAAGGACCGACACAGAACAATCCCAGTGAGGTGGCGTTGTGACTGAGGGGAAAGAGGGAGCTTTGACTGAGAAACAGTGTCTCTGGCCTAAAATTTTCAGGTGAAAAATGTCAAAGGGGTTATTCATACCCGGCATGTTGAATGTCTTTCAAAGGATGTAATACCCAGGGGCTTCCTTGGCGGCGAAGTGGTTGAGAGTCCGCCTGCCGATGCAGGGGACGCGGGTTCCTGCCCTGGTCCGGGAAGATCCCACATGCCGCGGAGCGGCTGGGCCCGTGAGCCATGGCCGCTGAGCCTGCGCCTCTGGAGCCTGTGCTCCGCAACGGGAGAGGCCACAGCAGTGAGAGGCCCGTGTACCGCAAAAAAAAAAAAAAAAAAAAAAAAAAGATGTAATACCCAGTAAGGAACTATCTTCAAGCAGCTGGTCACTGACCTAACTTTCCCCCACAAGTCCCCCACTACACTTTTCTTTCTCAACTAGCTTTGCCCTGGGGCTATTTTATGTGTAGTACAAAGGTTTGGGCCTTATCAATGAAAATGGATGTTCTGTTGTTGAAAAGAGCAGTCCTGAATAATATCAGTACTCTCTTGAGAATGGAGCACCAGGACCCAGCATTGCAGTAAATGTTTGCTAAGGAAGTCTATAAGATGGGAACGGGAGACAGATGGGCCTTTTTCTCTCAAGGGCATCAGAAAGTCCGCTACAGATACCATGACAGAGGAAATGAGTCCTCTCAGCTCTACGGGTTTATTTTTCCGATTCTTCAGGTGTAGCCGTACTAGAGTACCAAACGTGAAGCCAACTACTTGCCTGTGCTCTTGGGTGGGAGGGAATTAAGTCATCGAATTCTACCAGCCTGGAGCCACCTGGGACCCAAGCTGCATGTCACTGGAATGTGACCATGATAGGTTGATTCCCTAACAGTTGGTGAGTCATTCTCTATCCAGTCGTATAATTTGTAAGGATGGGAAATGTTGGATCCAGCAGAACTGAAAGGAAATATATCTTATTGATCGATGGATTCATCTTAGAACTCTGTTGGGAAGATGATAGACAGGTAACCAATTATTGAAAGGGATTAATTCCACTTTGGCGCAAAATTGAATGACATGATTAGAGCAGTGCCCCCCATGGGGCAGGAGGACCCCTCTTCCTGGGCACTGTGCTTATAGAGAGCCTAGCCTAGTCTGTACCCAGCTGTACTCTGCTCCAGGACCTGGGGAGGCTGCTGGGTCGAGGGAGCACCTGTGCTCCCCCTTCCATTCTGCATCTACCCTCACATTGTCTGCTCAGATGGCTTTGAACTCACTTCCAGGGCCTATGCAGGCCTCTTACCTGGGTGTGCTACAGGAAAGCATACCTTTAAGCCCAAGGAGTAGCCAAGAGGCAGCAATCTGGCTTGAGACAGTAATGTGGGAGAAGCTTGGACATGCAGGCTGTCTAAGCAGAGGGTGTACTTATGGGACCCACATACAAGGTCCCTGGTGGTGCTAGGACATGGGGAAAGAATGGGGCAGGGCGTGGTCCATGAACTAGATCCCCCTGCACTACCATATCCAAGGTGTTCAAGTTTTCTAAATTCAATCTGGCCTTCCAGAGGAAGGGATGTCTGTCAAAGTAGGAGTATTGGAGGCAGCTCAATTTATATCCTTATACAATTAGACTTATGATATGTGGCTCCACAAATGTTGGAGGAGACCTCGGATTAGAGGGCAGAATAGAATAAAAATCAGTTCTGATGGTCAAGAGGGGGACTCATACAGTGTTTTGGTCCAATTTTTCTTTCTCTACTGCTCAGATATGTATGGTACTAGAGACAGCAAAGTGGAAAGAGCCTGGGAATAAGCCATGAGTTTGAGTTCTAGCTCTGCCTTTATTGAGGTGTTTTATCTTAAACAATTAAATCATTTTGAATCTTTGCATTTTCTTAACTACAAAAAAAAATTGTTGGAGAGGACTGTCTCCATGGTCTACTTCAGCTCTTGTATTTATCAATAGAATAATAATAGTGAACAACCAATCTATTTTTGCAGGTGTATACTTTGTGTGCAGATATTGTGCTAAGCTCCTGATCTACATTCTGTCATTAATACTCACAGCAACTCTTTGGATAGGTACTGTTATTATCCCCATTTTACAGATGAGTAGAGTGTGGCTTAGAGAGTTGAAATAAATTGCCTAAGGTAAAGATGAGAGCCAGGATTCATACCCAGGGCCATCTGACTCACCACCAATGACCCCAATGGGACAGATAAATATAGAAATAAAGAGATAGTTAATCATTCTTATAAGGGAATTTTGTTGTGGTTTCTGGGAGGTCTTATTCTTCTAACTCTGGCTATCACTGATGGGTAGGTCTGGTTCAGAATCCTAATCTGCAATTACCATATTCTGGGCCTCTAAATTGGCCATTAATAACCTCCAGCTCTGTCTTTGTGGCTGGGAAGCAGTGTCCATTAACATAGAAGAGGGGGAAGAATAACCATAGTTATAGAAAATGGTTCTAAAGGCATCCATAAAACTGTAAATAATGATATTAAACTAATCCACTGTATCAGTTTGCTAAATTCAAGGTCTATTTTTTTCCCCAAAGTCTTCTCTAACATGACCTAAGATAAGATAGTAAGTTTTGTTTAAAGGACTTTAGCCTACCCTCTAATTTCCCTTTTACCTACCCCCCCTCCCCCAACCCCCAAAATAAAAAGAAAACAGAGGCTATTCCTGTAATTTTTTTCATTTTATTACGATTAAAATAATTGGGGCAATTTCATCATATACTATGTCCTTTCCAATGCATGCAATATGACCATAAAACAGAAGAGCAATGTTTCTGTAGCAGTAATCAATATAGGGAAATTTCCTAGAAGTAACATGGAGACTGTCTCCCTTAGATTTGTCTTCATGCAGAGATGAAATAGAAAATTAAGTTGTTTATTCTTTATCCAGCATTATTTCAGTTACTCTTTCTGACAAAATAGAGTTGTATTATTGAGTGTAAGTCAGTATTCCACGTTCTATTCTTATCAAAACCTAAATCGAAGATTTTGAAATTTGTTTAGTGCTTTGTAGTAAATTTGATCTGTAATCTGTTTTACTTAATTGAAATACTTTTGCATTGGTATTTACAGAACCATTTTCTCCACTGAATTCTAATCCATTTAGCCCACTTAACTCACTTGAAAGTACCCAAGTGAACAAATCTCTAAAAAACAAGAAGGAATGAGGTGAAGGAACATTACCATTGATTGGTGCACCTCTGGCTAGCTGATAAGAGCTGATATTCTCAAAATAGAATAAATAAGTCATTTTAATGGGAGCCTTTCTCTCCACATTAAAAAAATCAGGTAATTATGTTTAGAGTACAAGTATAAATCTAGAACACTAGTTTTGAAAAATAGAATTACACCATGTCAATGGAATAAAGGTTTGTTTTACATCTTTTTATACTTCTTTCTCATCGTTTTTTTTCTTTTAGAGTATGCCCCGGTCTAGAAGCCTCCCCAGATCCATGCCATTTTTATCTATGAAAGAAAAGGCCAAGGGTGGAGCTTGTTCTTGTGCTATTCTTCCAGCACATCTTACTTCTAAGTAAACGTGTGCTCAGCAAGTAGAGATAGCTCAGCTCTGGAAGCCAGGACTTACCAAACCAGAAGATACCAGGGCAAACTTGTGCCACGGTCAATAGATTTCACACTCTAGAAGGCTCTGTGCCAGTTGTCACCGTGCATCTCTGCACATCCCTCCACTTTAGCATTTTTCAGGGATCTGCCAACCCCTCTCTGTCTTGCCCAGTTGTACGTGATGTTTCCCTCAACTGGTGCCAAACTGTTTAGTCTCTTGGATATTTTACTGTAACTTCCTTTGTTTGATTTACTTTAAAGTAGCCAAGTGTTTCCACAAAGAAAGGACTGTTAAGTTATTTAGAAATGAAGAAGACAGTAAAACTCCTGTTTCTTTTGTTTCTCTTGTGGGAAGTCACTGATAATCTTTTTCTCTTTAAAAAGTGCCTGATACGTTTTTCTCTTTATGGAGTAGAGTTTAAAAGCTATAAATCATGCAATTCTGCTCATGAGTCACATGTTTCTTCAGCTAATTACTTGCCATTTAAAAACCTTCAGAGATTGAAGTTTAGTGAACTTATTGAAAAGAAAATTCATCTTCATGGCTCAATTTCATCTCTTTTTTCTTTTTTTAGCTATTCAGAATATGGTCATCTTAAAGATAGTCATTTTAAAACTCTAAATGGCCCAGTTCCCTTTATTCTTTGATAACAGCATAGTGCGTAATGTTATAACCCGCAGCAAATTATAAAAATGAAATTTGAGTACAGATACCAGAAGGTAAAAGTGACTTATCCAGTTTAAAAAATTTGCATTTAAGGGCTTCCCTGGTGGCGCAGTGGTTGGGAGTCTGCCTGCCGATGCAGGGGACACGGGTTCGTGCCCCGGTCCGGGAAGATCCCACATGCCGCGGAGCGGCTGGGCCCATGAGCCATGGCCGCTGAGCCTGCGCGTCCAGAGCCTGTGCTCCACAACGGGAGAGGCCACAGCAGTGAGATGCCCGTGTACTGCAAAAAAAAAAAAAAAAAAAATTGCATTTAAGACAAGAGGTCTTGGCATTTTATATCTGAAAATTTTAAATGGTTATTTTGGAAAGAAAACAGTAAGAAGAGGTGTTATCATTAAATAAAAATATCTGTCCAGCTCAACCACATAGGCTGTGTGCTAAAGCTAATCAAATGGGGCAAAGTGGAGAGATAATCTGGCAACTATCTAATGTCTTTGGTCAGTATGGATGGTAAAAGTTGATAAGCCTAACCAAAAGAGACCTGAATGTATTCTTTCTAGCTATAGTCTTATGCGGTTGCATTAGACAAAATTCCCGAACTTTGAGCCCATAATGGAGCCATAGGTATTACCTATTTTAAGACTTCATTTTATAGATGAAGATTATAAAAACTGAGGGTTAAATATCTAATATGCTCCACAGATCTTTGTAAAATATAAAAAAGAAATCTAAATGAAAAGTAATTTTATTATGACATGACTTCTCCAGAGTCATCAGGTTAATTAGTGGAAGATTAAGGTACGAAAATCCAGCTTGCTCTTCATCTTCAGCAAAAAGCTGATTAAGCTTAAGAAAGACGTGGGACATTCCCTCTTTAGCTTGCAATGATTTTTAACCTTCTCATTACTCTTCATGAATAAAAGCTCTACATGTCTTAATCATTTCAAGTAAAGAGAACTAATTTAGTATTCCTGAAAATTGTGTGATCAAAATCTAGCAGGAAATAGTTGGAGCAAGTTACTTTAAATGTCCCTGGCATTGGTTGTTTTGTTTTTCTTCTCTTTGCTTTTTGCTGTTTCAATTTCTGAATAACTATACATATTAATATATCTGAATTAATACATATTAATATACGACATATATATGCATACATATATCATCAGATAAAAACCTCATTAAGGCAACCAGGATTAACATTTTCATCCTCACATAACTGAAATGCTACCCTACAGATAATTTATTTCCAACTTTTTCAGTTAACATAATAGCCTATTTCTTCATTCTTTTCTTAGGTTAGATTCCCATAAATGGAATTAATGGATTAAAAGGCAACATTTTTAAGGCTTTGATACTTATTTGCTTTCCCACTGATCTCAATGCCAAAGTTTAAGTAGTAAAAACCCTGTGATTAGTAAAACTCCTTCAGTTTCTTTCTATTTCTTCCTTTCCTCTCTCTGAAACTGAAGGTGATAAATTGGAGAGTTTTACCAACTGGTGGAAAAATAGTCAACGTTCCAATTCTCTCTGCTACTTAGCAGAGCTGTTGGCTTAGGAAGTAGAAACGAAGACAGTGATCTCAGGTTGACTCTATCCCTGTACCCCAGAATGTTTCTGCCCAGTGGCCCAAATTATGCAAAACTCTCCCAACTCAAATAAGATTTCTGGATTCTTGAGTTGTGTCATCAACATCTTGGTGGAGTTGGGTTCAACAGTGTTGGCAGCTACACATTTAGAAACAATATTGATGTAATTAATGCCTTGTCAACGTTTTAAATCAAATAAACCTCATTTACAGTAGATAGAGATACATTTTGATGTGTTTAGGTAGCTCAAGATGAGTTTTGATGTTTAACTCAGATGTCTGAGTTAAGCACATGTTGCGAATATCTTGCCATAAAACATTGACAAACTCTGAACTATTAACCTAACTACTTAAAATGAGCAGATGCAGGAAAAAATAAAGGGAAAATGACTTGGGAAGAACTGATTATCTCGTTTATAGTAGTCCCTCCCCCTTATCTGTGGTTTTGCTTTCCACCATTTCAGTAACCCGTGGTCAACTGCAGTCCAAAAATATTTAATGGAAAATTCCAGAAGTAAACAATTTCTAAGTTTTAAATTGCGCGCTGTTCTGATTAGTGTGATGAAATCACACACCGTCCCACTTCACCCACCCGGAGGCACGTGATTCACCCCTTTGTCCAGCATATCCTGCCCAATAGTCACTTAGTAGCCAGTGGGGTTATCAGATCAACTGTCCTGGTATCTCAGTGCTTGTGTTCAAGTGACCCTTACTTTACATTTTACATAATAATGGCCTCAAAGCACTAGAGTAGTGCTGCTGGCCATTCAGATATGCCAAAGAGAAGTTATAAAGTGCTTCCTTTAAGTGAAAAGGTAAAAGTTCTCAATAAGGAAAGAAAAAAATCACATGCTGAGGTTGCTAAGATCTATGGTAAGAATAAATCTTCTATTGGTGAAATTGTGAAAAAGGAAAAATAAATTTGTGCCAGTTTTGCTCCTCAAGCTGCAAAAGTCATGGCCACACTGTGTGATAAGTACTTAATTGAGACGGAAAAAGCATTAAATTTGTACAATAAGATATTTCGAGAGAGAGGCCACATTCCTGTAACTTTTATTACAGTATATTGTTATAATTGTTTTATTTTAGTATTTATTGTTGTTAATCTCTTACTGTGCCTAATTTGTAAATTAAACTTTATCATAAGTATGAATGTATAGGAAAAAACATTGTATATATATAGAGTGCGGTACTATCTTCAGTTTCATGCATCCACTGGGGGTGGAACATATCCTCCACCAATAAAAAGGGACTAGTGGATAATGTTTATTAAGGGAAATCATTCCATGCCAAAATATCCTTGATAGTCTAACTTTAGCTCTTTTGATATTTACCCATTGCTAATCATTACTTATTTTATCAAGTAGGACAAAGTTAGAAATTTTCTTAGCATATAATGTAGGAAATGAAAAGAAAATTTTCAACTCCTGGATGGATAAGAAAACTTAGTTTTTTAGCCGTTATAAGATACAGAAGACTTGAATTTAAAAGTTAAAATATGTAAAAGGAGATTTCACTGCTGGGGGCAAAAGGGGGGAGAGGAGATTATTTAATAACCAGGATAATCAGCTGAGTATAGGAAAAGAACTGACAGAGTTGAAAAAAATAGACTAAAATTTTAGTAGCTCTGGTTGTTCCCAACAGTGGACTTCCAACTTCCTCTCTACCCTCGATATCAGAAGATATATTGAAAACAAGGAAGAGTTTTATTATAACCTGAGAATGAAGGAACGTTGGCTCTACCCGTCTCTTGGTATCCTGTTGCCTAGAAAACCTCCCTTTGGCTCCAATACATCATCAGGCCCTGTACTATGAACCTACTCCTGGTCTGCTAGACTTCTTGGCTTTCTTTTTTTGAAACCCTGCCTTAGCTACCCTGACTTGGATCAAATTTTCATAGACCATCCTCTTAGCTATCTTATTGGTTAATATCATAGCTAACATTTTCATTATCTGGGGTTTTATTTATGTCTGCTCCAGTTTGCAAGCTCTTGAGTCCTGAAATTCTGCTTTGCATTTTTGAAGCTCCACATTTGCTTATAGAGGTAGTCGGGCTAAAAATTATTGAGGAGGCATAGCTCTACTTCTGTCTGTCAGAAGGGAAGTGAAAAGCAGATGAAGGCTTTTGTCAGTTAGTGGTAATTGATTTTGGTTTTGTTTTATTTGGAAAAGCTCTCTGCAGTTCTACTTGTTTTGGTCATTTAGGACATTTGTTGGCATTGGGAGTTTTGATAGCTTATCCTGGTTTTGACCAATGCTAGGACAGGTAATGACCTCACTGGTGGGCACAGCACTGTTTAAAGATGGAAACATTTTTTTGCATTTTCAAAAACTTTAAATTCATGGAACATGCTTAGACTATCCAGGGGTAATGTGCATTTCCAGTATCCTTTTGCACAACCCATTTGCCTGTGAGAAGACTAGAGACTTTCTGACGGGTCACTAATGAGATGGACTCCAACTCCTGCTGTAGATAGCCCAGAAGGGTCAGTTTCACTGACCAAATGCTACCCATCCACCAAGATGAAAGGGCACAGTGCCCTCCCTGCCTCAGTCCCTGTCCATTGCAATCACTGCTCCTGGCTCCATTCTGTAATTGAGTCAGAATGATTTAGCTAGATCTGTGTTTATTGATGCAATGGGTATGTTTTTCTTGGCCAGGGCTAGTACATTACTTGTGTTCTTGACAGCATGAGATGCCACTGAATTTTTCCCTGCTGTATTTTAACACACTTAAGATCTAGTTGCACCACATTGATTTGCATCTGTCTTACCAATTACGTGGGAGCGTCCCTGATAATATCTCAAGATTTATCAGTATTATTTTTTAAACACTTAAAAATCAGTATAATTTAATTTCAGTACGTTCATTTTATTTTGCTTGTTCATTTTGCTTTATTTTGCTAATTAAAAATACTCCTTTACTAATAATCTTTGTTTGTATGTTTGAAGCATTAAGGTAAGGTCATTGTTGAATGCTGCATAGTAAAATAGTAAAATTTCTAACTTTGAAAGGTCATAGATTGCTTTTCAAAAAAAGGCTTTTCAGGGCCCTTGATAAATCCTAAAATAGGAGAACTTTGCCAAAATAAACAAACAAAAACATGAACCCCTGGGCAAGACTGGATTCTCTTTTTTTTAAAGTAAAATAAATATATTGAGTTAAAATGAGTAAAAAATGAGCTTTTTGGTAAAGGTAATGAAGAAGGAGAAGATACTGGTAAGAAATAATTCAGGAGAGATTTTTCTTCTTTGAACACTTTTCAAATCTAACTACATGAGCCAGGACTGCACTTTCCCAAGGACTCTGGTTTTGCCCGAGGGAACATTAATTATGGGGCAGTGTAGAGATTTTTAAGGCCCATTTCTTCACTTACAGCTTATTTGCTCTCAAAGCTTCCTGCGGTACCAAGATAGAGCATTACGTAAAGGGCCACTGTCTTTAAGTGTATAGCTGTTTGTTATTTTTGTGTTGCCAGATCCAAGATAGCATGGTAAGGAAACCTATCTGAAGAGCCCTTTGCTCCATACACAGCACTCCCACCTATGTTACCTCACCTGATGCTCACCAAGAGGAACGTATTAGTATATCTCCATATTCAATGTGAAACCAAGCTACAAGCTGTGTCCAAGACCCTCAGCCACTAAATCATGATGCTTAGAATCAAATCTGTTCTCTTTACTTCAAAGTCAAATGACTTAAAAATAGTAATTAAAAGGAAAACCAAAAGATTAGTATGATGTATGTTTACATTTTTATAAAAGAACAACAGCAGGAAAAACTAATATTTTTTATCAGGATGTTACCTTTGAAATGTGGTGGTTAATGATTGGAAGAGAGCAAAATGGACTTTTTTGCTGGTAATATTCTCCTTTCCTACCTGAGTGCTTGTTAAACAAATATGGTCATTTTGTACACTATTTTGTGTGTATTTTGCACACCAATAAAAGTTTTAAAAATAATAATAATTAAGAGGAAATCCACAGGGTAATTTATTATATTCTTCTATGCCTTGCCAACAAAACATATAATCATAGAATTTTAAAGCTAGAGCTCGACCTTCTTATTTTTCAGACCTCAGCTTAGATGTTTTCTCTTTGGAGAGGTCTTCTCTAATTATCCTAAGTCAGTAGCTTATTTGTTTTACAATTTGCTGTCACAATTTATGATTTTTGACGTTTTTTGTTGTTTTTGTTGTAGAACTTGGTTTTTACTAATCTCCTCCCTTTGACTGTAAGGTTATTGGTGACATGAATTGTGTCTACCTTGTTCATTATTGTAGTTCTGGCATTTAGAATAGCTCTAGGCATTCAAATAAATATTTGTTGGATCATGTGCATGATGGCTCGGAAACTTAATTTGTTGAGGACCAACTATATTGTTAGTGGCAAATCTATTAGAACCCAAGAATCCTGTTGCCTGTTGCACTGTACCGTGCTACACATAGGTGCTGCCCATGACCAATTCTAGTTTTTCTAATTGTTAGCTTTGATGAGAAATTCCCATCTGGTTCACAGTGGCTCTTCAAAGTACCCTCAGAAGCAGCAAAAGCTTGCACCAGAGCCTTCCCCAAATGCAATCAGATAACACAGAACAAAGTCTTGGGGACAAATGTTCTTTCCTCGTGAGCAGAAATATGAAGCACATTTTTGTTGTTGTTTGGTTCAACATCGGGGTATTCAGCTTACCTTTCTCTTGAAAAGTCTGCATCCTGTGGACAAGAATCTAAGCTCTACAGAGACTGACAATAGCCACTGCACACTCAGCTGGGAGCATATCTGTGAATACATGTTGTGTCTAAAACTCAGCCATTTGCCGTATCTGTTGTGTCTGGGGCATAGGAGCTTAGTCATTATGCCATTGTTTGGTTGTATTTTTCATTCCTGACATATTGCTGGTACTCCTTTCATCCCTACCTTGGCCACATATTCAATTAATTCAGATATGCTGCTGGATTGACCTGAACCGTAGAAATCTGAGTAAAATGCATACTTGGTACAGTTGTCCTTATGTCAGGCAATCTGTGGTCACTCATGGCTTCTGGTTAATACATAAAGAGTTCTGAAGTCTCTAAATTTGAGAAAATTGGCTAAGTCATGAAATCATGAAAGGCTAGATTTGAAACAGCTCGACATCTCCAAAATAAACTTTTTAAAGGTATGGCTTTAACACAAGGCCATTTTGAGTTACGGCTTTATCTGACAGGTTTCATCTATCTTTCTGGCAATTCTGGTTTACACTCCTTAGACTGATGAATAGTCTAAATGTCAACCAGCGAGCCAGAACTTCTATGAGTAACTCATGTGTCACATAATCTATATGACATAGCACCGCATCACACCTGCAGCAGCATATCAGGGAAATTCTGTAGTTAATTTCTTGTCAAAAATGAAAAGAAAAGAGTTTAGGTGCTAAAGAGCCAACCAAAACCTCCACCCAGATGCAAACCAAGTGAAAAAGGTGCCAAGAGCTCAGATTCTTTGAAAATTCAGACAAAAACTCAGTTTTAAGTACAAATTCTACAACAGTCTCAGACACCTTACCAACCACTGTATATATATTGTTTCTAACCTTCCGATTTTAAAGATAGAAAAACTTAGTCTCCAAGAAACTCAACAACTTGCCAAGTTTCTCAGTCTAAGTTACAAGATAGGATTTTATTTTCAGACCCAGTTGTATACTCAACTGATCCTATGTCATGTTATTATGATGTTGGGTCTGCTGTTAGAGTCTTATTTATGCTGTTAGACCCCACTGGTAAGGCCATCCTGTAGTCAGAACCCCTTCTACTTCATGTATAACCTATGCATCTAACTCTGAAACTACTTTTATAAGTAGTTTCATGCACCCAACAAACCTGTACATCTGGGGGTACGCTGTTCTGCAAAGCATCCATCCATCTCTTCTAAACTTTGGTAGCTAATAATAGGAAAAACAAAATGCAAAACAAGTATAACTGTCTTTTTTGAGGCTAAAATTACTTAAGACTACTGCATTCATCCTTTATGATTTAAAAATATGTTCAAATCTCTAACCTATGGTAGATTCTTCTCAATTTGCAAGGACGTATTCTAGCATAGGCATTACCAAAATACCAACAGATAACATATATTTATCCAGGGAAGAAAAGGATATTTCTATGTAACCCAGGGATTTTCTTATTTATTTGATGGTCCCTAGAGTTGATCTTGAACATTTCCAGACTAAGCGGCTGTCCCAACCCTGGGAAACTGCTAATCCAGAAGCAGCGATTCCCAGGGGACGTTTTGAAGCATCCCGTTGTCTTTTATCTCAAAGGGTATGTGAAAGTTGCTAGCTGAAATCAATATAATTAATATTAAACACAAGGTATGCTGCATATTGTGTTTAAAAGGGGCATAGTAGTAATCTCAAAAATCAGCTATGGTAGATTTTTATGGCTGCAAAAATAGTGGAAATTTTAATAAGGCAATATTTAATGCAAGATTTTAAGCAACCCAGGAGATGTTATAGGATAAAATTGAAAATCGGTTCTTAAAGAAAATCATGACCAATTTTTATGGGGTTATGAAAAGAATGTAGAATGTTTGGGGGATGATTTTCCTGTTCTGTGGCATTGCTTTCAAGTTAAATATGAAGGCCTTGAAGCATAGGTCGTGTTTTCCGCTGGTCGGGAGTGGACACTAAACTGAAAGGACCGTGGGTCTGATCCATGGTAAGATTTCTAATTTTAAAAATGTAGCAAGTTGTAGAACCTCTGGCTATGTAATCATTCAAAAGAAACCTTAGTCTTCTGCTTTGGAATCGCATTAACGTCCCATGGCCCTGGAACTGGCTTTAGAAGCTTGAGGTTAAATATTAGCCATCGTGCACAGAAGAAGTTGTAGAAGGCTTAAATGGAAAAACAAAAGAGTAACTAAATAGCTTACCTTGATTCATTGATTTTTCTCATTGCTACTGTGATTTTTGTCATCTGTAGAAAAATAAAGCCTCTGCTGTGTGTAATTATCAGGCCAGCATCCTCAGTCTGGCATAGTACCTTTTTGGGGGGTCTGTCACTATTAACAACCATATTAAAAGGGAAAGGTCAGGTATATAAAATGAAACTGTTAAGCTTCAGTAACAGTTGCAGGTGTTTTTCATCAGAAGGAAAGACTTCTGTCAAAAAGAACAAGTTTGAATATTTTAAATTATCTAAAAATATACAGTACCTCTAAACCTTACACATTATGAGTGTATGACTTTGAAATCCAGTCTCTTTAAGGAATATTTAGGACATGCGATATCTGGGACATATTTATACTAAAAAGAAACATTTCTTGTTTATCTGAAATTTAAATTTAACTGGGTATCCTGAATTTTTATTTACTAAATCTAGAAACCCTACGTATGTGAAAACATATATATACTCACACACTATATTTATAAATCATAGCTTATACATATATATACATATATATGTATATATAGTTAAAAATGCATAATGAAAATATAAGTCTTTGGGTATAAATATAGTGTCTTTTGTCTATTAAACTGTGTCATTGCAGCAACTCTCAGAGTTAGGGGAATGTTAGTTCATAAGAAATTTCTCTAAATATTTTTATGGGGATTACTTTGGGTCTAGGAAAAGTCCGTTTTTTTAGCATCCCAATAATGTGTGCCATATCTCCTCTTGAAAAGTTTCCAGAAATTCTGAGAAAAAGAGACAGCATCAAAGAGCATAGCTAGACAGTTGGGTAAAAAGAAACAACTATGGTAATAATTTTGAGAACTGTTCAAGACCTAGTATCAAGTTGTAGAGCAGTTATATTCAAAGTTATATTTAAATTCTTTTGATTTTTTTTTTCAGTTCTCTGTATGAAAGCACTAATGGTTTGTCCCTACCTTGACTTTTAAAATGTCTCTTGAACAGATACTAGTCCTCTAACCAGCAAATGGAATTTACTCTCTTTTTGCTTCATCATAAATGCCAATGTTTTGTTACAGAATTATGGTAGAGATGTCCATGATTGTTTTTCATTGCATATCTATTGTGGATTATTACATCACTGGACAGTTAAGAAGAGAATCACTCAATTCTACTACGTTTAGATGCATTTCTTTCTGATCTGGCACATGGACAGTTAGAACGACTTAACTATATTTCTTGGAGCACCAGGGGTTTGCTCCAGTAATAGAGCAGAACTTTTCTGCTAGAATGCCCCATCATGGAACTATATAGTGTCCAGTTAAGTGGATATTAATGGACAATGGCAAGTTATTCCTTTCTTAACCCCATTACCAACTCAGTTCAATTTCATTTGCCTCTCAAATAAGACAAATATGTCATTAAAGAAATTGGACATCAAGTTTCAAATAGATGGTAGAGTTCATAGGGAAAGACAAAAAGGAGACAAGAGATGCATTGTCGGATAACCTGAAATGTTAAGAATTGTGGGACTTGTGAGTGTGATAAAGGGGTTTAGAAAAAGTACACTATATTCCCATTGTTGTTGTTTAAATCAGATTTTGCAAAGGAAAGTGTAGGTGTTTAGGAATTCGAGTCCTTCACTTCTTTGGGTCTTCGTTCCTTCATATGTAAACTTAGGTATACGGAAGAAGCAATGTTTTTCAAAATGAGAAAGTACCTGATAAATTTGCCATTTTACAACTACAGAAACTGGGCCCCAAGAAGGTAATTCATCTTACCCAAGGTCACACGTCAGGTGAGTGCCAGAACTAAGAGACGAGCTTGCCTTACTTCCATTTCTCACTAAACTGGGCCGGCCACTGCAGTTTCAACCTCCTCCTACCACTACTAGCATTCTGTGATTCCAGGCAGAGTTTTCAGCCCCTTCACTTTTTCTCATGCCCGGGAATTCTTATTAAGTTATGACTAACCAAGTGTAAAATATGAGTCAAAATGTAGTCCCTAATAAAGTCATTGTGACTTTAATGACTTTGGCGGTTGTTTCGTTCTGCAAAAACAGGAAGATCTCACACAATAAGGCGCCTGTCTCACAGATGGGCTTCTGCGCAGACGGCCACCCACAAGGGTGACTCCTGAGGTTGTCTTCCTCTCAGGGGCACCTTTTTTTTCATCTGCAGGTTTCATCTACTTACTTCATCTTAAGGTTATCAATGAGAGGAAAGTGCCTGCTTTGTCTAGCCTTTGATAGGCTGAAGAGTATTTTTGATCACTAAAGATTCACTCTTAAGTGATTTCCAGGTCACCCCCTAACAAGCCCAGATTAGTCTTAAAAGTAGGTCTTTTATGTGCTCGATACTAGTCCCTTGTATTATTACTCTTCTAGATGGTTTTATTCTTAGAAAGACAGAATCACCAAGTTTTAGAACCAGGATGAATTTCCGAGATCATTCTAGTCCAGCCTTCCTGTGTGATTGATTTAACAAGAACTTTTCAGGGGAGTTTCTAGCTTTACTGTGGATCTTTGAGCAAAGCCCAAACTAGTCCTCTGATGAGAAATATAGAAAAATGATGAAGTGTTCCATCCCTTCAGGAGAAATTGGCTCGGAAGAAAATATTCTCTGTACGTAGTAGCATTGAAGCCAAAGAAAAATTGAAGCCATAAAACAAAATGTTTGTATTCAATTTCAGCTTTTGCTATTCTATATATTTTAAGTAACTTCCCACTATTAAAGGTAGCCTATTCAAAAAAATTCGCATATGCTTTTATAGAGAAGATATATGCTAGGCAAACAATATCGAATTATTTAAGTAGAGAATGATATCTTTTTCCCTTTTCAGAAAATAACTAACTTCTGGCCGTGTTCATGAATCTAGTGTTGGGCGTAAGTTTAAGGAAGCACTGGAGGAATTTGTATTACTAAGGGTTCATTCACAAACTTTGCTTGTCTGTGTTGAAAAGGGGCTTTGGCCATTTCCTCTGGGGACATTATTTCTAGGTAAGCTCTAACAGGGTTTTCTTGTGAAGGCAGCTTCTTAACAGAAAAATAGGATATGTGTACCTTAGGTTGTAGAGACACATTTATCTTTGAAATAGTGTGCTCCTGTTTGTGGATTTCTCTCCTGCATTTGATAAAGTAAATAATGTCTATTCCCTTTCAATCCCGTAACTCCTGGGGCCACAGTTAACCTCAGGAGCTGTTTAATTTTCTTATCTGGACTGAATACCCAACTTGATAAGGAGACAGGGAGACTCCAAGGGTCTTAGAATATAAAACTCTGGAGGGATGATAACCACTTCTCTTCCTTTGTTGGTGACCTATTCTTTTGGACTGAAGCATTTCCGATTTGGGTTGTTTTTCTCTGTAGTGTTAAGAGAGTTTTGTTTTCTGGGAAATTTCGCTTGCCGGTAAATAATGTGTCCAGACTGTAGGAGGCTGCCACAAAATTTATCATAGAATCTTGACAGGTTTGGGCTGAGATCCTAAAATCATGCATCACTCTCATTTTGTATATGAGAGCTAAGGTGACTTCACCAGACTGTTACCTGGTATCGAGAGCTGAGAATGAAAGTCTAGATTCGTCTACTACATTGTAACTACCTCTGGCTCAACAGAAACAACTCCCATATGGGAATCAGACGCTGAAAACCCCACTAAGCCAAGCTTCCCCACTGTCTCCGTAGCCTTAACCTCAAACACAAGCTATTCCGTTCCTTGACGTGTCTCATCACACAGGCCAGCACTAATCATACTAATTGGACTCTGCATTACTAGAATGTAAAAGATACCCCCTGTCTGCTCCTCCAAGGCCATGTCTGCCTTGCTTAGTTTGTACAGAACCCAATATAAGTGGGCCCTTCATAAATGCTTTATGATGAGAGCAGTGATTGCCTTAGTCAATGTGGTTGGACCCTCCCTTATGGAGGAGGAAAAACCAAAGGCTGTTGCTAAGCAACATTTAAAGGACTGGGTCAGTTTCTGACACTGAGTGACCTCCATCTGCTTACTTCATCATGTTGTGTGTTTTATGGTTGCCTTAAAATGACTTTGGGTTTTGGTGGCATTGTCATGCCGTTAGCAAAAGGCTCATAGGAGAATTAATTTAGGCATGAGAAGGAGAGAGGTAGTTTTCAGCTGTTAACTACTTACATGAGTTCACTAACCCATCTGTGAGCTCTGCAGGAAAGGTGAGGAGTTTGGTTTATTCTCAGCCCTGTGGCTTAGAGCCACCTCCCTGTGCCCACGTTGGGACTGATTGACAATGTATACCAACAGGATCCTGTGGCAATGGGAGGTGATGGAAAAAAAGTAAGAAGGAAAGTCTTTCCTAGTCTTTTATGATTGAATTTCTAGCTGCTCCTATATTCTGAGCTGAAGGGTCAATACAGCTAATAAAGAGTTGGCCCCAGCCTCAGCAGACAGTAACTGTTGTGGTTAACGAACATGCCCTAATATATCTGACTATTTCTATTAGCATGAAAGCTTATTAAAAGCATGAAAAGTGTTTTTGTGTGTTTGGGGGAGTTTTTTGTTTTCTTTTTTTTTTACTGCTATATCCTTAATGCATTGCTTGGCACATTTTGGGGTTCAGTAAATATTTACCAAATACATGAGATGAAATGGCATTATTCAACTAGTACAAACCTGATTGACTCCAAAATCTTCCTAAGTATTTCCAAGAGACCAAAATGAGGATGATTGCTTGAATGTTACATTTGGCTAAGTCTAGTGCAGAGACATAATTTAAAAAACCATCTGTCTCTATGCTTTCTACAAGACATTTTTTTGCAATGCTCCGAGTAAAGTTTGCTTCTTTGCCAAAATTCAGCTGATCCATCAGAGCACAGAAACCTGTCTTTTTCAGCTTCTGAGTCTTTAGTGTAAGTGCCTGTCTTTTGAGAACTGAAAATGAGAGGCTATTATGACAGCAGTTTTGTCTTAAAAAAATAAACAACTTAGAACTTACATGATTCACCTGGAGTTCAAATTGCAGAGCAGCTCGATAAGTAAAACACACTAGCTGAGATGATTAATTCAGAGATTTCTGGTGACTGTTACTAACATATTATATCATGGGAAGACCCACACGTACACCAGCAGGGTTCGCCAGAAAGAGGGTGACTGTGCATGCCTCTTTGAGGACAATGCATAGGGCAGTGAGCTAAAGGACGGCAATACTGACTTGCATTGGCTTCACCTCAAAAGGCCTAGTCTCCTGGGCACAGGCAGTGGCATGAGGGAGCCTGGATGCTTGAAGTGAAGCCATTGTCTGTGCAGGATGCTGATTTGAAAGGGGAGTGCCTCACAGGAAAGAGAGCCAATTGCGTGCGGAGACTGTTGCCATGGTGCTTCGCTATTTCTTTAACGTGCTGTACTTGAACTCCTGGGAGTCCAGGGGTGGGGTAACGGAGGAGGGAGAAGGAGGGGAGTGGGATGGGCCTGGGTAGGGAATCCCACTGCAGGGCTCTAGTCTCAGACTTTCTTCTTGCTTGTGATCTTTCTAAAGCTGACAAGGTGAAAGAGAGAGAAAGAGAGAGAGAGAGAGAGAGACTATAGGAAAGACTTCCTCAGCATGCTCCAGATTGCAAAAACAAAATAAAAATTAATTTAATTCTTAAATATTTCTAGCATGAATTAGAAGATGTAACACTGAAATACCAAAACAGCACAGTCTTTCATAACCCCGAATAATTCTCCATTCATGCAGCAAACGATAGCTTGTATTTCCTAACTCACTCCAGATCCTAGATGGAAAGGTTAAATGTGTTTAATTCATTTGTCGAATGCAGTCTCATGTGCATATTAATGAGCTGATGGAGGGCAGAAAATTATATTCTGCATACGAAGTACTTTTAAAACAAAATCCATTAATTCTATTCCCATTCGTTTCATTGTGAAAGAAGTCTAAATGCACTGGCACGCCGTTGGTGTGCAGAAAATCTCCCCAAAAGCTAGCTTAAAAAGTATTCTTGTATACTGAAAGCCTAGTTTGAAAAGAGCCACAGTTCTCGCTTTTTCAATGTTTTTTTTTTTTAATGTTCGGAAAGTAAATTAATCAAACACACCGTCACTTCGAAACCCTTAGAGCGGCTCAGCTCTGTACGGAGGCTGCGTCTGCAGTGTCCTGGTCTCCGCAGTGGAGAGAGGGTGAAGAACACCTAGATGAAATGGGGGAGGGTACCGACTTCGGATTACTTTAAATATTCATGGGGCTTCCTCCATTTTAATCTTCTCCTTTTAAAAAGATGGCTGTGTTTCCTAGTCTGGCATCCCCTCGGGAAAGAAGAATTGCTCCTTCCTTGCAGAGTTCAGCTGAGCAGGACTAATCTAGAGTGGAAACCCCTTCGGCCACCAGGACTATTCATAATTCATAAGTGCTGCAAACCAGCCAGCTGAATGCATTTGGACAGGCTTTTGCACCTTCGTGCACGTCCTGATTTCATTACTCTCTCTGCCAGGGAAGAAGCAGGGAACATAGGCTTCTTGCAAGAATGGAGTGCGAAGATGGGCTTTGTTTGGATTAGAAAATGCACTAAATTTCGGAGGCTTTGTCTATCATAAGTTCTGATTATTTTACCACTGAATCTGCAAGGCTTTCCCGATCTTTTGGGGACTGCTCTCTCAGAACTGTGAATTCTTTCAAAGGGATTTTTGTGGATTGTGGCAAGGAGTGCATTCCAAAATGCCTGAGGCAAACTATTTGTTATCTGTATCTTGGGGTTACATCAAGGTGGGTTAATTTGATTCCATTATGTGTCTTTGATAGAATGTGAAACATTTACATGTGTATGTTTTCTGTGAAGTAGAAAACCTCTGTAATGATTTAATTGTGTTATCACTTAGCCCACTGAGGCTGCTTATGGTGAAATAGGGGCATGTTATATTACATTGTATTTAAATAGACTGTGTTGTATTTTAACCCTATTCTTTTTACACGTGTCTATTTTTAAAGGATGCTTATCTTTTCTTTTGTTTTCCCTTAAACTTTTCACATTTAATCACCTCTCACTGTGTAGGTTATTAACTCAAATTATATTTTAGCGTTAATTTCCAATAAACGTATTTTAAAATGTGGTTACATTTTTAAGTGAAATGATCTTGACCTCTGTTAAAATTCCTTTTCCTATGTTTGCATCTTCAAAAGAAATCAGATGTTAATTCTAAGAAATCTTAAGAAAACCTTTTTTCCCTAAAGTGACGTTGGAATAATTTCACATTATTGTATTTTGTAGAAACGGTATCATTTATCTAATGATGTCTGCTCACTCGGTGTCTTGGTTCTTGATAAAGTTGGAAACATCTAAAATGATAATTTGCTATTTTTTAGGTGGTTAATACGTTTTTGTTCTTTATAAACAGTTCAAAAGAATGCTGAACCGGGAGCTGACACACCTTTCAGAAATGAGCCGATCGGGGAACCAGGTGTCTGAATACATTTCAAATACTTTCTTAGGTAAGATATTCACTGGAAAACTTATTCCATAACTGAGATTTTTTTTTTAATATTAATTTCTGCAACCTGTCAGGAACATCACTATATGAGTTTGGAATGGGGTTAAGTGACAGAAAAACAAATCCATTTAAAATAAGAACTAAAGACAATCCTTAACATAAAAAAAGAAATAAGCTGTAAGGTGTTGTGAAAAAAATGAATGAAAATACCCATCAAAGAGAGAAGTTTATTATGGGCTAATTAAATTTATATAGACCTCAGGTCACTCCTTATATACCCACCCACTTCCATCTCTGTCAAGACCTCT
This sequence comes from Orcinus orca, assembly GCF_937001465.1. NCBI lineage: Eukaryota > Metazoa > Chordata > Mammalia > Artiodactyla > Delphinidae > Orcinus > Orcinus orca. The sequence goes on along the minus strand of NC_064559.1, from coordinate 155,704,422 downwards.
GAAGGGGGGGGTGAGTGATGGGGGGTTCAATCATCCAGTCCTTAGGGACAACTCCAATTGGCTCCTGTGACATGGTATTCTTTAAATTCTTCCAGTAACTGGGCTTTGAGCAAAAGGTTTCCTTTTAGATGCTTTGCGAGAGATGGCTGGAGAACTGTATGGTGATTTGACCCATGATAATAAGCTTTGGAAATAATTTGACTGTTGCTTTGCTAAGGTATTTCTTAACGATACATGGGGGGAGGGCAGAAAGAATCTCCACCTCTCTGAAGGAGTTAGCCTTCTGCAAGCAGCATCATTATCTTCCTAATCTGATACTTACCTATCAGTCTCTGCTTTCACATTGATAGTCTTTTAACACATGTCACTGACAGGAAAGGTTTGCATCAGTGCCTCTCAACTACTGTCATGCATCCTGTTTGATTACTAGGAATTTCTGATCTCATGTTTAAAGCCATTCTGCTGTGTATTTTTCTTGAATAAGGCCTGCAGAACCTGCAACTCTGTACTTCAGAGTGAATGGGTAGCCTTTAGACTCTGATTCTGTTGACTTTCAATTACCACTGAATTATGCTCATTTAGCAGAACTCCACTTTCCAGGAAAATGACCTATTCTTACAGCTGAATATTACACCTCCTTCTTTTTGGCATTGCTGCATATCCTTAAATCAATGAGCATTTGCCTTGATGTCTTATGGAAACACATACCTCTTCTAGTTTTATTTTAAAAAATCAATACTGTTTCTCTAATACCAAAGCAGTTCCTGCTATCAGCAGATCAATCTTTGATCAGCCTAGTGGAAAGCTCATGGCGCTACTCTGTGGCCAGTGGGCATTGGCATGATTGACAAGTGCCTTTCCGACTGTTTCCAGTATGTGGGTGTCTGCAGCACCTGGTTTTCTCCAGCGGCAGTTGTGGCAACCTTTGTCAGAGAACAAAGAGAAGATTTTTTTCATATATCCTAGCTGCAAGAGGAGCTAGAATCTAATTGAACAGAAAGTGTTGTGTACTGATCCTTTTCTTCTCCATTATCCCCCTTTTTTCTTTTGAAGGCAGGCATCTTCTCCTGTCCATCTGTGTGACACCCAATTATTTTTCATAAGCTAGGGACTGTTTTAGGGACAGTCTCCAGGTTAATGACTGTGGGAAAGAAGAATAAAATCAATAAGTGCAAGGACTCATTTTTGTTTTCATAAACATTGCATGTTAAAATATCAGGGCTTGTCTGTCGTCTCAGAAGAGACTCTGACCACTGGAGTAAAGCTGCAGGAAGTCTCTGAGCCCTTCATCATCCAAGGTTGTACCTAAGCAGTCCTCTTGGCTTGTAGCCTCTTTCACTATCTGCTTGCCAAGGACCATGAGAATAGTTTAGTATACCAATTATTCTTATTTTAGCATCAAAGGCTATCAAGTGAGGAGGCTGAGAAGATAATAAAAATGAGTTCTCAGTTTCAACACTTTGCATCTCAAGAACGGGTAACTGTCAACTCTGTTGAATATTCCAGTTGCTATGGAGGCATATCTCTTGAGGAAAACCATCATTTGGCTTCTCATTATTTCCCCCAAAATTAAATTATCAACAACAAGTGGTTTGAGGTAGGTTGTTAGAACCTCAGTCCTTACACTCTCAACATTAGGAGGGTGGTGAGCCTGTGTGTTTGTGTGTGTGCGTTTGCATGCACACGCATGTGCACACACAAGGTAGACCCGATCAAACAGACTAGACAGACAGATTATATTCTTGAGAAAATTTAGGGAGAAAAAAATCCATCATATAAACAAAAGATTCATCAGCTACTTCAACTGTAAAATGGGAACACTGGAGTAGATGACACCCTCTGTCCATTCCAGCTCTAACTTTCTATATGGATGGAGTTTATCAGTCTTGCTAAGACACACCTGGCAACCTGGATTCTCTGGAATAGCCTGTAGGCTTACAATTTGATAATCTTAAGAAGCAAACAAACAAAGCTTGTTTCCAAACTGCAAATGCAGGACATGGAACTCTACGTCCTGTCTTGTGAGCATGGCGAGTATTCCTGGAGGACCATGAAGCCTTCTTCACAAAATGTCAGATCTGAAAGGGACCTTAATGGCCTCATCCAGTTCCCTCATTTTCCAAGAAAGAAAACCGAGGCCCAGAAGGCTATGTAACTTGACGAAGATTACTTGGCTAAAATGTTCCTGAGCCAGAACTATGACTTCACTCTCTTGACTCCTAGATCAAAATACCTGTCACTTCTTTAACTAGGAAAGGTTATTAGGCTGTCAGAAGAAAATCGCCTTTCAGTAATAGATGTAATCTATGGAGAAAAGTCTTTAGAATCAGGATTGTTGGACCTAAAAATGTGTTAACAGCTTCCAGTAATATAAGAGCCTCTTGTCAGAGCACAGCAACCATCTCCAAGAGCACAAAATGGGAAGACCTTATTGATTTCAGTTAAACTTGAAGAGCAGTATCTCAGTAAGAGTCATTGAAAGTTAAAATGTGTCATCCAGAAAGGAGGGAAATCCCTCACTGCGGGGAATGTGTGAAACTTGTATTGTTTCCATTTAAAAGGATGGCGTCCAGATGGACAGGCTGACATGCAGGCAAGAGACCATCAGTGCAGGCACTCTGTGATGCTCATACAGGTTAATGGGCTCGGGTTGCTGGTACAGGAGGAAGTAAAGGACCCAGGGGGAAGGAGCACAGATTAAAGCAAGATATTTAGATGTGATATTACAAGTTAGTTGATATTTTTTCAGAGAAGAATCACCCCTTTAAATCCCCGACTTACTGTCTCCAAAGCTGGAACACAGAATTCTCAAGACACAGGGAAGAGAACTCAGGAATTTTGCATGATTAAATGCTGTAAGCTAGCAAGAAAAGCACCTCCAATGCCGCCATTATCAGAGTTTTGATGAGACGTTTTTTTGCATCTGTTTATTTATTTATTTATTTGGTAGTGTTCCACTCTTTCCCCACTGTAGTCTGACCATTCTGTAAATGTGAACTCACAAAGCATGTAGTATGATTCTTTGAGTGTGTGTTTCAGGTTATTTCTGCACGGGACTGGCTAAGCATTGAGCAGAGGAAATTCAGAATAGGGAAACCCATCAGTTGTTCCAATGCCTGCATAGGGAAACACCCATTAATGTCAAAATGGCACTCTCTGTGGATAATGGCTTTCTTCTTTATCGTAATGTTCCAGACACAGTAGTGGTTCGGCTCAAGTTCTCGCTGTCGCAGGGAATCTTTAATTAAACAAAGGGAAAAAGCTGCTAGTCCCACTAGAGGTTTTATATTTGCATTGGCACAGAAGAATCTAACAGCTTCGTTAGCCAGGCATGAAGAATGGTGAAGAATGGTGAAGAATGATGGTTAGGAAATGCAGGGGCTATTGTGGCCTTTTATTTTAGCAAAAGTAGTCATTATTAGGAGTGAAGTGACAGGGAGAAAAGTAATTTCAAAAGTAATGTCATATATAGTTTTTATGCCAAATGTTGAGAGACCAGAAAGAGATTTTAACGGGAACCTGAAGGCCTGGGTTCTAAGCTATTAAATCACTGCATCTGGAACAAAGTGATTGTGAAATAAATATCTGTTGAATGAATTGCCCTTTGAGCTTGGGAAAGTTGCTGACTTCATCTGAAAAATGAATATGTGGGATTATTATTTGTTCCCAAACCTGACTCTGATCATTAAAGTCACTTGGGAAGATTTTTAAAAAACACTGATTCAGTAGGACTGGGTGGGGCTCATAAATCTGTATTTTTCAAAAGTTCCCTGGGTGCTTCTGATGCTGAACTAGGTTGGAAACCCCTGAACTAACTGGGATGACCACTAAAATTCCTCCCTAAGGCAGAGTCATAGGCTGATGAATCTAGGAACTTGGGGGCACCCAGAGACAGCACTGAGATGCTAGGGATAGAGAAATCTCTTGCTCCAGCCCTACAGCCAGGTGCCAAGGGTCCAGGACAGCTGCTTCCACCTCGCTGTGCTCACTTTGCTTTGATGAGTTGTCCACAGGGCTCTGTGAGCAGGCGGAGGTCTCCAGGGAGAACGTGTGACTATGCCATCAGCTGCAAGAGTTGAAAGCAAATCATCTAGATCCCAGCAGGCCATCTGGAAATGTGTCATTTTCAAATAGAGAAGTTGTCTTTGGACTCATTTTCGTTGAAACAAGTAGAGATAAATGTAGGAACTTTTGAAAGCTGCATTAACTCTTTCAGCCACAGGATGTCATTCAGTTCAATGAAGTAGCCGTAGAGCACCTCAATAACTGATTGCCTCAGTGCGTTCACAGGCATCCCTGTGGCCTGAGAGAGTTAATGCGTTTTTCAGAAGGACTCGGGATCCATCCGTCTCCCTGAGAAGTGAAATAGAATATTTGATTGCTGATATTTTTAATAGCATGATATAGAAGAAAGAGCTTCTATGAGCAGGTAGATATGTTCTTCTCACTAACCCTAGCCCTCCTTTTATCTTGTAGCAGAATTTTTTAAAAAATTAAATGAGATGATTATAGATATTTAATAAGCACAATTACATTAATCAATGTAATGCCTGTTACCAATGAGAGGCATTGTTATTATTTACTAGCAGAATTTATAGACACAAGACATGAGATAAAACTGAAATTACAGTCTTCCTCTTAACCTCAAATCGTCATAAGCCAGGGCTTTAGAGGAATCATTTGAAGATTAGAAGCCATTTATTTCTCTAACATATATACTACTCATCTAAACTGAACCCAGCTACTGTTATATGGATCTTTTAAATTAAACAATAATTACAAACATAATAAAGTGAGCAAAACATAAAGCCTGTTTTTATTAACCTGGGCTTGGCTACATGAACCTTCTCTGTTTTTACAAACATACAAGTTATTCACTTTAATAAGAAATTTACATATAAATATTGATGCCTCACCTTGAAAGTGTATGAGTGTAATTGTCCCAAATCAAACAGAAGACATGGGATTGAGTTCTACCTCTGCCACTTCTTGAACAACTTATTTAGCTCCTCTGGACGTCAGTTTGCTGCTTTAGCAATAAAATCATGTATCACCGGATTGTCCTGGAGATCAAGTGAGATAATGCTATGACAGACCTTCCTAAGATGAGCCAGCCATTATAGACCGTTAGAAGTTGTTTTTGAATATTGCAGTGGGTTCTCATTGGCACACAGGGACTGGAAAACCTATTTTTGTGTTGTTGCAGACAAGCAGAATGACGTGGAGATTCCATCTCCCACCCAGAAAGACAGGGAGAAAAAGAAAAAGCAACAGCTCATGACACAGATAAGCGGAGTGAAAAAACTGATGCATAGTTCAAGCTTAAATAATACAAGTATCTCACGCTTTGGAGTCAACACGGAAAATGAAGATCATCTAGCCAAGGTGTGTATGAGCTGGGTGTGTGCTCGTGTAGCTCTGCTTTATAGCAGGCAGATGTCTAAAACCTCCTACTAGAAAACAGTGATCGCTTTTGCTTTATTATTAATAGTATGATGAGGCTGATGTAGCCCATTGTCCATTGTTGAACACCTAGTTAAAGGCCCTTTTTCTGCACCAAAGGACCATATTTTGTCCTGAGTTGGGTCCATTAACCTATGAATGGAGAATCCTGTTGAACACATATTGGGAGAATCCAAGGTGAGGGCAATAGACAGGGCTGAATTACCCCAGAGGATATTTCAGAGACTGTATGCCAAGGACCGATGAGAAAATCTGCACTGATTGGCAGAGCTGAAGAAGAAATGAGAGAAATTGACAGCCTTGACCCTTGAGCCCAAACCCTAGTAGTGGAGGAAGGCTCAGAAAGAATTCATACCTCCTCTCGGAGGCCGTGCAAGGTGACTGCTGAGGTTCTCTCGGCCTTGTGAGAATATGAAATGAGAACAAATGAACATTCAGTGAGGGAGTATCCGAAAGATGTCATTAGAAGAAGGTTGATTACACATTGGGCCAAGCCTCTGGGGAGAGCCTGGATCCCTTACTCTGGGCAGTAATTAATAATGGAATAAATTGCTCCTTTAATCAGATAATCTTGGAATAATCCCACAACACAGGATGGAATGATGTTTCTTTCAAGTCTTTCTGTGGCGCAGGAGCTCTAGGATGTAATGGATGACTAGCATCTTCATGACCTTTTATACTAAATCAGGGTTGACTTACACACATTCTAGCAGCTAAGTCTCCTTGACATGGCTCTCAGTGATAATAACCAAAGGGCAGAGGAGTTTCCCTGAGATTGCTTTCTAGCTGTTACTCATGGACCAGTGAGCAGAGAAGGGGAGAGACAGGGAAATGGGGCTAGAATGATCTCTAATCACTTGCACCTACTTCCGAAAGCAACATTGATTGAGGACTGACATACGGCAAAAAATTAGAGGTCAGAAACAAAATTTATCAATAAACACACATTCTCCCTTTTCTGAAAAATATGTACAGAACCTTCTAAACAGCATGAAGATACTCAACTTCCTAGATCATTCCATTTTCAAACGTTCATGCAACCAGAACACTCTAAATAGTTACTCTAAAGACTTAGCCAACCCCTGTCCCCAGAATAAATAAAAATAATGAGGCATGTGAACAAAACTGTCCTTATTTCTAAATTTCTCTAATTTTGATATAGGAGCTGGAAGACCTGAACAAATGGGGCCTTAACATCTTCAATGTGGCTGGATATTCACACAATAGGCCCCTAACATGCATCATGTATGCCATATTCCAGGTGAGTAAACAGGAGTGAATGTTGGTTATCCAATTAGATGCTCTTTATGATTTTTTTCCATCCCAGTTTACTTTTCTGATTTGGTTTTTCTTCATTTATGGACATCCACTTAGTTGTTTTCTAATCCTTTTTGCTGCGTAGGAAAGAGACCTCCTAAAGACATTCAAAATTTCATCTGACACCTTTGTTACCTACATGATGACTTTAGAAGACCATTACCATGCTGACGTGGCATATCATAACAGCCTACACGCTGCTGATGTAGCCCAGTCAACCCATGTTCTTCTTTCTACGCCAGCGTTAGATGTGAGTAGTTATGATCTGTTTTGCATACCTTGTCCATCCTCCTTAAAAAGTGCCATACAACATGTGATATATTTATAGAAATAATGTAATTAGATGTTTGTGCATACTGGAACTGGCTCTTTATTATGTAGAGCATTATCAATTGGGTTATTAATATAAATGGATGACATTTCTACTTGCTTTCTCATATCAGAGTAACCTTTCCTTTACCTCTGTTACAATGGAAAAATTATTTAATTATCAAGCAGTTAATAGGATGCTCTATTTGTCATTGTATCTCTAGTATCTAGTAAGTGTCTAGTTCAGCATTTAGTATATAGTATATCCTCAGTATGCACGTGCTGATCTGAGCTGCCTACACCATCCCAGGTCCTCTGAGGGATAGCACAGAAATATAATATAAAATGTTCTATATAGTTCCTGTTAAGAATAAGCATCCATAAGCTTATTCGCCTAAGAATTCATGAAACTGGTTCTATGGATTGAAGGAAAAGTAACTGAAAAATCTAGAACTGAGGAATGAACAATGCTGAAGCAAAGAGGGACAGCTTTCCAACTTGTTAGACATCTCTCTAGAAGGTGGCTGGGACTGCTTGTCTCACAGATTAATGCATTTGTGTATATCACTATAAGCAGCCCAGTGGGTACAGCAGTCCATGCTCTTCCTTGACAGATGGCAGTGGTGGTCAGATATTTCCAAAATGTGTAGGCTCACTGTGGGAAGGGACTGGCCACGCCCTAGCCAAGTCCACCTCTGCAGATTCAGCTTGGAAGGTGAAGAAAGATTAAACTGACCCCAACTCTATTGCTTGGGTTCCATATATTCTGAGAAATGAAATCCAAGAAGCTAAGACTGTTTTATAGCCCTGAAGGAAAAAAAAAAACAGTATTATTTTTATGTTCTGTGTCAGTATCACACGGTGGGCCAACACTGTTTATCAATTGTCTGCTGCTGTTACCTACTGTGTGGCTGGAAACTGAGCATGAGAACCACAGATGTTTAGAGAAAGGAGAGTTCAATGTGTCCTTGCATAATTAGATTGAATGGAAGGATCAGAAGATTTAAGTAACCACAGAGAATGATGAAAGACATTTCAGCCAGAAGCAATTTATACCTAAATAAATACTAGGTTTAAATCATTGCATACAGGTAGGGGCAGAGGAGGGAGGTTTCACGGGATGGCATGAAGGAGTTGAGCAGTTGGCATTAGGTCTCATTTCTCAGAAATGTCCTCAAATCTTGTCCATACTAATCACTGAGTGGATAGGTATTGACTGAATGGATGAATGAATAAATGTGTGAAAGCTCTGACCATGCTACAAATTTAGCTTTAGGAAATAACTTATTGGCAGGCTTATAAATCTGGAATTTGGCCTTAGTTATGCAGCCCGAAAGCATATGAAGCTTTTTATATCAGAGCAGAGCCAGTCTGACGTGCTTGTGTTGCATAAGCACCATCCTGTTATACCACTTATCCAAGAAACAGATATCAGGTACCACCTGATCTCTTACCATGAGCGCTGTGCTAACGCCTTCCCCGAGCCTCAGCCTGCAGGCTCGATGTGGGCATGGGCTCTGACCACCAATCCTCTCACATAAGAGACCTTATGATGATGGACAGAATCTACATTTAATTAAAATAGTATATTGAGACATTGTATAAATCAACAAACCATCTTTCTCCCAACAAGAATGAAATGGGGTACCTTAGTATGAAACTAATTAAGCAGGATAGGCAAATGGAACGTGGAGTTCAGTGCACTCATTTTGCCCTGCAGGCCGTCTTCACAGATTTGGAAATCCTGGCCGCCATTTTTGCAGCTGCTATTCATGACGTTGATCATCCTGGAGTCTCCAATCAGTTTCTCATCAACACAAGTGAGTTCGCCACTAGAACAGTCACTTGAGATAATTGTATGAGTCACTGCTTCATTTTTTTCCTCCTGATGTTTTCATTATGGATAATAATAAGGGTAATAATGAGGTAATCCTTCCATTCCACTCAAACTGGTCAGACCTTTCCTGGATACTGTGTCCAGTCTAGCAACATCACTTTGAGCTGCATGGAGAACTTGGAAAGGGTCAGAGGGGAGCCATAAAAAGTACTCAGTGTTTGGAAAATGCAATATGTGAGGAAAGAGTAACACATGTGGAATTATCCAGTAAGGATACGGAAAGGCTTGGGAATAATGTGGTAATGATTTTTTAGGATTATGCAGGGCTCTCACACAGAGCATGGTGACCCACTAGTGTCCCTCTCTACTGAGGGAGCAGGTTCAAACGTTGTATCTGAGCACGGGAGCCTCCATATAGAAATAAGACTCCAAGAAAAAGCTTCCACAATTCAGGATGGAGGGTCGGGTCAGTAAAAGTCTCACACACTCTCTTCCAGCTTCATAGGTTTGATTATGCACTGGTCTGTAGTATGGATTGGTCTGACTTCAGCGACCTTCAAGGGCTGGCCCATCCTTAAGATCCCAAGCCCTACTCAAAGCTTTTGTCATGCTCAAAATATTTAGTATCCATGCTAATGAAAATCCATGATTTTTCCCAGTTAATGTACCACTTCTAAATGCTGAAAATCTAAGTACTTTTTTCTTCTGAGAATACTGGTTATCTTGTTGTGGTCAAGATTAACATCAAGTGCTGACAGTTTTAAGAAATATTGGAGCTACTTGCTGTGAAAGAGCCCTTATCATACTTTATCATCAGGATATTTGAATGACTAAGTGTGAGGTACCTTGCTTTTTACCTTGTTTTTCTACCTAAAGAACGTAAACTTTGGGCAGCTGCTTGTCTGTGTGGGTTATATCAGCTGGTCTACTGTGGTGTCATGAACCATTCCATATATAGGCCAGTTAGCTTCACACAGAAAAATGGTCTTTCTGCCAAAGCCACGTACCATAAAAAGCCAGCTTGCAGAGCTATGCCCTTGATCACAGGATGAACAAGGCAAGAGTGATGAAACGACATCACATATCCCACCACCTTTTCTGAAGATGTAACTCAAAGCACACTGTAAAAGCAATGGTTTATGAGTAACAACACCTACAATTAGTAACATATTATCATCACTTGGTTATCATTTTGGTTAAGAGAAAATGTGGCTTCATGAGTTTGATGACCATGTTCTCAATTGCAGACCATGGTGCTGCCTAACAAAGGTTGTCTGTGATTCTTCTGTGTGAAAGGCAGGCTAGAAGCTGTAGTTTAGGTAACTAGATAATGCAGTTTCTGTTGTATAGGGCCATAGGGCAGAAACTGGAATATCAAGATTGTTGTAAAAAATTATTGTTTTGTTACCATATTTACAGAAAGCTCCAAAGAGCTACATTATTTGGATAAAGTGAAATTTTACACTCACACCATTATCTTCTTTGAAAATCCAAAACTCACAATTGATGGAGCTGGGAAACATATCAAAAAGTGAGATAATGTGAAAAATTTTAATACCTTGGGTGAAGTTTAGTGGCATTTTCAGTCTGTTCTTTTTCCAAAGCACACATTCGTGAAGACATAAGGGAAGTTACAAACTGAGATAAAAATAGGATTAATTGCTTGGGAATGCCCTTACCTAAAATGTCAAATTCTTCATCTGAAGTGAAAAGGAAAAAAAGGATTTTAAAAATACTGTGACTTTTAATCAAAGAGAAAGTTTATGAGCTAATATCTACTGGAAACTTTTTTTTTTTTTTTAACTTAGGAACTGACTATTTCTCTTTGTAGAGGGAGACTCTGCTCTAATAGAAAATGACATATGGGGTCTTGGTTCTTAAGATCATATGGAGAGAACTAGATCTGATTTCACACTGAGGTAATTCCACAGTTTGAATTGTATCCCTTTTTATTAAATCATCATTTTCCCTTGTTTATTAGATTCAGAACTTGCGTTGATGTATAATGATGAATCTGTGTTGGAAAACCATCACCTTGCCGTGGGTTTCAAACTGCTCCAAGAAGAACACTGTGACATCTTCCAGAATCTCACCAAGAAGCAGCGTCAGACACTCAGGAAGATGGTTATTGACATGGTAAGACTTTGGTCTCCCTGTGTTCCTCACTTTTGCTGGAAGAGAAAATCCATTTCCTTGATAAACTGAGTTTATTGAGAGTTTCCTTTTTTTTTTTTAACCTCAGGTCTTAGCAACTGATATGTCCAAACACATGAGCCTGCTGGCAGACCTGAAGACAATGGTAGAAACAAAGAAAGTTACAAGTTCCGGCGTTCTTCTCCTGGACAACTATACTGATCGTATACAGGTATTTGACAGAAGCCTTTGATTTAACACAAAGCCACACCAAATTCATGACGCAGCAATTAGAAAAAGAAAAACAAGTTTACTTAGTTGCATGTCCTAGGTTACTACTAAGGCTTTGGGCTTATTTTAAGAACGAGCAAAGGAAAATGGACATTCAAGTTGATTCTCTAATTTACGAAGAAAAACAGAACCCTATTTATTGAGTTGCTTAATTCTAAAAATAAACAGCAAAATCTCTTTATAATAGGGTATACGTGACTGCTGATCCCAAAGGCTCATGTTTGGACATAAATCCCACTGACTTGAACTTTGTTAGGTCTGTTTTGGTTATACAAATTGCCCTCAGTTGGTCTCCTCTTTCCACAAGTGGAAAATATGAAGACATCTACTTTGAGTAATTCTTTGCATTTTTTCCAAACTGAGGAGAAGAAACCATGGCAGCATCTGACCTCTAATGTCCCTTCCAGTTTTTTAATTCAATGACTGTCAATCAAAGAAGACATATTTTCCCTTTGGGGACTCTTATAATGGTAAATAACCAACTCTGGCCAGCACCATTGTAATCCTGCTTTTTTGGTGCAAGCACCATAATTATAATGCAACTAAAATGTTCTTGGGTCTGGTACCAAGTGTACTAGTACGAGAGGGATGAGATGTTCTGGTAGTATTTATACCTCATTTTATGGGATTTCCAAAATTTGATGATTTCAGGTCCTTCGCAACATGGTACACTGTGCAGACCTGAGTAACCCCACCAAGTCCCTGGAATTGTATCGGCAATGGACAGACCGCATCATGGAGGAATTTTTCCAGCAGGGAGACAAAGAACGGGAGAGGGGAATGGAGATTAGCCCCATGTGTGATAAGCACACAGCTTCCGTGGAAAAATCCCAGGTATCTAATATAAGGTTTCAAAGTTTCTGTGAGCTCTGCTGATGGTTGAACTGGAGGGCTCTTTCTAGCTGTTTTCTTTTAAATATATGTGTGTGTGTGTGTGTGTGTGTGTGTGTGTGTGTGTGAAATTATAAGGAAGCAACTACTTTATTTAGTTCCATTATGCTCATGACTCATTCGCCTTCTCCATTACACTCAATTTCACAACGAGGAGATAAAGCAGTCTTCAGAAATCCATCAAAGTTTGGACTGTGTATCCTCAGTTTAGATCATTGTCTATGACCTTAACAAATCCTGCTGATTTAACTGAATGCTGCCGTCTCCTTCTTCTCATCCCTCTAGGTTTCCCCAGCTCTGTCTTTATCCAGGACCTCTGCTTTTCACCCTTGTTTCCTGTTTTCGTTGTCTCTCCATAATCATGCACACTGCTACCATCACCAGAGGTGATGAATCTCATTCCCACACATCTCTCTGCCTCATAGTTGAAGCACTGTCCTGTGTCCCCTTCCAAGGTCACGTCTACACTTCTGAGAGCATGCTGACATCTTTTGGTTGTGTCCAAAGCTACAAACTCTCTGTGTGCTAAGGACTGGGGGGACATTACACTGTAGGCAGGGAGATGCAGAAATGCCCCAGATGCCGCTAGCTGCAAAATATGTAGCACTAGATAGTATCGATATTCTTACAAAGGCTTCAGGGCCGGCTGAGATGCTATTTTTTTCAGGACAACAAACTACCTGAGCCAGGCAGTCATGATTAAGACTGTGTCTCTAGGCTGCCCAAGGCCTTTATCACAAAAGCATTCAGAGTACTTTTTGTTAGTGTTTATCCTCTTTCCCCACTACCTTCTACTCCCAAATTTACATGTAGTTATAATATCAATGTATAGTTCCTTTGCAATTATTATTGTGTTGCTTTTTAAAGAAACCCAATCAAATGAGTTTAAAATCTGTAAGTGCTCTGAAGGTCTAATATGCCATAAAAACGCATGATAACATAAAGTTAGGGCCAATTCAAATACCCTAATGCCTTAATTAGAACAAGATATTCATGAATTAGTTAATTAAATAGCATATTGCCCTTTTGTTAGCAACAGTGGTGTTTTGTATGTATATGATGTTCTGTGTGGTTTTCCACACATTTCCCATACATTATCCCATTTGAACCTCCAAACAGCCTTGTGACATAGACATAGCAGGTATTTCCCCAGTGTGTCAGGTGAAGAAGCTGTCCTCTTGGTCCAGTTCACCCAGCTACCCTCCACCCAAAACTATTCACTGTCCATCACTGAGAACAGGTCTCACTGTTTCCATGATGTTGTGGTCCACCCTGGTATTTCCCACAGATGGGCTCTGGTGAGCATTGTCTGAGTCGTCTGGCAATGAAGCCCTTGATTTGTAGAGTTCTCTCGTCCCAGGGCCTAGGAAATAAGCAACTAGAGGCTACCTTTCAAAAAAGTGCTGAACATTTAGCAGAAGCAGAACAAATGAAGAAAGCAAATGACTGCAGTGTGTTCAGCTGATGGAATTTTCTCCATTGCCTTGAGCTTGTTTTTTTCAGGTCCCTGGAAAACACCTTGAAAATAGTCTCTAAAAACCACTAAACATACATAAGGAAGTAAAAGGGAGGAAAGAGGAGTGGGTGGAAGCAAGAGAAATATCTGAATCATCCACAGTCGAAGTTCTTGTAATCAGTGCAGATCAGAGATGCCCTGACTGTGGTATGAATTCTGTTTGTTTAGGCTAGGGAAACACCAGAGAAAAGATAGATAGATAGATAAACAGATAGATAAAAGTCACATACGACTCAGGTTCTTTGATACGGTACAACTTTGATGTGTTAAATAACTGGCCCAAATCCAGAATGTTAATAAAGGGAGTTGCCAGCAGTGTGGAAAGACAGCTATGTAATGCCCGTGGGTGCACCGAAGTTGCCTTTGCTCATCTACCCCTGAATCCCGACCCAGCATCTCTCCAGCTCCCCAGACCATGACAGGGGAATTCCATTCCCTCATTCAACTAGTGCCTATTCTTTCTCTCAGCCTGTTCCCACCCCCAATGTTTCCTGTTTGTCCCACAGTGGAAAGGTCAGGATAAGGCCACAGAGCCAGCTCATGCAGGATGCATAGCCCCTGTGTAAACCATAACAGAGCCATAAGCTTCATATTTCTTCACAGGAACACTAGCAAAGGAACTGCTTAATTGTCTTTATTTTTCCTTCTTTCTCCTGATGGAAATGACGGTATGCCCTCTGGATCTAAAACAATTGCAGACGTGTCTGCAGAGGGGATATTTGTTTGTTTAGGGGCTTGAAGTGTTTTCAAGTGTTTCACCTACGTCGTCTACAAACCAAAAACATTCCACAGAACTTGAGACATCTCAGAGTCATACGAGGCCGGCTCCCTTTCATTTTAAAACCGCGGCATATTTTAAAGTTATCAGGGAAAGAATGTTGAGTCAGAGCTCAGTAGACCTGGAGCTTCCTTCTTCAGAGAATGACTCACAGAATCCAAGGAGTGACAAAGTCATTCCCAGCCAGGGTTACAGCCAGACTTCTTACCTGGCAGACGTCAGAGGAAAAGTAATCAGTTCTAGTGAGACCAACACAGGCTTTGGGATCAGACAAAGTTGGGACTGAGTCCCATCTCCACCACTTACTGGCTCTGTGATCTCTGACAAATTATTTCATCTCAACGAGTCACAGTTTCCTCCTTTGTGAATGGTGAATAACCATACTTACTCTGCATGATTAAGAGTGATAATGTATATATTGCATTCAGTGCGGGATGCACCATATAGTAGGTACTCAAATAACAGATTCCAGTATTATTGACCTCTCTTGGGTTGTTGTGGCTCTTTCTTTGCATGCAAACCAGGACGGCTTGTTTGGTGTTCCAGGGCCCATCACAATAACAGATGTGTAACCTTATTTTTCTCCAGGTGGGCTTCATCGACTACATTGTCCATCCACTGTGGGAGACCTGGGCGGACCTGGTACAGCCTGATGCCCAGGACATTCTGGATACTTTAGAAGATAACAGGAACTGGTATCAGAGCATGATACCCCAGAGTCCCTCCCCACCACTGGACGAGCAGAACAGAGACTGCCAGGGTCTGATGGAGAAGTTTCAATTTGAACTGACCCTCGAAGAGGAGGATTCTGAAGGCCCCGAAAAAGAAGGAGAGGGCCACAACTATTTCAGCAACACAAAGACACTCTGTGTGATCGATCCGGAAAATAGGGATTCACTGGGAGAGACTGATGTAGACATCACAACAGAAGACAAGTCCCCGATTGACACATAATCTCCCTCTTCCTATGGAGATGAACATTCCACCCTTGACAAGCATGCCAGCTGTATGGTAGGGCCAGCCCACCATGGGGGCCGAGGCCTGCACGGGACAAGGGCCTCCCGGCCTTTCCAGTTACTTGAGTTTGGAGCCAGAATGCAAGACCGGGAAGCACATAGCAGCTCAGGAAATTCCACAGTTGACTTGCCTTGCTTGCAAGCTTAGTGGAGAGCTGAAGGTTTCTGTGGTTCTGGAGGCCAAGTTCGCATCACAACCGAATGGCTTGAAAATGGAAGACACAAAACTGAGAGATTTTTCTGCACTAAGTTTTGGGAATCTGTCCCCTCTAGTGACTGAACTGACTGACTAATAATGTCATTTCTATATCTGCTCACCTGTCCCCTTGTCTGCCAACCTGTGTGCCTTTTTTGTAAAACATTTTCACGTCTTTAAAATGCCTGTTGAATACCTAGAGTTTAGTATTAACTTCTACACAGATAAACGTTCAAAGTTGACATAAACTTTTCTGACTCTTTCTGGGGGAAAAAAAAAAGGAAAGAAAATGGTCTTCCTCCTTTCTTGGGCAATATCTTTCACTTGACTATAGTTACTTTTGCAAATAGAAAGGCTACGCTTCTAACCACATTCAACTTCCTTCTCCTATGGTCCCAAACAACTCCTCAGTTGCCCTTATAAAGTATCTCTGTTTGCCTGCTTCCAACAGTATTTTTTCTCCTCTAGAGTTGCACTTTTTTGCTGTAAACAGAATAAAGTTGAACAACCTAAGGGGTAGTCATGTTGTTCACAGTAACAATCTGTGTAGAATTCAGCTTCATGAGCAGTTACCCTGTCGGGTCCCGAACCCCTGTGCCACTGGGGTCGCACAGTCCCCATCCTGTTCTCTTGAGCCCCTCTTCATGCTAACACCAGTTACACCGTTTCCAGTTTAATGCTGCCGTCTTTCTCTTGCACTGCCTTCCGCGCTATCACCTCCGTTTCTGTTTATAACCGTGTATTTATTACTTAATGTATATAATGTAATGTTTTGTAAGTTATTAATTTATATATCTAACATTGCCTGCCAACGGTGGTGTTCAATTTGTGTAGAAGACTCTGCCTAAGAGTTACGACTTTTCCTGTAACGTTTTGTAGTGTGTATTATTATAGAACCTGAACATCGCTGAAGAGAGACATACGGGCCCCTCACCAGTTGGGTCTGCCCTTTTCCCGGTCTGAGTTGCTAATACTGCTCAACCCCTTCATGAACTGTTTTGGAAACGGGATTCTCACATTAGATACTAATGGTTTCTATTGAGCTTTTACTTTTGTATAGTTTGATAGGGGTAGGGGGCAGTGGGATGCGGTTTTTACCCCTGTTTTATCCAAATCTGTACACATGAGTTGAGTTTTAACTGGGTTCTACTATAATTGTGGCTTCAGTTTAACAAGAAACACTACATTCAATTTAACAAGCAACTCACAGATGGTTCTCTGGAGAGTCCCCAAACTACTGACTTTGAAGAGGAAGCCCCCTGCCTGCTGTTAAGCAGGAATGTCATGTTCCAATTAATTACAAAAGAAAACAATAAAACAATGTGAATTTTATAATAAAATGTGAACTGACTTAGTAAATTATGCAAATGTGAAGCTTCTGATAACACTTGTTAGGCCTCTGAGTGGCTTCAGTCTCTGTTTGTAAAATCTATTTCATGCTTTCAGTTCAGCATTGTGACTCAGTAGTTCAAGAAATGGCACAAATGTGCATGACCAATGGGTTTGTATGTCTATGAACACTGCTTATTTCAGGTGGACATTTTATTGTTTTCCAAAGTTTCTCACAATGTATGTTATAGTATTATTATATATTGTGCTCAGATGCATTCTTAAGAGACTTTTATATGAGGTGAATAAACAAAAGCATGATTAGATTAAACTGTAGGCCCAATTATTTTGTGGTTAGTTCTGACGCATTGAAAGCAGATCTTTTTTTCCTCTTCTCTCCTACCGTACCCCACAGAGAAAACTACCCACTTTGCTTGGCCAGCATCACAACTAAAGTTTCATAATCTGTGTCCAAAAAGTCCCCTAGCTTGAAACATTTATTTTTTTAACAACTGTTCAACTAGCTCAGTGGTATGAGAAGGGAGACGGCGAATTAAAAGAAACAAAGGCACTTTAAGAATCTGAAGAGTTTAATCTACTGGATGAATAAAGGGAATCTCCAACTTGGCTGAGTCCTCTAGAAAAATGAATCATAGCACATTAACTTAATGTAGTCAGATGGTCCAACATTAGCTTAGTGTAGTCAGATTGTCCCATTGATTCATCTGACACATGAAGAATCTGAGGTCCAAAGAGTCACCTTAAAGCACAATGCAAGGAGTGCTGGCTGACACTCATGGTCATCTCAGTGATCCATGGAGTCTCCTGTTGATCATATGGTTATGCTTTTCTTTCTGGAAAGAACTGTGTAACTATCATAAACAAAATAATGCTTCATTGAAAAAGTCAACTTAAAAAAAAATTTATCCTGAGAAAGGTGTGTGTGTATGTGTGTGTGTGTGTGTGTGTGTGTGTGTGTGTGCGTGTGCGTGTGCGTGTGTGTGTGTGTATGTGTGTGTTGAGAAAGCCTTCAAATAAGAATCAGTGGATGGCCCATGATATTTTAACCACAGGAGGAAGTGGTTCGTGAAACAGGAAGGGGTCTGCTCTAGAAAAACTCCATTCCATAAATTGAAATTACTGTATTTCTTTTTAAAGACAATTGAAGGTGAGCCACTGTTGCAGAACCAGCTTGCCTGCTGGTTCCAGAGCTAGTATTTATAGCTCTTTGCCACCATCCCTGATTTCTGATTGCACCCCACTGTCTCTGAGCTTTTACAGATTGAGTGACAAAAGTGAATTGGTTAGAATAGCCACAGGTGTGACTTTAAAATATCTAGAGCTATAAATATTTATAACTATTTGCAGGTCTCTTCCTACAGAGTAGTTCTTACCTTTGGCGCAAAATTAGAATCATCTGCGGAATAAATATTTTTTAAAATACTGATGTTTGAGTTCCATCCTCACTCCCAGATTTCTGTTTGAATTGGTCTTGGGTGGAGCCCTGGGCATCAGATTTTTAAAGTCTCCCCAGGTAATTCTAACGTGTAATCTGAGTGGAGAACCACTGCTCCAGAAGAGAGAAGCACACTTGTAGCTAAGGCTTTTGTCTTAGTCCATTCAGGCTGCTATAACAAAATTCCAGACTGTACAGCTTAAAAGCAGCAGAAATTTATTTCTCAAAGTTCTGGAGGCTGGGAATTCAAAGATTAAGATACTAACATGATCACATTCTGGTGAGTGCCCACTTCCTGCTTCATAGCTGGTGCCTTCTCACTTGTATCCTCACCTGGTAGAAAGGGTTGGAGATCTCTCTGGACCCTCTTTAACAAGGGCACTAATCCCGTTCATGAGGGCTCCACACTCATGACCAAAGTACATTGCAAAGGTGACACCTCCTAATACATCATCTTTGGGGTTTTGGATTTCAGCATACAAATTTTAGGGAAACATAAACATTCAGAACATAACAGCTTTCTTTCACCCCAGTTGTCTTCAGACATTGCACACCCATCATGGCCAGGAGCTGGTTCAAGTACAGAGACAAGTAGGGATCAGAAATGAGTAAGATGGAGCTCTGCACTCCAGGAGCTTACAATGTGCTGTTGTTGCTCACTACTTGCCTTCCAGATTGTAAAATCATAATCATGCTCTCAGGAAAACCACAGTGAAGATCAATCTAAAAGAAAGTTCATCTTCTGACTCCAAAACATAGGTCATAAGAGTAGTCATCCTCCCACATGATGGTAGGGAGCTACTGCAGAAGCAGAAGTTACTGCAGCATCTTTGCCAAGGCTGAGGGTGATAATTTGTGCTTAACAAAATGCATAGGAGCTAAAGGCTGATTTATAGACTCAGGAACTGTCAGAGTTGGAAAGAAACACACACATACACACACACACACACACACACACACACATGCTGGATGGCATTTCCCTGACATATTCCCACAGGCTTATTTCGATATAAATAAGTTGGGGGTCATGGTAATTCTAAGTCCACTGAAGGAAGCCTAATGGAGTCCAAGTGAAGGAAGGTGGTTTATTGTACTGAAGCCAAATGGCCCGGGTTCAAATCCTAACTCCTTCATTTACTACCTGTACAACTTTAAATAAGTCACTTACTCACTGGTCTGCAGTATAATGGGGATTATAAATCTGTCAGATGGAGATAATAACCCCAGGGCTTTTTCTACAATTTCATTGCTACCTCTCTGAGCCTCATATCTTTTGAGGGTGATGAAATCAACAATTGTATGAGCCTTAAAACCTGTGAACCAAAATGGACTAAGATGTCTGGTAAATGCCATTTATCAACCCACAATTTGTGCAGCCTGTGCCCCTTACCAAGAATTCTCCAACCTGGTCATCTCTTACATCCCTCAAGACTCAGATCAGGTGACCTCCTACAAGACGCTTCCCTGATCCCCAAGGTTGGGATAAGGACTCTTTTCTGGAAATCCGAGAACATCTCATGCTTTGACACTAATTAACTGTGTAACCTTGGGCAAGTCCCTTAACTCCCCCATTCCTCACCTTTATCATCTGTAAAATGGGGATAATTATAATGATACCTAGCTTATAGCAGGTTATGTGAGGATTACATGAACTGATATACATAAAGTTCTAAGAAATGTTATGACTATTAATACCTACCACTATGTATTTAAGTTAGGTTTTTGTCTTTCTCAAAAGACTATAAACCATTGAAGTCAGAAGATGGATCTTATTCACTATTGAACTTCCAGTACCAAATCCAATTTCTGAAATAAATATACATTTGTCAAACTGAATAGAACCAAGTAGTTTTGTGAAAGAGTGAAATACAACCCCATGTCTCAGGCTTTCCAAACCAAAAAGGTGTTTGTCTCAGAGCCCTGGAATGATAAGCCATACAATTCCAGAAACAAAATTTCCTCAGAGATCTTCCAGTCTCTGCCTTTTGTTTTATAATTAAAGAAACTGAGGCCCAGAGGTGGCCAGTGACCTGCCTGAGATGATAGAGTATATTAGTGTCATAGGGCTGCCATAACCAAGTACCAAAAACTGGGTAGTTTAAACAACCGAAATTTATTCTCACAGTCCTGGAGGCTAGAAGTCCAAGGTCATGGTGTCAGAGTGAATTCCTGCTGAGGGCAGTGAGGGAGAATCTGTTCTTCCCTCTCCTCTAGCTTTTGGTGATTTGCTGGCAATCTCTGGCATTCTTGGCTTGTATATGCAGCACCCCAATCTCTGCCTTCATGTTCATGTGATGTTCTCTCAGTGTGCATATCTGTGTCCAAATTTCCCCTTTCTATAAGAACACCAGTCATGGGTTAAGGGCCCACCGTACTCCAGTAGCGCTTTAATTAGTTGCATCTGCAACAATCCTATTTCCAAATAAAGTCACATTCTGAAGTACTATGGGTTAGGACTTCAACATATAAATTTGAGGGGGATATAACTCAAACCATAACACACAGTTACTCACTAGAAGATTTCCTGATTCCTTACACAGGGATTTTTCTGCAGCATCTTGGAATCTGGGAGCCTTAGACATCCATTCAACTTCTCTGCACCTTAATCTCAGCTATAAAATCAGAGGAATGGACTATATGTTTGAACAGGTACTATTCAGTTATAAAAAGTGTAATGCTTTATACCAAGGTGTTTTTGTTTTCTTAAGGTTTTTCTGAGCTCTTCAAATAAATTAATTATTTCCTTGGTATAGCTAGGTTCCACATGGATCAGGGAGAAGAGGAAGCAGGACCTTGGTGTAGGAGGACAAACATAGCCCAGGAGTTAAGAGCTTAGGCTCTGAAGGTAAACGGATCCCAGTTCAAATCGCTGCTCATCTACTTCTTAGCTGTGTACTGTGGGCAAATACTTAACCTCTTCAAGCCACAGTTCCATCCTCATTAAGGTGAGGATTTTGTAAAGACTAGTGAATATTGCATCTAATGGGCATGTGTTAGCCATTGTATCACAGATGTCAGCTAAGGCTCATTCCTTCCACAAATATTTATAGAGTGGCCAGTTGTGTGCCAGGCACTGTATGATGAACAAAATAGACAAAGGCCCTGGCCTTATGAAGTTTATATTATAGAGAGGGAGAAAAAAAAACCCCCAATAAATGAAAAGATAAGTAGTACAGTATCAGGTAGTATGACCTGTGCTGTGGGGTTGGTGAGTGACAGTGGTTAAGAGCAATGGCTCTGGAGTTCAGCTACCTGGCTTGGAATCCCAGCTTCACCCATTATTAATGGTCCAGACTGGGGTACAGCAAATACAAAGACCCTGAAAATACAGTGTGCCTGTCCACTGTGAAGAGTAGCAGCAAGACCAGGGAAGGCAGAGGAGTAGGAAAGAAAGTTGGTAGCCAGGTCACAGAGAGTCTATGGGGAAGGCTATGGGGAAGTTGTTGGAGAGTTTCAAGCAGGGGACTGACATGATCAGACCTACCTT
The DNA here is from genome assembly GCF_937001465.1 of Orcinus orca. NCBI lineage: Eukaryota > Metazoa > Chordata > Mammalia > Artiodactyla > Delphinidae > Orcinus > Orcinus orca. The sequence continues at coordinate 155,682,403 of NC_064559.1, read as the reverse complement.
TCTAAAAGATCACTCTGTGAGGAGAATAACAATATTGAGGCACATGCAGAATCAGGGAGACCAGCCAGGAGGCTCCTGCAAGGGTCTTCTGAAGTGACCGGAACTTGACAAGATTAGTGGTGGCAGAGGTGTTAAGAGTTGGAAGATTTGGGGTAGATTTTTATTTTTAAAAAAATTTTAATGATCCTCAGCCTGGTTTTATTATTTTTTTTATTTTTTATTTTTCTTGGTCCCACTGCATGGCACGAGGTATCTTAGTTCTCCAACCAGGGATTGAACCCGTGCTCCCCACAGTGGAAGGGCAGAGTCGTAACCCCTGGACCACCAGGGAATTCCCTGGGGTAGGCTCTTAAAGCAGAGCCAACAGTACTTGCTGATGGAATTGAAAATGAAACCACAGGAAAGGGTGTGAAAAAGATCCTGAAGAGGTAGACTGAGCAGCCCACTGAATGGTGGGAATATTTCCTGTGATGGGGAGCCTTTGGAGAGGAACAGATTTTAGTGAGGGACTCTTGACATTTGAGGTGCTTTTTGTTCATCCAAGTGGAGATGCTGAGGAGGCAGTCAGATGTATGTGTCCAGAATTCAAGGCAGGGTTCCTGAGAGTCCCCAAGCTATCAGTGAGGTGATTCCCTATCCACTTGGCCCTGTGTCCACGTGGGCTAACTCTGTTTTACCCCAAATCATCCTTCACCCACACTGGGACCCCTTCAGTAGCTTCCTCAAGAAAGCTGTCCACACCCAGTATTTTGTAATTTTGTAGAATTTTCTAGAAACTACAGGGTGTCTGGGAGGTCAGTTGCAATAGCATGCCACTTTCCGCCACCACAGAGCTGCCTCATTTCCTCTTTCTCCTTTTCACTCTTTCCTCCAACTCACTGAACCTCCCTCTCAGGAGGAGAACCAGTTATTTTCCCTGGCTTTTGCACCAGAGTCAGCATTCATCTTTTATGGGTGGAGCCTGATTTGGGGGCATCTTACCTTCAAAACCAAAGAGCTTCTCAATAAGTATTTTGTAAACATATACACATTGCTCTCCCAAGAGAAGTTCAGGTATAAGAACCTTTCTGCCTCTTGTTATATCTTCCCTCAGTAAAAATGGGAAGGCTCAGTCACAAACTTTCTGAGAGATGCGTGAGCAGAAGACAAAACACAAGAGTCTCCCAAGTCTCCCCACCTCAAGGCCCAGCCCTGCCCACACCCTTGACCAGGTTTGCACGGATGCTTGAGAATTGCCCTCTGCTTGGTAGTTGGGACTTGGAGGCTTGGGTAGTGATTTTTACCAGATCCTTCTGTGTTTTGTTTTTTTTTCCCCCTCAAATTTCACCCCATCCCAACAAGGGCACAGATTCTTCTCCATATCTTTGATAGAACAATTCTACCAGGCCCTTTCATTGCTTGCAAATATTCTTTGGGTCTCCTGTTTTTCCCCAAGCATCTCTCACAGCTCTCTGTAGTTTAGAGCCCTGAGTGCAGGCCCTCAGTGAGAGTAAGTGGAGACACATAAAAATACTACTCCTTCACTCTGTCTCAGTTCCCGCATTGTGCTTTCTGACTGTGGTATTTAATATTCCAAGATATGATTTTATCGTACAGCATGAGCCCTCAAAGCAAGCCTGCTGTCTGGTGCTTAGGTAAAAATAAAAACAAAGTTAAAAATGGTCTGTTATAACACCAGGGGGTTTAAAAAAAACCCACAAAAACCTGGCTGTTCTGGATGATTAGAATTATAGTATGTCATGTCCGATACAGCAATTTTCGACAGTAATCGTGTTTATATTTATTTTTGTCTTTCTCGCTGACTTCTAACCTAACATCCAAGTAAGACGCGACTCCACAGTTTCTCTGTTTTCCTATATGGAAACTCCAAGAAGAGCCTGGCCAGAACACGTGAGATCAAGCAACTGGAACCTCTGTGAGGGCAGAAACCATGTTTGGTGCTTTGCCCCCAGTTCCACAATGCTTTGCATCATGCCTGGCACAGAGTGGATGCTCAAATATTTTTGAATAAATCTGATGTTGAGGACAGTAAACCCCCAGTTAATAGGAACATGCACGGCAGGCAAGTTGGCTCTCAGCTTTTCTCACTAGTTTGCAATGCCCTGTTTTCAGACTTGCCTCTCTACTCAGTACTGAGCCCCTCGAGATGTTTTTTGTTTGCTTGCTTAATCTTTGTATCCCTCCCCAACAATCATTATGCTGGCCCTTAGTGAAAGGAGTGCCCTGTGAGGTTCGTTGAGCAAATGACCCAAGAAACAAGGTAGAAAACTTTGTTGTTGAAATTACTTGGGAAATATATCGATCCATCTATCTGATTTTCTTAGGGAAGCAGTAGAGTACGCTGGGGAAAGCAAGGTTTGAGAACCCTGTGTTCCAGCCCTTGTTATCCTTTTCCTAGTTGTGGGAATTTGGGCAAATCACTTAAATTTTCCGAGCTTATATTTTCTTATAATTAACAGGAACGAACAATATAGGCAGTTAAAACTGGAATCCGATGTAACTTTACATATAGTAGGGGATCAACAAATCTTTACCGTCTGGATGTGTGTTCTTATGGATGGAAGGATTAAAAATCACCTTCTCCTTTGAAAACAGAATGCAACAATACGTTTTGATCAATTTAAGGTTCTGTAAATTAAGTTCCAGTTAATCTAGATTTTTCCAAACACACCTTAAGACTCCCGGAGGATAAATGCTCTCACTTCAACCCACCAATATGGGATTATGCTGACACTGATAGACTCATTTTGAAATGGAAAGACACTTGTAATCATGTTAGTCCACGCTCTTACAGTGCTGTAGAATCCCTCAAAAATATGCCTGATTGAAAGCTTCCAGTGATAGAGAACTCAGCAAGATTCTTCTGAGATGAGGTAAACTGTTAAGTTTTTGAGATGGAATCAAATTGTACTCTTCTAGAGCACCCACGCTGCTTGTTTTTCTTCTGTAGCCAATTAGTTCCTCTTCTAATTTCTTGTTCCAATCAAAAATAGGAGCCAACCTTTCAGAGTTTGTGACTATGTGACCTTGGGAAAGGTTAGATAACCTCTCTGTGCCTCAGTTTCCTTATCTATAAAATAGAAGCAATAATAACAGAACCTATGTCAAAGATTATTGTGAGACTTAAATGAATTAAGGCTGTAAAATATTCAGGATAGTGTCTGTCCTACAGTATACATTAACACATGCTAACTGTATATAGCTAGAGGTAGCATGGTTTCTATATTGTAGTTCCTTCAAGCAAGTTCCTTCTTTCTATATGACTTAAATTCATCATTCTGGTCTAATTATCCTGGGTTTGCTCACATTGACAGTGTTTTCTTAGGATGAGTGTCCAAAAGCACCGTGTTTCAGTCACAGTGGAGCACAGTGTGGCTCTTGCCCTTCTTTGTTCTGGGCACTGGTCCACAGCCCAGATCATATTCATTTGGTGAGAAGTCAGTGACTCATCCTGGTGATTCACAAGGTACTTACAGGCAAAGAAGCCCTTTACACCTTTTCACATGAACCACTGTGAAACCGTGTCTCCACCTTTCTGTGCTTGTAGAATCGAGTTCCTGCAACTCAGTGCATCATTTACACTTTATTGATATGTTTTACCTGAAAAACCAGTGGAGTATAGAAAAGAGGGTTTTTTGTTTGGGTGTCAGACTGACCTGTGTGTCAATCCCAGCTCTAGCACTACCTTTAAGACATTAGAGAAGGCATTTAACTTGTTTGATTTTCAGTTTCCTTTTCTGTAAAATGGAGGCATGATATCCATATCAAAGCATGATTTAGAAAGACTAAGTGACATAACTAATGCAAAGAGTCTGGCACATTCAGACATGTCATAAATGAGAATTATTAATAATATTAACACCCTACAATGATGGTTAAATGAGGCAGCATATGTGTGTGGGGAAAAATCTTCATGTTGTTGGTTTTAATCCTAAAACCAAATTACTTTTAGCCTAAAAATAATTTTGAATTCTGATTCTGATAATCTGTTACCTATGCACCCACCCCACCCTGACATTTGTAATCTACATCTTTAATAAAAATGTATTCTATATTTTCATTTACATTTTTAGTAAAAATGTTAACCAAAAATGGAGGTGTGTTAAACCACCACCAGTCTTCCACATCAGCATCGATCCATTTGTCAGTGTTTCATAGGTGGTCAGTCAGTTATAAATTCAACTTTGTATGCCATTCAGCTATGTGCAAAAACATATCAGAAAAAATGTGATCAAAGACTTTTCTGAAATTTAGACATATTGTGTCTAAAGCACTTCCCTCCTTAATACAATCTACTAAACCCTAACTAAGTGAGAGAAGTGACTATTATAGAATAACTTTTCTAAGGGAACTCATGCTAGTTCCCTTAGAAACTCATGCTAGTTACTTTTCTCTCAATGACCCACACACCATACGTTAATCTATTCTAGAATTCTTGATGATCTATTCTAGAATTTTTCATACAACTGATGTCATGCTCAACATGTACTGATGGACTCTGTCTTTCTTTCTAAAGATTGGGATAATATTTGTCTATCACATTCCCCCAAATGTATGACATATTACGTGTTCTTTCTGATTCCTCAAAGATCACCAATTATGGGTCAAAAAACACATTGGTTAAGTCCTTTTAACATCCTGGTAAATCATGTACCTAGAGACATGAAAGCACTTAAAGAACAGAGATGCTCTTCTAACACCTCTGTGCTTTATTTGGCAAGTCTAGCAGAAGAGCATGGGGAAGAAGGGCAGGAAGGGCTGTATGCCAGGAGGAAGGAAGAGCACAGGAAAAGAGTAGGGATATGAAAGGGTATCGTTGAGGCTCATCCATATACTCATTCATCCCACAAAAATTTACTGAGTGCATACTGTTGGGCCAGAAGCTATACTAGACACTGGAGATACAGAGATATTTAAACAAATAAAAGACCTACTCACATTAAATAATGTTATAGTTAGAGAGACAGATAGTAATCAAATTTTTAAAATGTAAGTGTATTATTAGGAATTGATATCGGTTCTCCAAAGGATGGAAATACAGCTACATGAGAGTATTAAAAGAAATCACCTGGACCTATTTCTAAGGAAAGGGAGAGGGAAGATTTTCATGATTGTAAAAACAATTTGTGCCATAGCTCAGTAGCAGGAGGGAGCAGAGTGCCCACGAGGACCTGAAACAAGGCTGGTTCGACTGGTTCGATGGTGGCTGGCGAAGCAGGCATAGGCTATAACTCACAGGGCATTTTAAGGATTTTGCTCTTCCTTAAACATGATGAGAACCTACTGAAAATTTGAGGCAGGGAGGCGAGATGATCAAACTTGAACTTTGGAAAGATCATTCTGACTACAGAGTGGAGGGCAGATCCTGAGAGGATAATAAAAAATGTGGGAGAGGGCTTCCCTGGTGGCGCAGTGGTTGAGAGTCCGCCTGCCAATGCAGGGGACACGGGTTCGTGCCCCGGTCCGGGAAGATTCCACATGCCGCGGAGCGGCTGGGCCCGTGAGCCATGGCCACTCGGCCTGTGCGTCCGGAGCCTGTGCTCCGCAACGGGAGAGGCCACAGCAGTAAGAGGCCCACGTACCAAAAAAAAAAAAAAAAAAAAAAAAAAAAAAAAATGTGGGAGAAAACTTAGCAGGTGATTTCATGAATGTGGAGCAATTTAGGCCTTGCATTTACAGATCTTGGTGTTGGATGATATTAGAGAAGAAAGAGGGAGACAAGACTAAAGAATAAATCCCAAGTCTCTAGCTTATAAAACTGGAAAGGTAGTGAAGTTGTTTTCTGAAAAAAGGAACACTAAGGAAGAACTGCTGTGGGGAGGCATGATTCCAGTTTGGGGTGTGTTGACTTTTGGTTTGGTTGTCTTTGTGACATCCAAGTGGATGTGAAATAGTTTGAATATGACAGTTTGGCACTCAAAGAAGCCTGGGCTATGAGATACCCACAGATTATACATATGGTAACTGAAGCCGTGGGATGTCCTGTGGAGACACTATATAGTGAGAAAAGAGGGTTGGGGGGTAGGACTAATCTTTGAGGAACTCTGTTATTCAATGACAGAATATAAAAAGGATAGGTCTGTAAAGAAGAATGAGAAAGAGAAGTCAAAGAAGTGGGGAGTGTACCAAGAGAACCTGGTGTCTAAGAAGGATAAAGAAAAAGATTGCTTTAATAAGGAGTTGGTCTACAATACTGAATTCTGCTGAGAGATGAAATAAGTAAGAAGGAAAAAATATTCATTTTATTTAGAATTATGGATATTACTGGTGAACTTAGATCATTTTCAGTGAAGCGATGGCTCAGTGGCCAGTTTTCACTGAATAAAGAGAAAGGGGGAAGTGAAAAAATGGAGGCAGTGAGACCAGACAAGAAGCTCATTTATGAAGAGGAAAACTGAGAGGGACTGAGGGAAGGAAGATGGAGGGATCATTGATAATGTCTGCTTGGGAAAGCAGAGTGGTGTGGTCCAAAGCACTGGTGGAAGGATTAGTCTTAGAAGAAAAGCTACTTTCTCCAATATACCAGAAAAGGATGGGTATATGTATAAGTGGACTTGTGAGTTCAGTGAAGGAAATTTGAAAGAATTTCTTTCTCCTGGTATCTTTGATATTCTTTCAACAAAAGAACATTGGTCCTTTCACACTAGCCATTTCTTTTAACCAAGAGGAACATTTGGTTAAAATCAAGTAAAAACACTTTTGGAGGATACTAAAGGAACTCAAGCATCCAACTGTTGGAGGAAAACTGAGTGTTCAGCCTGAAGAAATGATAAATCCACTTGGAGAAGGGAAATAGAAGAAATGTTTAAAGTTTCTTAAAGTTTAAGTAATTCTTAGGTAAAAAGAAAATTAGTTTGTGCTTAATTACAGTAAGGATGCGACCCAGGCCAAAGGAAGATATGGGAAGTCTTGTTCTGGCCCACAGTTATGACAAACTGGATTTTCTAATTGTTCTTATTGCCCAAAGATGGAATAATATGATCAAAGATGTGGTGAATTGAAGATATTAGAAGTGGTTGTTCGAGGAGACTTTTACGTTGGGGCTGATGCTAAAGGGAAAATTCAAGCATGAGATGGGAGGCTGGATGTTGGGAGTTTCTCTTTCTTTGACTGTTTTTCTCCCCTTTACACATGAAGACAATTTGTTCTCTCCTTCAGCATGAAGTTCATTCTCCCTGAGAAGATAGAAAGAGGGAAAGATAGGAAAGAAAGAGCCGATAGGATGTGAGGATTATTAGGCTAGAGTTTTCCTGTGAATTATATAACTTCTACACTATCTGCCAAGCTATAAGACTCCCTGTCAGAGCTTTGAATACTCCCTCTATTGTCCTCAGCAATTTTCCACCTAGCTTATTCTCACTGTTTTCTTGCTAAGCATGTATTCATGTTCATCAAGTGGCTGTCTTGACTCTTATGGTCTCAAACTTTTGTATTCATTCTGGGAAAGTTGTTCCTCTCCCTATCATTTTTTATACCTATTATATTACAAACTGAGCTCTTTAGAGAGCATCTTTGTGCAGTCATATGAGTTTTTCTTATTTCTTTTCTAAAATCCAGGAATAATGATCATTTGCATAGCACTTAATAAACATTATAGTATCCATTCATAGGCATCACTGCATTTGATTATTACAAAGCCTCCTTGAGATACAAGTTATGTGTCACCCAGCTACAACAGCATCGCCACTACCATGATTACCATCATAATCATCTCCACCAACTCAGTTTTATAGAGGCCCAGAGAAGACTAAGAAAGTGCCTCAAGTCATTTCACTGGACTGATGAAAAGCAGAGACTCAAGGGGAGATCTGCATGATGTGAAACTCTAGGCTCTTTCTATATGTAAAGCTGCTGCCCCAAGACTTGTGTCCTCAGCTATTGTAAATTTGGAGTCGGCATGGTCACTTTCTCCAAAACTGCCTGCTATTTCCTCTGTAACACACTCTTCCTCTTTGTTTGAAATTACATGGAATTGCAGTTACTTCTCTTAGTTACAAAGAATGTGTACTGAATTACTGAATAAACTTTCTGGGACACCCTCCTTTATGAAATTCTCTTGAACATTAATATTTCTTAGGTAGTCTGAGCCATCTTCTCTGAGTCAAATTATTCTGTCCCTTTGAGCTCTCTGTGTCTAAATTGTCCCTCTTAAAGGCATAAAAACACCCACCTTGATAGTGTCTCTAATCTTTCAGTCTGTTGGTCATTCAGTCAATCAAAAACTATTTACTGAGTGCCTGACACATGCGGAGCACTGTCTGGGCTCTTAGGATAGATTGGTGAAAAACAAAAGAAATACATAAACCATATAGAGAAACATTAACCAAATAATTGCAAAACTATGTGTTAGTCAAGTGAGTATTTATTTGTCCTTTTTGTCCTTTGTTAGTTCTTTTATTCTTTCCTTTGTTAGGACTTTTGCAGTTAATATGAAAAACCTACCCTAGAAAATTATGTCTTTAACATACTTTTTAACATACAACTTTCCCACAATGTCCCTTGCTCTCTTAGAAACCATCTTACCCATTTCACAGGCAAAAAGAACTTTAGTTAGAAGGAAACTTTGAAATTAGCCAGTCTGGTACTTCTCAAACTTGAATGTGCATACAAATCAACTGGGAATCTTATTAAATGCAGATTCTGAACCAGTAGATCTTGGGTGAGGCATGAGATTCTGTATGTTTTAGCAAGATCCCAGATGATGCTGATGCTGCTGGTACATGGACAGTACTTTGAATATCAAAGATCTAGTCCTCTGTTGTACAACAAGGAATATCCATCAGAATATCTTGTTTGGCAAAATACAAATTATGAATCAGACTTTTGCAGGAGCCAGGACATACGAAATTTTAAAATGCAGTCTCAGACTCCACTTCCATTTAATATAAATTAACTGGGTTTACCATCCTGACTGAAACAACCAAAATAAAAAAACTTGACAAATTATGATTCAGTGGTTTTCAAAACTCTAGACATTAGTCAATGAAGGGGAGTGATTTCTGAGAAACAGAAAACAAGTGAGGTGAGCCCAATAATCTCCCGTGAAAGAATTTCCAAGCCATGTAACCCAAACAGAGCCCAGCTGACTCCCTGAGTTGAAGATAGAGCTGAGAGTCAGAGGAGAACAAGGGGGCTATAGTTCTCAGGATGGAGTATCAGGAAAGAGGGAGCTTAACAGAACCTCAGAGGTCTGCTGAAAGCCCTTCTCAAGTATATGGCAGAGTACTGATCATCACATACCTATGAGAAAACAACCCAAGTCAAAGGTAAGAATTATTAGAATGGATAAGAGATAACAGTCACCTATGCTCACATAGAGCTGGAAAGAGTGCCTGTACCTTCCAGCCAGACTGGAAAATCTCATGATTCATGAGGCATTAGTTAGAGTATCGAGGATGAACTGCCTTGAGTAAGGAATAATTAATCTCAAATAAAGTACTGCTATAGTCTCCTTTAATAAATCTTAAAAAAAACATAGGATCACAGTGTTTTCAAGTAACTTAACTGCATCACAGAATAAAGGTCAGGAATATTATAGAAATACAAATTATCCAGCACCAAACAAGGTAAAATTCAAAATTTATGGCATCTAATGAAAACTTGCCAGGCACATAAAGAAGAAAATACCACCCATAATGAGGATAAAAATCAATCAAACAAAAGTAACACTTACCTAGTAGAAATGTTAGAATTAGGAGATAGAAATAAAGTTGAAGCTGTATTCCTTATGTTCAAATTGTTAAGGAGAGATAAGAAAGATATAAAAATACATTAAGTAGGATTAGTAGCAGATTAGACGTTACAAAAGAAAAGATTAGTGAACTTAAAGACATAGTGACAGAAACTGTTCAAACTGAAACAAAAAGAAAAGAGAATTAAAAAAAAAAAAGAAATGGACCAATCATCACTGTGCTTCACGACAGCTGCAAGGGGGCTAATAAGGAGTAGATGGAGTCCCTGAGGACGGGGGAGGCGTTCATTAAAATCTTTTAAAAAATAAATTCTGAAAAATTTCCAAATTTGATGAAAACTATAAGCCCACAAATATAAGAAGTTCAGTGAAACCCCAGAACAAGAAACTTGAAGAAAATGACATCAAAGCACATCATTATCAAATTTCTTAAAGCCAGTGATAAAAGAAATGTTAAAAGTAGCCAAGGCAGGTGAAGCAGGGAATTAGGTTATGTATAGAGGAGAAAAGATAAACATATCAACAGATATCTTGTCAGAAATAATGGAAACAAGGAGACAATGGAACAACATCTTTAAAGTACTGAAAGAAAAACTGTTAACCAAGAATTCTATAGCAAATGAAAACACCTCTCAAAAATGAAGGAGAAACAAAGGTTTTTTCCAGACATACAAAAGGTGAAAGAGCATGTAGCCAATAGACTCACACTATAAGAAATGTTAATGGAAATCCTCAAGCAAATGGAAAAGGAAACGAGATGGAAACTTGGATCCACCAAGAAACGAAGAGCCCCAGAAATGACAACTATACCACTAAATATATAATTTTTTCTTAATTTTAAAAATCTTTTAAAAAGATAACTGACCCTTTAAGCAAAAATGAAAACAATGTAGCATAAAGTTTATAAGATAGTCTGCATAAGGATGCTACATTGCTAAAAGCTTTAAATTCAATGGGTAATATTAATTAAAATGCATTGAAGTTTTACATATAATAACTCATCTAAACCCTACCATTGCCCAATGAGACAGATACCTATATGAGTCCGATTTTATAGATGAGAGAACTAGGAGACAAGCCGATAAAAAGTAGAGACAGGACATAAACCCAGGAGTTCAGACCTGGAATTTGTAAGCTTGACCACTGCACATACTGCCCTCTCTTTTTGTTTGTTCATTTTTGTTTATTAGGGATTCTGCTTTTTAAAAATCTTCTAAGTTAACATTTGTTGGCCTCACTTAGCACATCTAACATTGGGGGGCCTTGATAGTTTCTCTCAAAATGTTATCTGGGGTTTGGGCTTAACTTATTCTTTCCATATATATATATATATATACACACACACACACGTGTATATATACGTGTGTGTGTATAGTGCTGGGGAAATAGAGATTTAAAAGATAATCTTTGACTTCACTGAGCCCACAGTTAGTGCAGGTAAGAGGCAGGTAAGAGAAGGTTTCCTTACTACGCAGTGGGGAAAGTACATCGTTAGTAGAAAAGAGAGGGTGTTATGAAATCACAGAGGGAAGCTTTTGCTAGGTCTCCTTAGGAGGCTGGAAGAACTGTGGCAAGTATTCTGGGAAGAGCTGATTAGAATTCTATTGTAGCTTCACAATTTAGTCTGTCTTTTAATGTTGTTTTAAATCATGCATGTCTGTGCCCGGTGAGCATGTGCACGTGTGTGTGAGGGCCACATACTGCCTCACACAAGGGGCTGGCAAAGAGAAAGTACTCAAATATTTGATGAGTCAACTGAAATTTACACATACACACATGCCCATTTAACCCACCAGAAGCTGTCTTTAACTTTTTATTTTGCACCTCTGTTTCTCTCTACACACTTTGCAACACCGGCAGCTGCCCTGCCTTGGACCCGATGGTTGAGGTTTCTCCTCAGTATGACTTATAAACTTCTTCCCAACACACCTGCCTTTGGGGCTGTAATCATGTCCAAGGGCTACCATAACAAATGACCAGGAGGTTGGTGGCTTGCACCAACAGAAATTTATTCTTTCATAGTCTTGATGCCAAGATTCTAAAATCAAGTCGTTGGCAGGGCTGTGCTCTCTCCAAAGGCTCTCAGGAAGAATCCCCCTTGTGTCTTCCAGTTTCTGCCCTTGGTTTGTGGGTTCATAACTCCAGTCTCTGCCTCTGTCTTTACATGGCCTCCTCTTCTGTGTCGCCTTCTCTTCTCTCTTATCAGGACACCTGTCATTGGATTTAGGGCCCACCCTGATAATGAGATCATCTTCAGATCCCTAATTATATCTGCAAAGTCCCTTTTTCCAGATAAGGTCACATTCACAGATGCTAGAGGCTAAATATGGGCATGGCTTTGGGGGGATACCCACAATTCCATTCGTTCCAGAGGCATTTCCAGCAGGGTCAGGACTGGAACGAGGAGAGTGAGGCACTCAACTCAGCTGCAGAACTGAAAGGGACACCAAAAAAAGCTCAGCAGTATAAATAAATTAATAATAGAAATAAATATTTTAATAAAATATTTCCCCAAATCAAAATGAGTGCCAAAAATCAACAATTAAAGAAATATTGAAAAAGTAAATAAAGACGGAATCAGTGATTTTTTTTTTTTCCTTTCGGGTTTCTAATAGGCTTAGCTTGCCACTCACTTCCAGAAACAGCCAAGCTTCTCATCCATAGTGAGCTGAGCCAGATCCACCATTTCCTCTGTCACAATTTGATCACCCTTCCCAGAAACAAGGCTCCCAGGAGTTTTACTCAGGAGACCAGGCCACTATGCACCAGGCTTCTCACTTCTAAAGAAGGCTTATTTGTCTCATGAATTGTGCAAACACCTCCTGAGAAGCTAATTAAAATGGAAGCCCATGCTGCCAAATCCGGGAAGCCTCCAAATAAGCATCGTGAGGCAGCCAGAAAGTGTTATTAATACACACACCCAACCTCTCACTGTGACTTAAAGGGGCAGAGGACTTGGAAGGGCAAACTCAGAGAGGTGACTTTAAGGTGGAAGGTGCTGAGCCCCACTGCCAAGCACAGCATGGGACAAACGGAGGACACTCAGTATGTGCGGGAAATGAATACTTGACTCTTGGTGGATGGGGAGAGTTTAGGAACAGGAATAAAAGCAAATCCCCTGCTTCCCAGCACCAGTAAGAAAGAAGAAATGCTATTTCCGTGCGATTTGTATGCTATCACCTAAAGCTAAACGATTACTATTGATTATGTAATGCTAAATGAAAACAGTCATGTTTAATGCTAAATAATCAGCATGAAATAATAACCACAAAATGTCATAAAAAATATGATCACAGTTACAAGAGTATAGCAAAAATATTTTAAAATAGGTAGGAACAAACTTAAGAGGAAATAGGCAGGAGCTATAGAAAGAAATTGGAACTTAAGGGCATAAAGGAAGACTTTTCTAAGTGGCAATAGATACTATATCCCTGAGTGGTAAACTCAGCGTCATAATAATCTAAATTCACCTCAGGTTCGCATATGAACTTAATGTAATTTCAAAAAAGAATCAATGGTAGTTTTTTGGAGAAATTTAACAAACTGATTTTAAAATTCATCTGAAATATCAAAGCAGTGAGAATAGCTGAAGAACTGTTGAAAGAAAAATTTATGGACAATATGAACTTCCAGGTAATTAAAATTATTATAAAACTATAATAATTAAGACAAGGGACAGTGTTACAGGGTAAGAAAATGGACATATACAATGGAAGAGAAAGTCTAGAAACTGAACTGTTTATATATGACTTCAAAATGTGATAGAGACTTCATATCAAATCATTTTTCAAAGGAAGTTGATTAATATAGTTCAAACCTGTAGCTATTTATTAATCATCAGAGAAAAATAGACTCAAATTTCATATTATATATGAGCTAAATTTAAATTAGTTATAGAATTAAAGGTAGAAATGAATTATTAGAAATTATAGGACACTCTTTTATCTCAAGGTGGAGATAGGTTTTCCAAGCATAAAAACAAGGAAAGAAACTATAAAGGAAAAGATTGATCAATTCTTCTCCATAAAATTTAAAATATATGTGCTAAAATTTACTATAAACAAAAGTAAAGGAAACAATAAATATAGAAAATATATGTCACATATATGAAAGGCAAAGGATATAATTTTTTATATAATAGCCTTCCCAAAGATCAATAAGGGATGATTTTTATACTCAAAATCAATAAACAGTTCTCAAAAATCAATAAAAAAGAAAAGATGAATACTCAAAAAGTGAGTAAAGCCCATAAATAGAGAATTCATTTTAAAAAGAAATCAAAATGGCCTGTCATTATGTGAAAAATATTATCCTTAAAAGTAACAAAACAAATGCAAGCTACAGTAACAATGAGATACCATTTCTCAAATTGACAAAGTTATTTTAAAAAATCGAATCCAATACTGAGACTCCAGTAAAATTAGTACTCACATTCTCACATACTCAGTTTGGGTAGAGGTATCAATCAATACAAGTCTTCTGAAAGGGATTTGGGTACTAAAATTAATTCTAATCCTTTAACTTAGTAATTCTATTTTTAAGTGGAACTGACTAAGGAAATGATTTAAGTATACACATACATTTATCGATATTTGCTCTATAATATCATATGTAACATATTCACTATAATATTATTAAATTAGAAAAAAAGCTTAAAACAGCCTCAACGTCCAACACCATGAAAATAAATAAATGATGGGATTCTATGATGCCATCAAACTAATATTTTTGAATAATATTTAATTATATATTTAGGTTAAATTTATTAAAAACTGTATAATAAATATATAAAACAAAAACCACATTAAACACACAAATGTATACTACAAGAAAAAGAATAATTAACACCAATACATTAATATTAAGTTTCTCTGAGGGATAAGGTTTCGACTGGCTTCTGTTTTACACTTTTTTATGTTATTCAGATTTTCTACAATTAGAATGCACTATTCTATAATCAGAAAAAAAAGAAGAAAAGGATTAAAAATATGTTTAAAATCTTAATCACCAGCTCATAGGATGTCAGCACTTGAAGGAGCATTAGCAAGAACCTGACTCAATTCCCTCGTTTTTCAGACAAAGAAACCAGAAAACTGATGATTGGAGAAGCCAAGTATTCTTTGCAGGTGTAGAAGGTGTATCCCTCCAAAGCTCAGACTATTTTGGAGGGTCCCTGTGCAATCATGGTGCTCTTGGGGACATGGAAGGCCAGTGGCAATTTTCCCATTCATCTCAAGCTCTGGCCATTCCTGCTTGATACCTTAAGACCAGAAAGTGGAGGGTATAACCACAACCCAGGGACTGTGGGAAGTCAAAAGCAGGGGTGGGCAAGTGGGAAGGAGTAGGAAACGGACAAAGCAAGGTCCAAGCCCTGACAGAGGATGAGCCACCACTGACCAAGGGGGGGTAAGCTGACCCATGAAGAGAATTAGAAGCACATCCTGGGGGACCACAGCCAGAGTCAACAAATGCCTCCAGCCTCAGACCCAGGCCAGTTTGGACAGTCTCAGGAGGAGGGTCTGGATTGCCAAGACCATAATCCTGCCCTGGCTGTGCATTTTCTCCTTGTATGGCTGAGCGTGGACAGCTGACAGATCTATGGTTTCAAAAGAAAAAGGTGAAGCTGAGACTAAACCAAGAGAAGAAGTGGCAGAACCTTGCTGAGAGGAATTCTCAGCTATCAGGAAACTCTGCCAGAAAGGCTGCAAGGAGGCCTGGTCCACAGCTGCTTGGCTGAGAGCTGCCAGCTCAGTTCGTGGGTGTCAGAAAGGCTTGGGTGGTGGATAAGCTTGGGGCTGGAGGCCCGTGTTCATGTCCCAACTCCACCACTTCCTATAGTGATGATGAGCAAGTTACCTATCCTCTCCAAGCCTCCATTTTCTCATACATAAAATGAGGATAATAATAATCCTTATCTTGTAGGGTTACGGAGAAGATAAAAGGATATATTGCATGGAGCATGAATAACACTGAATTATTATTATCTTTTCTTTCTCTTTTCATCTTCCTGGGAGCCAGATCCATTATTTGCATTTATATTAGAAGAGAAGAGGATCGGAATAATAATTAAACAGCTACTTATTGAGTCTCTGCCCTATGCTTTACACTAACTGCCCTCTTAATCTTTCCCAGGGCCCACGAGGAGGGCAGTAAGATCTTTCACTTGCAGAGAAGTTGTAACTCAGAGAAGCTAAGTCACTTGTGTAAGATCTAACTTGAAGCAGACAAGGAATTCTGTATTCTTCCAAAATTCCTGCCTGATCCGGCAGTCAGGCTTCCCCCAGCCTATGCTGCCTTCCCAGGCCCAAATGCCCACAAACTCAGTGTCATGGCCCTTACACACCTGCTGCCATGGAAATCCCGCTCCTCGCCCCTCAGTCACGCAGATCTGGAACACTGCCCTGGTTTTACTAGCCAAGCTGACCCAGGACAGGACAGAGTCAGATCTGCCATGCCTGAGCTCAGGACTGCTGCGGGTCACAGGCACCCTATTGACAGAGAGACGCCACATGCAGAGTCCACGGCCTAGCAAAACATGGGAATTCAGAGGAAAGCACTGATCAGAAAACTCTGTGTGTGTGTGCTTCTATGGCACAGGGACTTTCTGGAGCTGAAGGAAGCCTGTGAGGGTAGAGAGAACCCAGAGGGATGAGGGGCTGGGAAGGATGTTAGTGAAGCGGGATGATGGGGGTGGAATCTGTGGTGGGGTGGAGAGTTGGGCGAGACTCTTTCATACTACATGTCCTATAAGATTCCCTAACATGGCTTAGCCCTTTCACTCCACGAAGTAGGATACTGAGGCTCAGACGTGCCGGAGAGAGGCTGCTTCGCAGGACAGAAAGAGCTGGGCTTGTGATTCTCTGAGATCTTTGCTCCAATTCTAGTTTCTTTACTTACTTTGCTGTGTGATCTAAGACAAGTGTAATAACACAACAACTACAGCTCACATTCACGGAGTGCTTAGTAAGGGCAAAGCCCTGTCCTAAGCTTTGAACATTTATTACCCCACTGCATCCTCAGAGTAACTCTAGGAGATAGGATCCATTCTGTTCTCACTTTCACGGCTGTGACTGAGGCACTGAGAAGACTCCCACCTCTTCTTGGGACTCAGAGTGCTCAGCATATGTCCTAAGGCCACCTTGGGCAGACCCTTGTCCTTTATAGTCCAG
Organism: Orcinus orca; assembly: GCF_937001465.1. NCBI lineage: Eukaryota > Metazoa > Chordata > Mammalia > Artiodactyla > Delphinidae > Orcinus > Orcinus orca. The sequence goes on along the minus strand of NC_064559.1, from coordinate 155,665,543 downwards.
GGAAACTCTGGCAATCAAAGGGCCAATGTCAGAATTTTTTTTTCTATTAAGAACACTTATCTGGGTAAAGCTGTGTGAAGGAGGTTCCTAGAGTGACGTTCATGAAGTTTGTGAAGGGCAGGGGCAGTGTGGCTGGAGCCCTGTCTGCTAAATCTGATCAAGACTCCCTCCTATTCAAAGGAGCAGTGCTCCCCTCCCCCATGCTGGGCTCTGTATTTCCAGAACCTTGGGCTTTGCTCTCTAAGAGCCTCAGTTGTGTTGAAACTCTGTAGAATTCAGGGGAAATCTGTGCTGGGTCACAGCCTGTGTAGTTATCCCTGTGGGAGTTTCCAGCTTTGTGTGGGCTCGATGTCAACAATTTGTATCCGAGAAATTCTAGAGCTGGTCAAGGGCCCAAGTTCTCTTTACCCTTCCCAGGTTATTGGCAAGAAAACTCAAAGTTCACATTTTTATGAAAGAAACAGATTTGATTGTCATTAGAGGAAAGAGCCAATGTTTGTCTGATGCTGGGTGTGTGCAGGGCTTTTACGTTCATCCTCTCACATGGCTCTCACGCTAGAGGGTGGGCTGGGGAACATCATCCCCATTTTATGTTATTTTATTATTTTATTTTTATTTTTTGGCATGGCATGTGCTATCTTAGGTCCCCAACCAGGGATCGAACCTGCACCCCCTGCATTGGAAGCATGGAGTCTTAACCACTGGACCACCAGGGAAGTCCCACAATCCCCATGTTAGAGAATGGAGAACTGAGCTGGCCAGGTCACCCGGTGAATAGTAAAACTGGGAGATTTTTCTCTTTCCAAAGTTAATGATCTTTTCACTGCCTAGGATTCCTTGCTAAATTTCCAGCCAAGAGATAGTATCATGTAGTGGTCTAAGAGTATAAACCGGGAGGCAGCTTCAAGATGGCAGAGGAGTGAGACATGGAGATCACCTTCCTCCCCACAAATACATCAGAAATACATCTACATGTGGAACAACTCCTACAGAACACCTACTGAACACTGGCAGAAGACCTCAGACTTCCCAAAAGGCAAGAAACTCCCCACATACCTGGGTAGGGCAAAAGAAAAAAAGAAAAAACAGAGACAAAAGAATAGGGATGGGACCTGCACCAGTGGGAGGGAGCTGTGAAGGAGGAAAGGTTTCCACACACTAGGAAGCCCATTCACTGGTGGAGTCTGCGGGTGGCGGAGGGGGAGAAGCTTCAGGAGGAGAGCGCAGCAACAGGGGTGCGGAGGGCAAAGCAGAGAGATACCCGCACAGAGGATCGGTGCAGACCAGCACTCACCAGCCCGAGAGGCTTGTCTGCTCACACGCCGGGGCGGGCGGGGGCTGGGAGCTGAGGCTCGGGCTTCGGAGGTCAGATCCCAGGGAAAGGAATGGGGTTGGCGGCATGAGCACAGCCTGAAGGGGGCTAGTGTGCCACAGCTAGCCAGGAGGGGTTCCAGGAAAAAGTCTGGAGCTGCTGAAGAGTCAAGAGACCATTGTTTTAGGGTGCGTGAGGAGAGGGGATTCAAAGAACCGCCTAAACGGATCCAGAGACTGGCGTGAGCCACGGCTATCAGCGCGGACCCCAGAGACGGACATGAGACGCTAAGGCTGCCACTGCTGCCACCAAGAAGCCTGTGTGCAAGCACAGGTCACAATGCACACCTCCCCTCCTGGGAGCCTGTGCAGCCCGCCACCGCCAGGGTCCCGTGATCCAGGGACAACTTCTCCGGGAGAACACACGGCGCACCTCAGGCTGTTGCAACGTCACGCTGGCCTCTGCTGCCACAGGCTTGCCCCGCACTCCGTGCCCCTCGCTCCCCCCGGCCTGAGTGAGCCAGAGCCCCCAAATCAGCTGCTCCTTTAACTCCATCCTGTCTGAGCGAAGAACAGATGCCCTCAGGCAACCTACACGCAAAGGCGGGTCCAATCCAAAGCTGAACCCCGGGAGCTGTGCGAACAAAGAACAGAAAGGGAAATCTCTCCCAGCAGCCTCAGGAGCAGCGGATTAAATCTCCACAATCAACTTGATGTACCCTGCATCTGTGGAATACCGGAATAGGCAACCGAATTATCCCAAAATTGATGCAGTGGACTTTGGGAGCAATGATATATATATTTTTTTCCTTTTTCTCTTTTTGTGAGCGTGTATGTGTACGATTCTGTGTGTGATTTTCTCTGTATGGCTTTGCTTTTACAATTTCTCCTAGGGTTCTGTCTGTCTGTTTTGTTTCTTTTTTTTATTATAGTTTTTAGTGCTTGTATCATTGGAGGTTTTGTTTTTGGTTTGGTTGCTCTCTTCTATCTTTCTTTTTTTTTTTTCCTTTCTTAAATTACTTTTAAATTTTTTTATTTTTAATTATTATTTTTTATTCTAATTATTTTATTTTATTCTTTCTTTCTTTTCTTCTCCCTTTTCTTCTGAGCCATGTGGCTGACAGGGTTTTGGTACTCTGACTGGGTATCAGGCATGTGCCTCTGAGGTGGGAGAGCCAAGTTCAGGACATAGGTCCACCAGAGACTTCCCGGATACACATAATATCAAATGGCGAAAGCTCTCCCAGAGATCTCCATCTAAACGATAAGACCCAGCTCCACTCAATGATCAGCAAGGTACAGTGCTGGACACCCTATGTCAAACAACGAGTAAGACAGGAACATAACCCACCCATTAGCAGAGAGGCTGACTAAAATCATAATAAGGTCACAGACACTCCAAAACATGCCACCGGATGTGGTCCTGCCCAACAGAAAGACAAGATCCAGCCTCATCCTCCAGAACACAGGTGCTAGTCCCCTCCACCAGGAAGCCTACAAAACCCACTGACCCAAACTTAGCCACTGGGGGCAGACACCAAAAACAATGGGAACTACACACCTGCAGCCTGTGAAAAGGAGACCCTAAACACAGTAAGTTAAGCAAAATGAGAAGACAGAGAAATACACAGCAGATGAAGCAGCAAGGTAAAAACCCACCAGACCAAACAAATGAAGAAGAAATAGGAAGTCTACCTGAAAAAGAATTCAGAGTAATGAGAGTAAAGATGATCCAAAATCTTGAAAATAGATTGGAGGAAATACAAGAAACTTTTAACAAGGACCTAGAAGAACTAAAGAGCAAACAAACAATCATGAATAACACAATAAATGAAATTAAAAATTCTCTAGAATGAATCAATATCAGAATAACTGAGGCAGAAGAATGCATAAGTGACCTGGAAGATAAAATAGTGGAAATAACTACTGCAGAGCAGAATAAAGAAAAAAGAATGAAAAGAATTGACAACAGTCTCAGAGACCTCTGGGACAACATTAAATGCACCAACATTCAAATTATAGGGGTCCCAGAGGAAGAGAAAAAGAAAGGGACTGAGAAAATATTGGAAGAGATTATTGTTGAAAACTTCCCTAATATGGGAAAGGAAATAGTTAATCAAGTCCAGGAAGTGCAAAGAGTCCCATTCAGGATAAATCCAAGGAGAAACATGACAGGAAAAATATTAATCAAACTATCAAAAATTAAATACAAAGAAAAAATATTAAAAGCAGCAAGGGAAAAACAATAAATAAGGGAATCCCCATAAGGTTAACAGCTGATCTATCAGCAGAAACTCTGCAAGCCAGAAGGGAGTGGCAGGACATATTTAAAGTGATAAAAGGCAAAAACCTACAACCAAGATTACTCTACCCAGCAAGGATCTCATTCAGATTTGACGGAGAAATTAAAACCTTTACAGACAAGCAAAAGCTGAGAGAATTCAGCACCACCAAACCAGCACTAGAACAAATGCTAAAGGAACTTAATTAGGCAGGAAACACAAGAGAAGGAAAAGACCTACAATAAAAAACCTAAAACAATTATGAAAATGGTAATAGGAACACACATATCAATAATTACCTTAAATGTAAATGGATTAAATGCTCCAATAAAAACACATAGACTGGCTAGATGGATACAAAAACAAGACCTGTAAATATGCTGTCTACAAGAGACCCTACTTCAGACCTAGGGACACATACAGACTGAAAATGAGGGGATGGAAATATATATTCCATGCAAATGGAAATCAAAAGAAAGCTGGAGTAGTAATTCTCATATCAGACAAAATAGACTTTAAAATAAAGACTATTACAAGAGACAAAAAGGACACTACATAATGATCAAGGGATCAATCCAAGAGGAACATATAACAATTGTAAATATTTATACACCCAACATAGGAGCACCTCAATACATAAGGCAAATACTAACAGCCATAAAAGGGGAAATCAACAGTAACACAATCATAGTAGGGGACTTTAACACCCCACTTTCACCAATGGACAGATCATCCAAAAGGAAAATAAACAAGGAAACACAAGCTTTAAATGATATATTAAACAAGATGGACTTAATTGATATTTATAGGACATTCCATCCAAAAGCAACAGAATACACTTTCTTCACAAGTGCTCATGCAACATTCTACAGGATAGATCATATCTTGGGTCACAAATCAAGCCTTGGTAAAATTAAGAAAATTGAAATCGTATCAAGTAACTTTTCTCACCACAACGCTATGAGACTGAATATCAATTACAGGGAAAAACCTGTAAAAGATACAAACACGTGGAGGCTAAACAATACACTACTTAATAATCAAGAGATCACTGAAGAAATCAAAGAGGAAATCAAAAAATATCTAGAGACAAATGACAATGAAAACATGATGACCCAAAACCTATGGGATGCAGCAAAAGCAGTCCTAAGTGGGAAGTCTATAGCAATACAATCATACTTCAAGAAACAAGAAACTTCTCAAATAAATAACCTAACCTTACACCTAAAGCAATTAGAGAATGAAGAACAAAAATACACCAAAGTTAGTGGAAGGAAAGAAATTATAATGATCAGATTAGAAATAAATGAAAAAGAAATGAAGGAAATAGCAAAGATCAATAAAACTACAAGCTGGTTCTTTGAGAAGATAAACCAAATTGATAAACCATTAGCCAGACTCATCAAGAAAAAAAGGGAGAAGACTCAAATCAATAGAATTAGAAATGAAAAAAGAGAAGTGACAACTGACACAGCAGAAATACAAATGATCATGAGAGATTACTACAAGCAACTATATGCAAATAAAATGGACAACGTGGAGAAATGGACAAATTCTTAGAAAAGCATAACACCTGGAGAATGAACCAGGAAGAGATAGAAAATATAAACAGACCAATCACAAGCACTGAAATTGAGACTGTGATTAAAAATCTTCCAAGAAACAAAAGCCCAGGACCAGATGGCTTCACAGGTGAATTCTATCAAACATTTAGAGAAGAGTTAACACCTATCCTTCTCAAATTCTACCAAAATATAGCAGAGGGAGGAATGCTCCGAAATTTATTCAGAGGCCACAATCACCCGGATACCAAAACCAGGCAAAATGTCACAAAGAAAGAAAACCACAGACAAATATCACTGATGAGCATAGATGAAAAAATCCTCAGCAAAATACTGGCAAACGGAATGCAACAGCACATTAAAAGGATCATACACCATGATCATGTGGGGTTTATCCCAGGAATGCAAGGATTCTTCAATATACACAAATCAATCAATGCGATACACCATATTAACAAACTGAAGGAGAAAAACCATATGATCATCTCAATAGATGCAGGAAAAGTTTAACAAAATTCAACACCCATTTATGATAAAAACTCTCCAGAAAGTAGGCATAGAGGGAACTTACCTCAACATAATAAAGACCATATATGACAAGCTCACAGCGAACAGCATTCTCAATGGTGACAAACTGCAACCATTTCCACTAAGATCAGGAACAAGACAAGGTTGCCCACTCACACTATTATTATTCAATATAGTTTTGGAAGTTTTAGCCACAGCACTCAGAGAAGAAAAAGAAATAAAAGGAATCCAGCTTGGAAAAGAAGAAGTAAAGCTGTCACTGTTTGCAGATCACATGATACTACATATAGAGAATCCTAAAGAGGTTACCAGAAAACTACTAGAGCTAATCAATGAACTTTGTAAAGTAGCAGGATACAAAATTAATGCACAGAAATCTCTTGCATTCCTATACACTAATGATGAAAAATCTGAAAGAGAAATTAGGGAAACACTTCCATTTACCATTGTGACAAAAAGAATAAAATACCTAGGAATAAACCTACCTAAGGAGACAAAAGACCTGTATGTAGAAAACTATAAGACACTGATGAAAGAAATTAAAGATGATGCAAACAGATGGAGAGATATACCATGTTCTTGGATTGGTAGAGTCAACATTGTGAAAATGACTATACTACCCAAAGCAATCTGCAGATTCAATGTAATCCCTATCAAACTACCAATGACATTTTTCAAAGAACTAGAACAAAAAAATTCACAATTCGTATGGAAACACAAAAGACCCCGAATAGCCAAAGCAATTTGAGAAAGAAAAACGGAGCTGGAGGAATCAGACTACCTGACTTCAGACTATACTACAAAGTTACAGTAATCAAGACAGTATGGTACTGGCACAAAAACAGAAATGTAGATCAATGGAACAGGATAGAAAACCCAGAGATAAACCCACGCATGTATGATCACCTTATTTTTGATAAAGGAGGCAAGAATATACAATGGAGAGAAGACAGCCTGTTCAATAAGTGGTGCTGGGAAAACTGGACAGCTACATGTAAAAGAATGAAATTAAAACACTTCCTAACACCATATAAAAAATAATCTCAAAATGGATTAAAGACTTAAATGTAAGGCCAGAAACTATCAAACTCTTAGAGGAAAACATAGGCAGAACACTCTATGACATAAATCACAGCAAGATCCTTTTTGACCCACATCCTAGAGAAATGGAAATAAAAACAAAAATAAACAAATGGGACCTAATGAAACTTCAAAGCTTTTGCACAGCAAAGGAAAGCATAAACAAGACGAAAAGACAACCCTCAGAATGGGAGAAAATATTTGCAAATGAAGCAACTGATGAAGGATTAATCTCCAAAACTTACAAGCAACTCATGCAGCTCAATATCAGAAAAAGAAACAACCCAATCCAAAAATGGGGAGGAGACCTAAGTAGACAATTCTCCAAAGAAGATATACAGATAGCCAAAATACACATGAAAGAATGCTCAACATCACTAATCATTAGAGAAATACAAATCAAAACTACAATGAGGTATCACCTCACACCAGTCAGAATGGCCATCATCAAAATATCTACAAACAGTAAATGCTGGAGAGTGTGTATAGAAAAGGGAACCCTCTTGCACTGTTGGTGGGAATGTAACTTGATACAGCCACTATGGAGAACAGTATGGGGGTTCCTTAAAAAACTACAAATAGAACTACCATATGACCCAGCAATCCCACTACTGGGCATATACCCTGAGAAAACCATAATTCAAAAAGAGTCTTGTACCACAATATTCATTGCAGCTCTATTACAATAGCCAGGACATGGAAGCAACCTAAGTGTCCATTGACAGATGAATGGACAAGGAAGATGTGGCACATATATGCAATGGACTATTACTCAGCCCTAAAAAGTAACAAAATTGAGTTATTTGTAGTGAGGTGGTTGGACCTAGAGTCTGTCGTACAGAGTGAAGGAAGTCAGAAAGAGAAAAACAAATACTGTATGCTAACACATATATGGAATCTGAAAAAAAAAATGGTTCTGAAAAAGGTAGGGGCAGGACAGGAATAAAGACTCAGACGTAGAGAGTGGACTTGAGGACACAGGGAGGGGGAAGAGTAAGCTGTGACAAAGTGAGAGAGTGGCATGGACATATATACACTACCAAACGTAAAATAGATAGCTAGTGGGAAGCAGCTGCATAGCACAGGGAGATCAGCTCGGTGCTCTGTGACCACCTAGAGGGGTGGGATAGGGAGTGTGGGAGGGAGACACAAGAGGGAGGAGATATGGGGATATATGTATATGTATAGCTGGTTCATTTTGTTATAAAGCAGAAACTAACACACCTCTGTGGGGCAATTATACTCCAATAAAGGTGTTAAAAAAAAAAAAGAGTATAAACTGACTAGGTTTAAATCCTGGCCCAATCATGATTAGCTCTGTGACTTTGGGTAAGTTACTTAATCTCTCTTAACCTAGTTTCCTCATATGTAAAATGTAGCTGTTAATACTAGTGCTTGCTTCATAGGGCTGTTGTGAGTTATTTATTTATTTAATGCCTATTATAAAACTAACACACTTGCTATAGAAAGTCAGTCATAAGTTTGACTCTGAGCTTTTCAGTAGTCAATTCTACAATAAAAGGGAAACATTGTGGTCAGTTACACAATTCCCAGTGTCTGTATATAGAAACTGTCCAATTGTTTATGATCCCCACAATGATTCAGGAGGGTGAAGTCAGAGAGGAATATTTCCTGGGACTTCTTGTAATGGTAACTGTGCTATGTAACGATCCATATCTTCAACAGCATGCTTACAACAAAAGAAATAGCAAGATTTGTAAAAACTGTTTATCTTGTCCCTCAGCTAGTGTGGGGTAACTAAACAAGAACATTTTAGTTTAAAAAAAAATAGTTTACAGGTTGTGCTGAGTGGTATTAAAAGAAATAAATAGCAATAGTCCTTAAATGTTCAGAAATTCTTACTAAAGACAATATGATGCTGCATTGCCCCAGTGCCTCTTGGTCTCCAGAGGGTTCTCTATGACCTTCCAGAAACAGCTCATAAACCTCCACTGGGCACAAGTGGTTTTGAAACAGTAAAAAGAGATGTTAAATGGATTCAGGAAAGAAAATGTGATATTTGGATGATGAACTAATGACTTGATTAAACTTCCAGTTTCTTTGGACCCAGCTTTTTTTTTTAATTTAATTTAATTTTTTTATAGAGTAGGCTCTTATTAGTCATCAGTTTCATACACATCAGTGTATACATGTCAATCCCAATCCCCCAATTCATCACACCACTACCACCCCCACCCGCCACTGCTTTCCCCCCTTGGTGCCCATAAGTTTGTTCTCTACATCTGTGTCTCAATTTCTGCCCTGAAAACCGGTTCATCTGTACCATTTTTCTAGGTTCCACATATATGTGTTAATATATGATATTTGTTTTTCTCTTTCTGACTTACTTCACTCTGTATAACAGTCTCTAGATCCATCCACGTCTCAACAAATGACCCAATTTTGTTCCTTTTTATGGCTGAGTAATATTCCATTGTATATATGTACCACACCTTCTTTACCCATTCGTATGTCAATGGGCAATTAGGTTGCTTCCATGACTCGGCTATTGTAAATAGTGCTGCAATGAACATTGGGGTGCATGTGTCTTTTTGAATTATGGTTTTCTCTGGGTATATGCCCAGTAGTGGGATTGCTGGATCATATGGTAATTTTATTTTTAGTTTTTTAAGGAACCTCCATACTGTTCTCCATAGTGGCTGTATCAATTTACATTCCCACCAACAGTGCAAGAGGGTTCCCTTTTCTCCACACCCTCTCCAGCATTTCTTGTTTGTAGATTTTCTGACGATGCCCATTCTAACTGGTGTGAGGTGGTACCTCACTGTACTTTTGATTTGCATTTCTCTAATAGTTAGTGATGTTGAGCAGCTTTTCATGTGATTCTTGGCCATCTGTATGTCTTCTTTGGAGAAATGTCTATTTAGGTCTTCTGCCCATTTTTGGATTGGGTTTTTGTTTTTTGAATATTGAGGTGCATGAGCTGTTTATATATTTTTGGAGACTAATCCTTTGTCTGTTGATTCATTTGCAAGTGTTTTCTCCCACTCTGAGGGTTGTCTTTTCGTCCTGTTTATGGTTTCTTTTGCTGTGCAAAATCTTTGAAGTTTAATTAAGTCCCATTTGTTTATTTTTGTTTTTATTACCATTATGCTAGGAGGTGAGTCAAAAAAGATCTTGCTGTGATTTATGTTCTACCTATGTTTTCCTCTAAGAGTTTTGTAGTGTCCAGTCTTACATTTAGGTCTCTAATCCATTTTGAATTTATTTTTGTGTAAGGTGTTAGGGAGTGTTCTGATTTCATTCTTTTACATGTAGCTATCCAGTTTTCCCAGCACCACTTATTGAAGAGACTGTCTTTTCTCCATTGTATATCCTTGCCTCCTTTGTCATAGATTAGTTGACCGTAGGTGCGTGGGTTTATCTCTGGGCTTTCTATCTTGTTCCATTGATCTGTGTTTCTGTTTTTGTGTCAGTACCATATTGTCTTCATTACTGTAGTTTTATAGTATAGTCTGAAGTCAGGGAGTCTGATTCCTCCAGCTCTGTTCTTTTCCCTCAAGACTGCTTTGGTTATTTGGGGTCTTCTTTGTCTCCATACAAATTTTAAGATTTTTTGTTCTAGTTCTGTAAAAAGTGCCATTGATAATTTGATAGGGATTGCATTGAATCTGTAGATTGCTTTGGATAGTATAGTCATTTTCACAATATTGATTCTTTCAATCCAAGAACATGGTACATTTCTCGATCTGTTGCTATCATCTTTAATTTCTTTCATCAGTGTCTTATCGTTTTCTGCATACAGGTCTTTTGTCTCCCTGGGTAAATATATTCCTAGGTATTTTATTCTTTTTGTTGCAATGGTAAATGGTAGTGTTTCTCTTTCAGATTTTTCATCATTAATGTATAGGAATGCAAGAATTTCTGTGCATTAATTTTGTATCCTGCAACTTTACCAAATTCATTGATTAGGTCTAGTAGTTTTCTGGTGGCATCTTTAGGATTCTCTAGGTATAGTATCATGTCATCTGCAAACAGTGACAGTTTTACTTCTTCTTTTCCAATTTGTATTCATTTTATTTCTTTTTCTTCTCTGATTGCCATGTATAGGACTTCCAAAACTATGGTGAATTATGGTGGTGAGAGTGGACACCCTTGTCTTGTTCGTGATCTTAGAGGAAATGTTTTCAGTTTTTCACCATTGAGAATGATGTTTCCTGTGGGTTTGTCATATATTGCCTTTATGATGTTGAGGTAGGTTCCCTCTATGTCTACTTTCTGGAGAGTTTTTATCATAAATTGGTGTTGAATTTTGTCAAAAGCTTTTTCTGCATCTATGGAGATGATCATATGTTTTTTTTCTTCAATTTGTTGGTATGGTGTATCACATTGATTGGTTTGCATACATTGAAGAATCCTTGCCCCCTGGGATAAATCCCACTTGATCATGGCATATGATCCTTTTAATGTGTTTTTGGATTCTGCTTGCTAGTATTTTGTTGAGAATTTTTGCATCTATATTCATGAGTGATATTGTTCTGTAATTTTCTATGTTTTTCAGTATCTTTGTCTGGTTTTGGTGTCAGGGTGATGGTCGCCTTATAGAAGGAGTTTGGGAGTGTTCCCTCCTCTGCAATTTTTTGGAAAAGTTTGAGAAAGATGGGTGTTAGCTCTTCCCTAAACGTTTGATAGAATTCAGCTGTGAAGCCATCTGGTTCTGGAGTTTTGTTTGTTGGACAATTTTTAATCACAGTTTCAACTTCATTAATTGTGATTGGTTTGTTCATATTTTCTATATCTTCCTGGTTCAGTTTGGAAGGTTATTCCTTTCTAAGAATTTGTCCATTTCTTCCAGGTTGTCCATTTTATTGGCATAGAGTTGCTTGTAGTAGTCTGTTAGGATTCTTTGTATTCCTGTGGTGTCTGTTGTAACTTCTCCTTTTACTTTTCTAATTTTATTGATTTGAGTCCTCTCCCTCTTTTTCTTGATGAGTCTGGCTAGTGGTTGATCAATTTTCTTTATCTTCTCAAGGAACCAGCTTTTAGTTTTGTTGATTTTTGTTATTGTTTTCTTTGTTTCTATTACATTTATTTCTGCTCTGATCTTTATGATTTCTTTCTTTCTGCTAACATTGGGTTTTGTTTGTTCTTCTTTCTCTATTTCCTTTACGTGTAATGTTAGATTTTTTTTTTTTAACATCTTTATTGGAGTATAATTGCTTTACAATGGTATGTTAGTTTCAGCTTCACAACAAAATGAATCAGTTATATATATACATATATTCCCATATCTCTTCCCGCTTGCGTCTCCCTCCCTCCCACCCTCCCTATCCCACCCCTCCAGGCGGTCACAAAGCACCGAGCTGATCTCCCTGTGCTATGCGGCTGCTTCCCACTAGCTGTCTACCTTACGTTTGGTAGTGTATATATGTCCATGCCTCTTTATCGCTTTGTCACCGTTTACCCTTCCCCCTCCCCATAGCCTCAAGTCCATTCTCTAGTAAGTCTGTGTCTTTATTCCTGTTTCACCCCTAGGTTTTTCATGACATTTTTTTTTCTTAAATTCCATATATATGTGTTAGCATACGGTATTTGTCTCTCTCTTTCTGACTTACTTCACTCTGTATGACAGACTCTAGGTCTATCCACCTCATTACAAATAGCTCAATTTCGTCTCTTTTTATGGCTGAGTAATATTCCATTGTATATATGTGCCACATCTTCTTTATCCATTCATCCGATGATGGACACTTAGGTTGTTTCCATCTCTGGGCTATTGTAAATAGAGCTGCAACGAACATTTTGGTACATGACTCTTTTTGAATTTTTGGTCTTCTCAGGGTATATGCCCAGTAGTGGGATTGCTGGGTCATATGGTAGTTCAGTTTGTAGTTTTTTAATGTGTAATGTTAGATTTTTTACTTGAGATTTTTCTTGTTTCTTGAGGTAGGCTTGTATAGCTTAAAACTACCCTCTTACAATTGCTTTTCCTGCATCCCATAGGTTTTGAATCATCGTGTTTTCATTGTCATTTGTTCTAGGTATTTTTCGATTTCCTCTTTGATATTTTCAGTGATCTCTTGGTTATTTAGTAACGTATTGTTTAGCCTCCATGTGTTTGTGCTTTTTACATTTTTTTCCCTGTAATTCATTTCTAATCACATAGCATTGTGGTCAGAAAAGATGCTTGATATGATTTCAATTTTCTTAAATTTACTGAGGCTTGATTTGTGACCCAAGATGTGATCTATCCTGGCGAATGTTCCATGCTCACTTGAGAAGAAAGTGTAATCTGCTGTTTCTGGATAGAATGTCCTATATACATCAATTAAATCAATATGGTCTATTGTGTCATTTAAAGCTTGTGTTTCCTTAGTAATTTTCTGTTTGGATGATCTGTCCATTGGTGTAAATGAGGTGTTAAAATCCCCCACTATTATTGTGTTACTGTTGATTTCCTCTTTTAGAGCTATTAGCAGTTGCCTTATGTATTGATGTGCTCCTACATTGGATGCATATATATTTATAATTGTTATATCTTTTTCTTGGATTGGTCCCTTGATCATTATGTAGTGTCCTTCCTTTTCTCTTGTAACATTCTTTATTTTAAAGTCTATTTTATCTGATATGAGCATTGTTACTCCAGCTTTCTTTTGATTTCCATTTGCATGGAATATCTGTTTCCATACCCTCACTTTCAGTCTGTATGTGTCCCTAAGTCTGAAGTGGGTCTCTTGTAGACAGCATATATATGGGTCTTGTTTTTGTATACATTCAGCAAGTCTGTGTCTTTTGGTTGGAACATTTAATCCATTCACATTTAAGGTAATTATTGATATTTATATTCCTATGACCATTTTCTTAATTGTTTTGGGTTTGTTTTTGTAGGTCCTTTCCTTCTCTTGTGTTTCCCACTTAGAGAAGTTCCTTTAGCATTTGTTGTAGAGCTGGTTTTGTGGTGCTGAATTCTCTTAGCTTTTGCTTGTCTGTAAAGCTTTTGATTTCTCCATGAAATCTGAATGAGATCCTTGCTGGGTAGAGTAACCTTGGTTGTAGGTTCTTCCCTTTCATCACTTAAAGTATATCATGCCACTGCCTTCTGGCTTGTAGAGTTTCTGCTGAGCAATCAGCTGTTATCCTTATGGGAGTTCCCTTGTATGTTATTTTTTGTTTTTCCCTTGCTGATTTCAATAATTGTTATTTGCCTTTAATTTTTGCCAATTTGATTACTATGTGTCTCGGTGTGTTTCTCCTTGGGTTTATTCTGTATGGGACTCTCTGCACTTCTTGGACTTGGGTGACTATTTCCTTTCCCATGTTAGGGAAGTTTTCGACTCTAATCTCTTCAAATATTTTCTCGGGTCCTTTCTCTCTCTCTTCTCCTTCTGGGACCCCTATAATGTGAATGTTATTGCATTTAATGTTGTCCCAGAGGTCTCTTAGGCTGTCTTCATTTCTTTTCCTTCTTTTTTCTTTATTCTGTTCTGCAGCAGTGAATTCCACCATTCTGTCTTCCAGGTCACTTATCTGTTCTTCTGCCTCAGTTATTCCACTATTGATTCCTTCTAGTTTAGTTTTTTTTTTTTTTTTTTTTTTTTTTTTTGCGGTGTGCGGGCCTCTCACTGTTGTGGCCTCTCCCGTTGCAGAGCACAGGCTCCGGACGCGCAGGCTCAGTGGCCATGGCTCACGGGCCTAGCCGCTCCACGGCATGTGGGATCTTCCCAGACCGGGGCACGAACCCGTGTCCCCTGCATCGGCAGGCGGACCCTCAACCACTGCGCCACCAGGGAAGCCCGTCTAGTTTAGTTTTCATTTCAGTTGTTGTATTGTTCAACTCTGTTTGTTTGTTCTTTAATTCTTCTCAGTCTTTTTAAACATTTCTTGCTTCTTCTCGATCTTTGCCTCTGTTCTTTTTCCGAGGTCCTGGATCATCTTCACTATCATTATTCTGAATTCTTTATCTGGAAGGTTGGCTACCTCCACTTCATTTATTTGTTTTTCTGGTGTTTTATCTTGTTCCTTCATCTGGTACATAACCCTCTGCCTTTTCCTCTTGTCTATCTTTCTGTGAATGTGGTTTTTGTTCCACAGGCTGCAGGATTGTAGGTCTTCTTGCTTCTGCTGTCTGCCCTCTGGTGGATGAGGGTATTTAAGTGGCTTGGGCAAGTTTACTGGTGGGAGGGACTGGTGGTGGGTACAGCTGACTGTTGCTCTGGTGGGCAGAGCTCAGTACAACTTTAATCTGCTTGACTGCTGATGGGTGGGGTTGGGTTTCTTCCCTGTTGGTTGTTTTGCCCGAGGCAACCCAATACTGGAGTGGAGTCTCTGTTACCCCCTTTCCTGTTGAAGCTCTGCAAACAAATCCCACTAGCCTTCACAGTCTGATTCTCTAGGAATTCCTCCTCCCATTGCTGGACCCCAGGTTGGGAATCCGTACGTGGGGCTCAGAACCTTCACTCCAGTGGGTGGACCTCTGTGGTATAAGTGTTCTCCAGTCTGTGAGTCACCCACCCAGCAGTTATGGGATTTGATTTTACTGTGATTGCACCCCTCCTACCATCTCATTGTGGCTTCTCCTTTGTCTTTGGATGTGGGGTATCTTTTTTGGTGAGTCCAGTGTCCTCCTATCGATGATTGTTCAGCAATTAGTTTTGATTCTGGTGTTCTTGCAAGAGGAGTGAGAGCACGTCCTTCTACTCCACCATCTTGGTTCAGGTCCTGTGAATTTAAAATAGATTAATACATGAGGAATGTTTAGACCACGGACCATAACATAATGTCAACTATTTTAATCATATAACTTGTTTGAAGAAACTCATTGCTGTTTTCCCAGGTATGCTGTGTACCCTGGGGGAAGGTAGTATTATACAACAAGCCAGTCTCTGTGCTGGGAGCATGCTTCAGATTCATTAGCCCATTGTGTTTCCCCAGGAATCTTATGAATGAGGGATTTTACAAATGAGGAAATTGAGGACTAGGGAAATTAGCCACATGACAAATTTTGCACATCTACAGAGTATTAGAGCTGGAACTCAAATCCCAGCTTGGCCCCAGCACTTCCATTTTCTCTTTTATCACTCTACCCACTGCCTATGGATGGAAATGTAATAGCCCAGCAAGAGAGCATGTTTCCGTTCATGTGACTAGGGGCCAGCTAGGGAAAGGGGAGTTGCCATCTGACTGGTGTGGCTCCATTTCATAAAAGCATTATTTCCTGACAGGTTCTCTGCATATTTATTATGGTTAATACTTGAAATATTCAAAGGAGAGATGGAACTGGCACTTCAGGAGACTCTTATAATGATTTGAAACTTGAAGACATTGGTCTGTAATTGTTTATTGTCTGCCTACTATGTGCCAGACACTGAGGCTTTGAAAGTAAATGGAGAAGTGATAGAATTGATTAAATAACAACACAATGAGTGCATATTCACAAACCATGGTAAGTTGCATGAAAAAAAGTTCTAGAGTGTTAAAAACGATAGATGGATGGTCTGATCTGATCTAGCTGGGACGTAATAGACAGCATGTGGAGGTCTAAAGGAAGATGAGAAGTTTACCAGATAAAGAAGAAAATAAATATTACAGAGAGAAAGGGCAGCACGTGCCAAGGCCCTGAGGATAAGGGAACATAGATTATTTGAGGGAATGAAAGATTCCCACTGTGTCTAGAGGATAGAAATAGAGGAGAGAAGAGATTCAAGATGAGGCTGGAAAGCTAGGAAGAAACTAGAGTGTGCAGAACATTGGTGAGTACCCAGAATTAGTCTTTGCTCTAAGAGAATGGAAAGGGATTTAGTTCAAAAGAATTAGGATTTTTGATAGACTGTAAAAATTCAAGTCATCTGTTTAGGATATGGTTTATACAACAGTACCCATCATATTGTGAAGAAATGACGAAGTCTTCCGCTTGCCTGCCAACTCTGAAAGGTAATGAGTGGCCATGGGAATAATGTGTTGGGGACTCTGTGGGTATATCTGGATCCAGTGGGAATAAGTATCATCCACTGATGATGTATGCCTGGGATAGGCTGGAGCTGGCTGCTCTAACAGTGTCTGCATAACGTACAGTGGCTCAGACTGACCCACGTTTGACTCACAGCTCTGCCACTTGCTGTCTGTCAGAATATAGGCAGTTTACTTAATAACTCAGAATGTCTGCTTCCCAAGCTGTAAAATAGACAAAGCAGCACTCACCTGCAGGAGATTTTGTGAGGATTATAAGAATTAAAATGTTAAACAATCCCCCATGATGGACTCCATAATAGTAAGCTCCCTTAGTATGGAAAGGAAATTGGGGAATATAATCAGGGGATAATAAAAGTTGAAATTCCTTAGAGTAAGAAGGAAGGAAAAAAATAGAAAGGCCAATTTATTTCATCTATTCACAACAGATTTTTGACCTGTTTTCTGTATACTGCGAAAACTCTTAGCACAGGGGACTGACAGCCAACACGTAGGCTATGTTGAATCAGGCTTCCAGGACACGGAGGAAGGTTTTGGAGAATACAAGCTGGCTTCAAATATGAATGCTGTGCAATAGACTTTTACAGAAACAGCCAAGTGGGCAGTTTTGCATTTTGCATTCATTTACTAGGTGTGATAACTGGGATGTAAACGAAAGTACCGAGATAGCCTAGATCTTAGACACTGAAGCAAATTTTGAGGCTGTCCACCCAGAAGGCCTGCAAACAGGAAGTAGTCAGGAGCCTGTTGGATAACTCAAACACACTGAGAGGGTAAGAGGTTTGGGATGCTGAAGATTAAGAGGGGATTTGTGAAGAGGATTTCTTCAGAAGAGCTGTTAGTGCGCTGTCAGTGCCAGCCACCCCCAGCCTTTCTGAATATGTAGAACCTGAAATAAGCAAGGAATAGGAAAGGAGTATAAAGTTTCTTTAACTTTTCGCCTGTAAATACATAGGTGTTATAACCCATAGGGTTGAGAAAGCTTACAGGTCTGATGAGAGAGCCATTTTTCTATGATCTTTGACAAGTGTGGAGTAAGGTTCCAGAAGACTGGAAATAAGCAGTTTCTAATTTTCCAAAAGTTGAATTTCAGAAATGATAAGCCTAGCCATTGATTTGGGCAAAACCCTAGAGGATATTTCTAAACATTTAGGCATGAAAATGGTCATCACTAGGAGCCAGCACTTGTCTGAGAGGATTACTGGAGTGGCCTGGTCAGGAACATGCTAAAAAGAATGGATTCTGATTTTAGAGGGAGATTTGACAATTAGGTTAATTGCAGAAATGTGAGTGCAGTGATAAGCCAGAGTCATATTTGATAATCACTTTACCCACATCCCTTCACAGCTTATTAGTCTAGGCGAGTATCCTTAAACTCATGACATAGGGCTGTGGTTCTCAGTGCTGGCCGATGGTTAGAATAAACAGGGGAAGTTTAAAAACACGTCAATACCTGGCCCTACCCTCAGAGACTCAGATTTCGTTTGTCTGGCATTGCCATCAGCTATTTGTATATTTCAACAACTCTAGCGTTCTAATGTACAAAGGTTTAGCACTACTTGCTTAGTGCTGTCTTCTTGGCCATAGGCTTTACAATATATTTTTAAAGAACATATTGAATGAAGACAGAGAAGCCACTTGGGTTATAGTTCAGAATTTTAATTTGCTTATTTTAAACTTAATTCCATCACTTCCTATGTTTGAATAATAAGCAATAAGCAAATAAAATAAGAAAATAAGCAAAAAAAAAATAAGAAAATACGCAAATAAAAACTCTCAACAAGCTAGAAAAATAAGCAGAGACCCTAACAAAATGAAACGTTACAGAGATATCATGCAAATTAAATGAGTCAACACATGTAAAGAGCTTAGAGCAGAATCAGGCACATAATAAGTGTACCGCTCAGTACCGCTACCGCATCCAACCCTCTTATCATATGAAGTCAATTCTATCTCCTTGCTAGAAAAACTGAGGCCCCAAAAATGTGTGCCTTCCTACTCCAAGGTCATGAAGTAAGTGGCAAAGTAGGTGGGAGTTAAACCCAGTCCTGACCAACTCCAATGCCCAAGCTCTTATTTACTATCTTGGATATTAGCATTAAATTTGATTTTAGGGCTGAAAGAGGTATTAGAAATCACTTTATACATTTTAGAGACTCAGAGAGTTTAACTTGCCCAAGGGCAGATAGACAGTGGTAAAGCCAGGACTTGGAAGTGAGTTTGATTAAAACACACACACACACACACACACACACACACGCGCGCGCGCGCACACACACACACACACACACACACACACACACACGGAGAAAAAAAATAAATAAATAAAGGAGAGAGGGAAAAAGGAAAGGCAGGCACGCAGGCTGGCTGCTGTGTTTAGGGGCCTCTCCAGAACAAAAGAAATCTGGGAAGGTTCTGGCTTATCCCCCAGAAACGGAAGGCATTAGTAGAGAGTTCTGGCTCTGATTAGGGAAACCCCCAAGGAAGCTTCTGAGAAATGCTCACAAAGAGGTCCTTCTGTGTTCTCACAGACAATACTAGATTCTTCTGAACTGAAAGATTCAATTAAAAAGGTGAGCTCCCATGTGAAGGAGAATGTGAAGGGGTAGGAGATGAAGTTTGTTTTCTTTGGCAAAGCAAAATCCAGGCCTGGAGATATGGAGAAGGATATTGCAGGTGTTTTATAGTAAAACACAAAACCTTTGACAAGGAGCTAGTTCAGAAGGACTCTGTAACATGAGCTGTGGCTAGCTCTTGTCTCCACTTGTTAATGAAGAACTTTTAGGTCCCAGAGAGTACGCCCCAGTAGTAGGAGTCCCCAGGAGGGGTCCCACATGTACTCATGAATGAGATTTTTTGGCTACCATGTTGCTTCTACTCCATTTTTCTTCTTCTCTTCCAGCATTTGCTTTCCTTGAGACTTTCATTCCATGTGATGGAGTTACCTCACTCACTAGTGAGCATGGGGATTAAATGAGGTGACACATAGTTAGGCACTGAACAAATCCAAGTTAGTTGTAATAACAGCATCAATAATGGAGAAAAACAACTCTGCTGGGTCCTTGCGCTGATTTAAACTAGATGGCCATAGAAATTAAGAGGGACCTGTAGAAGCTAGTTTGGAATATTGGAAGGGAAAGACCATCTTTTTCTATGGATGATGGTGATTCAGACTTTAAATACAGGAGGACAACCCCGTCAGGGTGCAATGACAATTGCAGGCATGAGTCTCTATGTGTAACAGGGTCTCTTAAACTGACTCTTGGTGGACACTTGACCTAGAAGCCAGATTCCTCCAGTCTGCACCTCTCAGCTCCAGCTACCTTGGAGAATGAGGTTAAAGACAGCAATGCTTTAGAGGGTGTGTGCTGAGGGTTAGGGCCTGAGCTAAGTGCTCTAGACACATATGTGACCTCACTTAGGCCTCACAGCAACCTATGAAGCCAGGACTCTTACTATCATCCCTGTTAGACAGAACGGGAAATAAACAGTCTATGGAATTAAAGAACTTGCCTAAGGAAGAATCAGTTTTCTGATTCCAAGACATGTCCTTAAGTCCTTTGGATGCCTGAGGAATCTCTGGAGGATATCCTGTACCAGTCCTGCAGGAGGGCCTCCTGCTTCTCCCCTCATTTGCTCAGACCCTAAGACCATCCCCCCCCCCCCCCATCTTGGCCTCCTCCAGCTCTAGACAAGGTGCTTTCCTCTGTGGGAATCTTTGTGAAGGATGAATTTAGCTTCTTGCCTCTGCATCTTTGCTTCTGAACCAGACGGAAGACTCATATGACTCTGAGTATCGGGTCCCCAGGGAGAGTGTGTGCAAACACCAGCTGCCACTGCGGCTCCTTTTGCACATGCAGTGCTTGGAGGGGACCAGACCAATTCTCTGAGGGGCTGAGCACACTGTCCCCTTTCGAGTACAGAAGGGACACCTAGGGGTCATCCTGCCTTGCTTAAGATGCCTAATTCTCTGCAAGAAAAGGCGGGCTTTCCTCACCATTCCTAGCACAAACAGGCCTGATGCTGGGGATAAAACTGTCAGCAAGAGGCAGTGCTGCCGGACAGTACTGGCTCTCCCATCCCAGCTGATTTTCCTAATTTCCTCTCTCTGGAATGGAGGCAGCATCCACCGAATTCTGTTCCTCCTGCTGGCAAGAAGGTATGGTCTCAGCAGAACCTGCAGTTGCATTTTGGGGAAGAAACCTTGGTCATTTCCCGAGGTTTGAGGCGGGATTTCCCTGCCAGGTTTCTATGCAGGCCTTTGAAAGGCTTATCTAATTGAGCTGCCCTGTGTGTGTCTCAAACTCCCAAATCCTGCATCAGCTGCACAAGAGGAGGCCTGCCACTTCCTTGCATCCTCATGGCCTTCCAGAAAATATTTGCCTTTATCCCATGTTACTTTAAAATTCTCACAGAGAATTCTCTAGAGTCTATATTAAGGATTTCGGAGGAAGATAACTTTGATCTTCCTCTGTAACACACACCAACTCCTTGTCATCTAAGTGCAATACAGCAAGGCAAACAATTCTGAGCTCAGAGAGACTAAGCTGAAATCACCCAAATTGCCATTGGTCATATTTCCTGGAAATATATTCTGAAAGGGAAACTTATACCCTCAAATTCTTGGTAAGTGCTCTCAGGAACATCTATAAGGGGATGAGGGAAAGGAGACTGTGCAGAGGAGAAGTTGAATTACAATGAAACAGAGAATTCAGCTGATCCCATGGGAGAGCTCTGAAGCTGGGATGGCCCTTCAGAGATGTCCTAAATTAGCTTCTCTGTACTTTGAACCTCTGCATAGACACACCCCTAGGGAGAGGTGTGTGGAACCTGGGATGAGATAGTTATCTTTGAGAGCAATTCTTCCAGGAACTCAGCCATGGGCCATCAGCAACCAACAAACACTCCCTGCTGCTGGGGGTACTGAATGCCTCTGTTCTGAAGGTAGTTTGGGGTGGCACTCCACAGCATCCACTACACAAGTTAACCCTCTCACATTACAGGAAGCAGAGTCCTAGAGCAGGAAGTTGGATGGCCCAGGGTCACATGGTAAGGTGATGAATAAAGAATAGCATTAAGCAGTCACCCACAGCAATAGAAATAAAAGCAAAAATAAACAAATAAGACCTAATCAAACTTACAAGCTTTTGCCCAACAAAGGAAACCGTAAACAAAATGAAAAGACAACCTACAGAATGGGAGAAAATATTTGCAAACAATGTGGCCAAAAAGAGCTTAATTTCCAAAGTATACAAACAGCTCATACAACTCAAAGCAAAAAACAAACAACCCAGTCAAAAAGTGGGCAGAAGACCTAAGTAGACATTTCTCCAAAGAAGACATACAGATGGCCAATAAGCACATGAAAAGATGCTCAACATTGCTAATTATTGGGGAAATACAAATCAAAACTACAATGAGGTATCACCTCACACCAGTCAGAATGGCCATCATCAAAATGTCTACAAATAATAAATGCCAGAGAAAGCATGGAAAAAAGGGAACCTGCCTGCACTGTTGGTGGGAATGTAAATTGGTACAACCACTATGGAGAATAGTATGGAGGTTCCCTAAAAAACTAAAAATTGAGTTACCATATGATCCAGCAATCCCACTCCTGGGCATATATCTGGAGAAAACTCTAATTTGAAAGGATGCACCCCAATGTTCATAGCAGCGCCATTTACAGTAGCCAAGACATGGAAGCAACCTAAATGTCCATCAGTAGATGAATGGATAAAGATGTGGTACATATATACAATGGAATATTACTCAGCCATAAAAAAGAATGAAATAATGCCATTTGCAGCAACATGAATGGACCTAGAGATTATCATACTAAGTGAAGTAAGTCAGACAAAGACAGACAAATATATGATATCACTTATATGTGGAATCTAAGAAATAGTGCAAATGAAGTTATTTACAAAACAGAAACAGACTCACACATAGAAAACAAACTTACGGTTACCAAAGGGGAAAGGAGGGTAGAGGGTTATGTTAAGAATTTGGGATTAACAGATACACACTACTAAATATATAAAATAGATAACCAACAAGGACCTACTGTACAGCACAGGGAACTATATTCAATATCTTATAATAAATTATAATGGAAAAAAGAATATATATATGTATATATATGTATATATATATATATATAAAATCTGAATCACTTTGCTGTATACCAGAAACTAACACAACATTGTAAAGTAACTATACTTCAATTAAAAAAAAAACTAAACTAAAAAAAAAAGAACAGCACTCAGGACTGTGAACTTCAAAGCAGTGCTTTCCCTCTCGTACCAATAACTATATCATTTGCTAAGCATCTCCTATGTCCTCACCAACATGTTAAGCATATTATATGGATTTGCATATTAACTAATCAGACCAAACCCCAAACAGTGGGCATTATGATCTTCATTTTCTAATGGAGGAAGCTGAAGTCTCAAATGGATTTCTTAGCCTAGCCAAGTGCCTAGCACACATTACACATCTCCAAATCCTGTACTCATAACCCCAACTCTATCCCCCTAAAATTCACCCAGCTGCTCCCCCCTAGTGCTACACATCATGCTGTTACCCTGATGGTTAACAATGAAACGGAGGCACAAGTTATCCTTCCCTGCCCAGCAATCCCTCACCCCCACGAGAACCACTGTTTTGGTTGTCATTTGTGATTCTTTTCTGACACTTTGCAATTCCCATGCTCGCTTCATGAAATAATTTCTACTTTATCTAAAAAAGGAGGCCCAGGGATCACAACTCTGTGACTGAACATGGGTTCAGCCATTCAACAAATATTTATTGGGTGCTCAGTCTGGGCAACACCACGTGAAATGTTTTGCATTCCTTCTCTCAGACTGTGCTATGAGGTCAGTACTAATTCATAAATGAGGAAAGCAGAGGCTTAGAAAGTTCAATCATTTACCCAAGCTCACACAGCCTGGATTTAAATGCAGACCTGCTTCGACAGAACTGTCTTCACTTACCATCTGTTATTAAGAAAATATTTATTAAATGCCTGTGCACTGCCCAGCCCTGTGCAGACATGTGCTGGAGACAGAGGCACACTCAGGGGACATGCTCACATTCCTTGTCATCACTGATACTGCATTCTAGGGCAAGAGTCACAAAACAAATGCCTACAGGGGCTTTAAGTGAAGTGGTTGGGTAGGGAATACGGGGTAGTGGAGAGTAAATCCCTTGCTTCTGGGACAGAGGCTGCTCAATTCCAGCCAAGTGTTGCCATGTGAGAATGTGGGCCCAGAGTGGTCAGATTTCCCATTCTTCAGAGGAGCCAGAAATCTGCATTCTATGTAAAATACCTTGATATTTTAAAGTTGGGAACTAATCCAATAGTTCTGTAATCACTAATGTGGGCTAAAAGGTATATAGAAGCCAGATTGAACCCTGGAGTCCATAAATGCCGTCTTACACTGAGGCTGCGAGAGAGCTGGCCCTCCTGAATCCAGATCAATTTCACACCGAAAGATCAGAGGCACCCTACACTCTCCCCGAGTCTGGGGACTTTGCCCGTGTTACAGGAAGCTTTGGATAGTGTCTCTTAAGGTTTCTTGGTAGAGGAATCCTACTGTCTCTGCAGATCATCTCTCTAATGCCTTAAAGCTCCATTTTTCCTGAACCCAGGCTATTAGCTGACCCACTTCTGTCAGGAAATAGCTTGATTGTGGGTATCTGCAAACAGTAAGACAAGGCTACGTGACCACTGCTCAGAGCCTCCTTCCCCCTTCTCGTTCCTGCTGCCACCAGATGGTTCTGAGATAATGCCACGTCTTTCCGGCAAGAAATAACATTCCTGAGCCATTCTGCTGATCCCCTGTGATCCTCCTGGGAATGCAATTTCCCAGCTTCTCCCCTCTTGTCATCGCTTCCCCTGTCTTATCTTCAGAGGGCTGGGGGACCTGAGCTGGTCACTTTCCAAGGAGAGTCAATCATCCCATGCAGGGCGCTCAGGGCCTCACGTAGATTGTATAAACGTGCAGTCTTAGAGTTCCGGCTCACCCACGGACGCTTACAATGTGTTTGTGACCACCTATCATTCCCAAAATTATTTATGATACCAATCTCACTCATTCTATCTTAAGATTCATGTTCTTTAATCAAACAAGTGCAGTTTTTGCCTCTCACAATTCCCTGAGAGACAAAAAACAAGATGATGTTAGTTCATAAACCTGGCATCCAGACAAGCTTTGATCTCTGACCCCAGTCCTTCCCTTGGTCCTCAACATGACTCCAGCCAGGTACACAACATCTCTTTCTAGCTCTGCTGATGACAGAAAGGCAAGGAGTGGAGATCGAATCAATAGTTACTGCCTGCTCCGGGATATGAGGGAGAATTAGACCTCGGAGATGAGATCATTGTTAGCTGGAGGAAAAAGCTGGCAAGAAAAGATGGCACTATTATTCTGGATCATTCATCTTTTTAAGTGTGAAACTGATGGCTAACATGCAAAGATCTGAGGGTTTCAAACCCAGAGAATATGGAAGATACTTTGAATACATTGCTTGACATAGGTGAATCTGGGCACTTGACGTTTTCAAATTTGAGGTTTCAGTTATTTTGATGCTACCCTCCAAAGGCCATGCTGTGTCACCATTTAAAATTTTTGCTGAGACACAAATGTGGATCACACTATGAAAAGCAAGTCATTGCAAATGAGTGAGCTTAGCTGACTGCCCAGCATCAGATTCTCTATGGTGTTTTATCTCTACTTAACACATGATTTCACTAAATTCTCACAAAGAGCCCTGTTGGGTGGATATTATTACCCTCCTTTTACAGATTAATGTATAGGAGATCATGGTCTATGGCAATAGTCGTGAAGATGAGGATTTGAGAAAGTCTCAAAAAGTGTCTCATTTGGATGTCAAGAATCTACTGGACTAATTTTCCTCTTCTCTACTTGAAACAATCCAGCTAAAAGAAAAAACATAAGTGCAATAACTTGGAGAACTCTTGTAACTGTAAGTCAAGCATCAACTGAGACCTTTGTAGGCTATAAAATCTCATTAGATATACTACAACCTTCCATTCTACCAACCACAAGCTTCCTCATAGAGTCATCTGCCAGCCCTCTGCCCATTATGCTCATATGGTCAGCTTCCCCGAATACAAGCACTACCTCTGTTCCTTTGGGAATACCCCCAGGCCAACCCTGTCAAAGGTTTCTATAAAAATCCAACAAATGTTTTAGGGTTTTGTAGACTTTGCATAAGTTTTTTTTATTTTTTGTTTTTGCTTTTGTTTTGTTTTGGGGAGTAGTAGTTAAAGAGGAGAGACACGAAGAAGTGCTCATCATGCCACCGTTTTACTCACCCTCCCTCCTTTCCTCCTTTTTTATACTCTCATTCTCCAAGCCCTCTGAGAGCTACAATTCATCCTCTCTTACACAGTCCTGGTTTTAAAGTGGCACCAGCCAACTCTCAGACCTCAAGAGGCTTAGATTGGTCTCAAGTGAGGCTATCAAAGTGTTTTCCTGTGAAAATGTTCTTGTATCTGCTGCTGAAAGAATAAAAATCTCTCCCTTTGGCGATTTAACAATGAGAACTGTCTTAAAATGGAACAATCTGCCCCAGGAAATAGGGAGATTGCTTTCTCTAAGCCAAACACATAGAAAAGCATTTAGGGAGACATTGGAGAAGGATTTCGATGGACAGTTATGCCAAGGTATCTTTAAGATCCTTCCAACCCAGAGATCCTTTACTGCAAAAGCTCTGAGCACTCCCAGACTTTGACAGCAGACAGACCAGGATTAGAGTCCATGCTCCATCTCTCACTGGCTGCAGGGGTGTGGGCACGTAATTTTATCCCCTCCACGACTCATTTCCCACATCTGTAAAATGAGGTGATAATTAATAAGTGACAAAGTGTTTCTCAGCTCTTTAGCACAATACCTGCTACACAGCGTAGCATGATGAAAGAGGGCTGCTAGTATTATCTGTATTTCATTGTCACTGGTTTGTTGGTCAGTTGTCCAAGTCAAGGAGGCAGTAGAATTTAATGAAAACTCAATTAGGAGTCAAAAGAAATAAACTCTAGTACCACTTTTGCTACATATTATCTGAGTGGTGTTAAACAGACCATTTGACTGATCTGGGCCTCAGTTTCTTCACTTGAAACTGTGGGGTGATGATCATGTTCCTGCTTTGAGAATTTTAATTACCTTAAATATTGGTCAAAATGACAGGGTTTGCCACATCTGCCTTAGATGTCCATCCCACAGTTTCTGAGTCCTCTTTTCCCTGGTGCTTTTGAGATGCTCCCAGCTTGTCTGGGACCCACCTAGGCACACCGGCTTGTTCATGGTCCTCAAGAAATAACCCCAAATCTACCCTCAATCCCTCCTCCCTCCCTTGAAAATCTTGCTGTTCAATGGTCCCTACTCTGCTGGTTCAAGAACTTATTAATGACTTTGTAAGCTACCATTCTCTGAGAACATAATTGTATTTTCAATTGGAGTCTTCTAGAGACATGATCCCATAAACCAACAGGAAGATAAGCATGGTGGAATTATTTTAGAGAAGATAGATCTACTGGCACCCATGCAAAAAACGGCCTATTTCATCTAGAGGTAGGCCAATTCCACTCTGTTTTGTGTCCTATTGGCGCTTCTATCCAAAGCCCCCGTTGATCAGCCATGAGATCCATGGACAGTCATATCCTTGGAAGAGCTTTCATTTTATACCAACCTACCTCTTCTTTACGGACAGAGGCAGAGTCATGGATCAGATGACCTTGAGACTTCCCTTCCAATTCTTGGAATTGAATATCAGAATGACTACAAGCAAAGCGACTACAACCCTTAGTCATTTCTTCAACAACAAACATTTACTAAACTCCTACAGTAAACCAGGCACTGTGCCAGAATCTGAGGATGCGAAGCTGAATAAATGCAAACATAGCCCTCACCAGGGCGCCAACCTCTTTCCATGAAGCTAAGTAAAATTACCACTAAGTTCTAATATTTGAAAGAAAACAAAAACAAAAACTTTTTACACACAGCTTCTCATTTGTTGTTCAAATAACTCTGTGATCTAATAACTGATCTGTCCATTTAACATAAGGGACATCTGAGGCTCCGAGGGCTTGAGGGATTTGCCTAATGGCAAAGAACCATTAAGCAGTAGAGCTGGAATTTGAGAGGGCAGGTACATTAAGAGAAGGGTGAACCACTCATCCTTAGTCTCTGCCATTTGTCTCTGGGATTCTGGGCTTGTTTAAATCACTAGTGTGAACCAAACAGAAGTACATATTATGTGATCAACTCACCCTAGTCCATCTCATATATCAGATGCCTTCTGTTCTTAGCCCCTTGCTCTCTCTGCAGTGTAAGCTAGGATAACGCAAATGCAAAGACAAGGGTGGATTTGCACGCTCAAAAAAGGCAACACAGACCTTGAGGAGTGTGTCAACTGCTTGAGTCGTTATCGTCCTCTTCATCAGAAGAGCCCTGATTTCACAGTTCGTTTCAGAACTAAAATGGGGGAGTAGTGCATAAAATCAGAAGTCTAGTATTGACTTGAACAGTGTTGAAGCTCCTGGGCTTCTTAGCTAGAGACAATAACTTGGTCAGAGGGGTTTTAGCTCCTCATTCAGGTCCAGAGAGGACTGCAGCTATCTGCAGTTTCCATGACAACCACCTTTTGTTCTATAAGTAGATCTGCCCCAAGCACAGTAGAAGCCTGTAATCAGTTCTTAATAAATGTTCACAAACAAATGATCGATTACTGGAAATACATCTCCCTTCTCCAGTGTACAGCTTTCTCATTCCCAACAGTGAGTGAGTTCTTAAAGGCTTCCTCTGCATTAGAGGGAAATTTACCCCAGTGTTCATGGACGCTAACATAAGCAGATTTAAATAAACATTGTCTATGCTGTTATTATCGAACTCTTTTGCAAAATAGTCTTTAACTAGAATTTCTCTAGGCCAAACCAATAACTCCATATCAAAACAGTATATCTCTGGTTCTTCCCCCACCTGCTATTGCAGTACTTCCAGTCTCCTCAAACTCCTCCCTGTTTGTTCTGGGAGTCCCCAGGAAGTTGCCCATCTCATGTAGTGCTCTTGGCTACCATTTTCCTGTTCAGGCTTGTAGCACTGATGTCTTCGGTCATGACCAATGCCAAAGACTCCATGATATAACCTTGTTTCTGGAGAGTGGTGACCTCTCCATTCCAGATGTGAGCTGACTTTGGCTCAGATTGTAGTCCTTCACAGGGACACAACCTTGTAGGCCCAAACCAGTCTGCCATATATGCTTGGAACTGTATCCTAGGACAACTACAACTTAAACTGTCAAGCTGCAACCCAGTCTGCCATATATGCTTGGAACTGTATCCTAGGACAACTACAACTTAAACTGTCAAGCTGCAACCCAGTCTGCCATATATGCTTGGAACTGTATCCTAGGACAACTACAACTTAAACTGTCAAGCTGCAACCCCTGCTACTGCATTGGTTGTAGCAGTAGCTACACTAGTCTGGATTTGACCAAAGAGGTGATGCTAAGTGATGCTGGTAACATTTGGGCCTCTTTTACTCCTGATATAAATAGTTAAGATAATCCTACTTTTCATTCGTAGAGTGACTGGAGGAAGGAGAACTGAGCTCGGTTACTCCCTCTCCTGGGAAAAGAAAGACAGAGCAGAAATGTGGGGGACAGTCCCTGGGTGGACCTGAGGGACATATTTCTCTACCAGAAGTTGAGACACACGTCTGACAAGTGCGTTTATAGGGGCAATGGAACAGATGATTTGAAAAGAAGGTTCTTTCAGTTGCCACATGTGTTTGTTATTCCCTGCCTTGCTCCATAGAGCAGTTGATGTAACTGTTAGGGATATTTAAAAAGAGCAAAGAAATTTAAACAAGAAGCACATATACATAAAGAAAAGACAAACATGATTGGGCCCTAAAACGGAGTTGAAATTAGGCTGATGCAAATATGTCACTTAAGAGGCTTTGATACACAAAAAGAAAACCTGATTAGTGGGACTTCCCTGGTCGTCCAGTGGTTAGGACTCCACGCTTCCACTACTGGGGGTATGGTTCAATCCCTTGGTTGGGGAACAAAGATCCTGCAAGGTGCATGGCATGACCAAAAAAAAAAAAAAAGAAAAAAAACCTGATTAGTTATGGGATCCCTAGATTTCTCAGGATTTGCTTTAAATTTCTCAAGAAAAGATAGCTATTCCTGATACCAAATAGAAATAAATTGCTCCCAGGAGGTCTTATAAAGTTAACTCCATGAATAGTTTTAGAAGATGTAGTCAACAAAACCAAGAAAAGCACTCAATGGGCAGAGGGTGACTGTAAGTACACAAACCACGAAAGATTAAAGGAGTCCCAGCCACGAACCGTAGGCTCTTGCCCTCTTCTTCCCCATCCCCTGCTGGCCTCACCCTTTCACGTTTTTCCCCTTTATCTGGCACTGCTCTATCTACCCCTTTTTTCCCTCAGTGTCTCTATCCCTCTACCAATCTCTCTCTCCCTCAGTAAAATTGTTTCCTCTTCCTGTCCTGAAGTTCAGAAAGGATGTTGCAAGTTATGTGCCTTAAGACTTTGAGTCAGACCTATGTTTCAACACAATCTCTATCCCTAAATATTTAGCAAGTTTATTGAACTCTAGCTAAGGTGATTATCTAGTCTTAAGACTTGAAACTTCAGCTGTATACTCGTCTCCCATGTTTGTACATCTGGTCCTGACCTCTCGCCTCAAATCCCGACTCTTACATCCATCCATCCAATGCCTCTGAACATCTCCACACAAATCCTGGAAGACCCTCAAGTTGTCCACATCCAAGTACCATGAAACATCTGAGTTTTTTCTCCAAAGCTTCTCCCGCCCAAGTCTTCTGCACCTCATGAAATGGTATCTCCATTTACCCAGTTACTCAAGTCAGTTTTCTTTCCACCCCCAATCGAATACACTTGGAAGCCCCTTTGTTTCACCTTCAAAATAGACCCCCCAATTCAGCCATTTCTTTTCTTTTTTTTTCTTTTCTTTTTTTTTTTTTTTTTTTTTGCGGTACGTGGGCCTCTCACTGCTGTGTCCTCTCCCGTTGCGGAGCGCAGGCTCAGCGGCCATGGCTCACGGGCCCAGCCGCTCCGCGGCATGTGGGATCTTCCCGGACCGGGGCATGAACCCGTGTCCCCTGTATCGGCAGGCGGACTCTCAACCACTGCGCCACCAGGGAAGCCCCAGCCATTTCTTTTCATCCCCAATACCCCAGTCCAAGCTCTCTCTCTCCTGTTCTACTGCTAAAATACCTATACAACCCCCCTATTTCAAATCTTGCCCCACTCCCAGTCTAATTTCCACACAGCCTCTGCCATAATCTAGTTAAAACTAAAGCATCATCATGGCACTCCCTTGCTTGAAACCCTCCAATGCTACCCTTGTATTGAGTAAAATTTAAATTCCATATCAGGCAGTGGCTTCAAGGCTGTATATAACCTGGCCTATCTCTCTGAACTCATCTCCAACCACTTTCCCCTTTATTTATTATGCTTTAGCCATACTGGAGGCCAAGTTCTTTCTCACCTCAGGGCCTTTGCACTTGCTATTCCCACCACCTAGATCATGGTTCCCCAGGTTTTCATAGGAGTCATTCTCTCCTTCATTCTGTTATATTGGACACCATCCCAGCAGAGCCTCTCCTCATCACCCCACCCCATTACTCTCTATCTCCTCCTTTGCTTTAGTTTCCCTCATAGCACATATTACTTCCAGTTATTTTATACACTTGTTTATTTGTTGATTGTCTGTCTCCCTCAGGCAGGGACCTTGCCTATCTTGTTCCAACAGCACCCTCAGCACCTAGTGACAGTGCCTGGCACGTTAGATGAAGTCAGTGTATCATTGTTGAGTCACCATTTGAATGTGCCAGACCCACGATGGAAGCTGAGTATCTGTTAATGAATAAATATCACAGGTGCTGGGGATATAACAGGAAACAGGCCTCCTGTATGCTCATGGCACTTAGCCGAAAATGCAGCTGTTAAGTACATAATAACAACAAGATAAGAAGAGTGTTATGATAGGAGAAGTTCAGGGAAGTAGAAGGACCTGTAATTTAATCTGGTATAGAATTTAACACCTCAGTCGTATGGCCTTAAACTAACCTCTCCCAGCCCTAGTATCCACCTGTGTGAAATGGGGATACAAATATTATCAGTTGTGTGGTCTTGCAAGGAAGAAAGGGAAATGTATGTAAAATGGTTAGCACATAGTATATGCTCAGGAAGTTTCAGCTATTCTTGTTGTTATACGATATTAACATCTGGTATCCCTCATAGAACCCCTCAGCATCTTTTGAACTACATTCCTACATTTGGGAGAGTGGCTTGCATTCTGAATTCTGCTCTGCCAAGTAAGAAGCCAGAGTCTTTTTCCCAGCCTATCTTGAAGCTCGAATGTCAGTACATAAATCTGGGCTTCCCCCAGCAACCTCACACTCTCTGATTAGGAAGAGGGCAGTGTGATGATGCAGACACCCCATGGACTCCATCTTTTAATAAAAAGGGTGGCTGGAGCGTCCAGCTTTGGGGTACAGCATCGGCTGAGATTCGGGCATTCTCGATCTAACATCACCCCTGTAGGTTGAGGTATTTGTCCCCAGTCGTGGAGTGGTATAAACACCTCGTCCACAGAGGGTTTGAGTGTTCTTTCTGGTTGAATAACTCCTCACACTGATTCTCTGGTCCTCCTGGAGATTTTGTGAGCTCCCTAAGATCCTCAGTAAATTCCTTTTTGCTTAAGCTAGTTAGGGTGGATTCCTGTGGTTATAGCTAAGAACCCAAGTGACACACAGATCATCTGAATGATTAAGTGGTTGAGGACCCTGTGCTGTGCATACCATGATGTTTACTGATCAGGAGTTTGTACAGGACAAGGGTATTGAGGAAGGGACCCTCAGGTAAAGGGGCATTGCTATCTCAAACGCAACCTCCTCCACGCAACCTTTCTTGGCGGCAGCTGAAGGGACTCCCTCCCTCTTCTGCCTCTCAACGTTGTTGATGCCACTTATTAGCACTTGTCATAACCACCTGGCCTGGAACATGTTTTAATCTGTCACATTCTTATCTTCCCTTTCAGTCTGTGTTTATTCGGGTTTCATTGAGCACCTATTATGTGCCAGGCTTTAAAGACACAGCTGGCTTCCAACAATTTTACAGTTTCCCCAGATAACTAGCCTGCAAGCAACAACTGAAAGGCCCTGTGATATTAGGTCCACAAGATGTTAGTTTAGCAAGATAATGTAATGACCAAATGCGTAAGCTTTGGGATCAGACTGACCTGGGCACAAATTCTGGCTCTGACACCAACTGGTGACTTTTGTTAAACTGTTTAATCTCTTAAGTCTCAATTTCATTATCTATAAAAGAAAGTTAATAATGATTCGTACATAGGGTGGTTGTGAAAATTACATAAAATAATGTATATGATTCTTCGTAATGTTCAATAAATGTTATTATCATTAACAACAAGAAGTATGGCTGAGGATGCCAGGAAATCCTTCACAGAGGGGAAAAAGCTTGTTTTATTACTTAGAGGAAGCATTCTTAATCCAAGCAGGCAGATACACCTGTTCATTTTGTTTCTTGGTCAACAATTATTCATTTTGAAAAAATGGTTTCTTGTAACATCCTGGGATGAGGAGTATCCTGTTTTGGTTCTTGTATTTCGCAAACAGAGAAAAATGTCAGAAGTTAATTTAGCTCACTCAGGTTCATACTAGTTTTGTTGTTGAAACAGTGAAGGCCTTCTGTGAGAAAAGACTGTGCAGTACATCTGAATTGAATACCTGCTCTGTGCACAGCCTTGTGGAGGATACAGAAATGCATAACTACTTAGACACACCACTGTGCTCTAGGCAAGTGAGGAGATGGAGATACACAACATAGGTAGAAACGTTAGAATGATCGTTTCGTGGTGCTGGACTAGTTAAAGGAATAAAGAGCTCATGGTCAAGAGAAGTGGTCATAAAATACATCCTAAAGGAGGTGAACTTTAAAGCTGTTCTTCAAAATATGAATAGAATTTAGACAGTGGGTACAGAGGGGTCAAGGGGAAAGTTTCAGGAGGAAGACGAAATATGAGCAAAGGGCTTGGTGGTGAGGACACACAGGCTCATTCAGGAGACTTCAGCAGTCAGATTCTCTTTGTGCAGAGCATTCCTATGGAGGACCCATGGAAGACAAGGATTTGGAGACAACTGCTAGATTAAGAAGTTTGGATTTCATCCTACAGACAACCAACACCCATTGCATGGTTTTGACGAGAAGATGTTAAGAATATACACAGACTGTGATAAGAGGATGTGAGGACAAAATAATGGAAGCAGGAATTCAAATCAAAGGTCACTGCTGTCATACCGACATAAAATTGTCTTTGCTGTGGGATACAAAGGAAGGGGTGGATGAGGCAGATAATTTGCCTGAATGATCACCAGCACTTGGTGACTGGTAAACTACAGAGAGCTGAATAATCCACACAGCATGAGCTGGAGGGGCCGTCAGCCTTGCAGTATTGTCTACAGACCACTTCTAGCAGAATTACTTGGGTGCTTGTTAAAAAATCAGATTCCTGTGCCTTATTTCAACCTACTGAATCAGAATCATAGGGACCAAGACCCTCACAAGCACCCTCATTTTAACCCCAAGTGATTTTTTTGGATGAAATTCAAAAACAGTTTAATCACACATGTACACTGAGGAATAACATTTTGCTAAAACTGTCTGTTTGGAAACTAGAAAGAAATTCAATGTATAAATTGATCAGTTCCTCTATTTATTATATCCAATATAAATATTCTATAATATGTAAGATGTGTTCATTCTTATTTGTGTTTAATATGATGAACCTGTATGATACTAAACCCATTTTTATACCCAACTCTTCCAAGTCATTCTTAATGTCTGTTAAAAGCTTGAGAATCACCTGTCTTAGAGTTTATTTGACCAACTGAATTTGTTTCAAAGATGTGGAAATCAGAGTTCAAAGAGGTTAAGTGACACTCCCAAGGTCACACAGCTCTCTGTAACTAGGATGAGATCTTCTAACTCACAGGCTTGACTTGTTCTGCCATGCCATGCAAGACTGCATGATACCTTGCAAGACTGCAAGATATCTCATGGTTGGGTGTTGCATGGAAGGTACTATTTCCTCACTTGCAAAGTGGGGAGGCAGAAAAACTAAGGCCTAATGGATGCAGGTGTGCCTGCCTGAAAGCTGTTGTCTCCCTGCTCTGGCAGAGGGAACCATCCCATGGGAGGCTGCTGCTGCTCTCCCGGTCCTCTCACCACAGCCTGACTCTTGGACACTGAGCATGTGGGTTCATGGGAATACCCATGAGTAGGGCCAGATGATCTCCTCAGGGTAGCCCGAACACATGACCACACGGAGGAGGTCGGTCCACACAGACTTTTCTGGCTCTGAGACGGACAGCTGCACAGGGACTTTTCTTGTCTTCATTATGCTGGGTACAGCAAGATTTGCGGGACTCCAGTTAACTGCTCTGAGTGCCATCCTCACTGATAAGCCATTTGTGTAGAAGAACGTACACTGAATTTGGAAGGAGAAGATATGAGTTAAAGTTCTTTTCTAGCTGTGTGATTTGGGTTAAGTTAATTATGATATATTGTTACCATGGGATTAAACTATGCTAATCCCCCGACTTTGTAGGTTAAAAAACAACAACAGAAGCCAGAAGAGTAAGAATAACTTGTTCGAAGTTACACAACATGTTAACTCTCTAAATCTCCATTTCCTCAAAATGAGAAAAATAATACCAAGTCTACCTTCCTCACAAAGCTTCTGTATGGCTCAAATGAGAAAATATATATGAAAATACATCATGGTATTTGATGTGTACATCAGGGGCTTTTAATCTTCTCTTTACACATGAGTAAGATGGTAGTAATCATTCTCTCTCTCACACACACACATAACACATGTATAACAATATAATATGATGTACACGTATACACGTAAGGTTTATTTAGAAGGACTTTGAGAAGAAAATTATTAACTCAGGGTAAAAATGTGTTTATGAACCCATTTCTGGGCCTACATTATGGACTCTGTCTTGTGGTTTCCTGGGGCAATTTCTCTACCATAACTGGCCAGCGGTGCTCTGAGCTTTCCCACATCCTACATTCTGATAGGCTGTCACTAGCACACCACCTCTATCCTATTCTCTCACTGTCTGCCTCACCTTTCCTAGGCACAGGGAGTGGGGGGTCTAACACAAGTGTTGCCTAAAACAAGGGGAGCCTTAACAGGTATTTGAACTTGGGGTGCACGGCAAAGGGTCAAAGGCTCAGAAGACCAGGGAAACTTGCAGCTTGGCTATTCCACTTGGAATGGGGTTTTTATATAAATGGCTTGCATTCGTTTAAGGGAAAATACCCAAAGTCCCTTTTTCCCAGCTTCAAAATAGATGAAAGTAGAGGAGGAAAGCAGAGAGGGAAAGGAGACGAATTTTTTTATCTGTAAGAAATAATTTACAACATGAATATCCTGAATATAAGTTACCTTAGAGAAACTAGAATTTTTTTTTTTTTTTTTTTTTGTGGTACTCAGGCCTCTCACTGCTGTGGCCTCTCCCGCTGCGGAGCACAGGCTCCGGACGCGCAGGCCCAGTGGACATGGCTCACGGGCCCAGCCGCTCCGCGGATGTGGGATCTTCTTGGCCCAGGGCACGAACCCGCGTCCCCTGCATCGGCAGGCGGACTCTCAACCACTGCGCCACCAAGAAACTATAATTTTTTAAATTACAAAAATCATTTTCCTCTCACCTTTTGCAATGTCCCCATTATATAATGCAATCAAGCTCTAAGGTCTTACTCCTGTTTCAGCATTTCTCAATCAGATATTCCCAGAGTGCTTGTTAAAATGCAGATCTGTCAGCTTCAGTCCAAACCAACTGATTTAGAATTGCTTGCTGAGATAAGTTAAACAAGCTTCCAATGAGATTCTCATGCACACTGGAGTTTGGAAACCACTGCCATGTCTCTCCAAGCACTTGAAATTATTTCCATTTTTTTCTCAGACAAAATGATCTGTTATTTTGACCTCTTGCATATTTGTAGCCTTTGGGTCACCGTGTCTCTTTACAGGTCACCAAGATCTAGTAGTGTTCAGCGTAAGATGCAGCCAAAGATATTAGATGGAGTAAAATGAAAATATTGTCTAATGTTCTCTACTGTAAATCTTCACTCTTCTCTCTTCCTGCGGCAAGTTTCTTCACAGAGACACAATAAAATATATCCATTTTTAAACTTCCTTTCTTATGCACACCAAAGCTTGAGAAACACTGCCCTCCCTCTGGTAGGTGCTGTACAAGCCAATGTCTTTGACTAGTAGACTAGTTACATGAGAAATTTATGGTGAAATGAGTCAGTGGGAGGAAGGAAGATGTAGAGGGGAGAAAAAAATGACAAGAAAAGAAGGATCTACATGGTTGTGGTATGTCAAACCAGAAGAATTAGGTTCCGGTCCCAGCTCTGTCATTAACTTAGCACGTGACCTGGGGTGACTCACACCCTTCTCTGGGCCACGGGGTACCCACCTAGAGCCAGGAAGAATTCTCTAAGGCAGAGCTTCCGAAGCTGTGTGCCATGTTACAATTGTGTGCTGCAGATGGATTCCAAGTGTGCTATGAATTACTGAGTCTCTCAACACTCAGAGTGCCCTATGGGACTTGGTAGCTGAGACTCTGCATCCAGGTGCCTCTAACCGAGAGGAGTCTCATCACTGCTCCTTGGGGAGTGGTCTTAGCAGTTCTGGAGTCCAAGGACCAGCCTCACAGTCCCCAGAGAAGACAACTAGCACACTGTGCCATATTTACCATGTGTTGCTTCACCATGATGCCCTGAGTGTGGCCAAGAAGGTGCTCTACTTCCTGGGTATCTCAGCAGCTGGCTTCAGAGCACACCAATAACCATCCTGGATAAAGTCTAAGGACCAGAAGGGAGTTTGTTGCCAGGTGCCCAGAGTTTGAAGCTTAGGCCAAGATGCAGCCAGTTGGGGATAGATGGGTGCAGACATATGGTGAGGCTTTCTGGTCTGCCCAGTGACAAAATGGTAGCTCAGGACTTCTGTCTTCACATGTATCAGATTCTCTTGTCCATCTGCAGCTGATGGACAAGAAGCCTATTTAGTGATTTCCACACTGGCTGCATGACAGCCACTTGTACCGTACACATGCAATGTAGAAATTCAACTTTCATTATTATTTTGAAACACAAGATAGATAAAAGTTCAAATTTGAAATACTTTCGCTTTATCATAAGAAGTTTAAACACTGATTTATCTGTATAAGAAAAGGATAAGCTATTAGGTTCTTTAATATCAAAAGTTAGAAATCTTCAATTGACTATAAACAATGATTTAAATTTTTTTTTTTTTTTTGCGATACGCGGGCCTCTCACTGTTGTGGCCTCTCCCGCTGCGGAGCACAGGATCCAGACGCGCAGGCTCAGAGGCCATGGCTCACGGGCCCAGCCGCTCCGCGGATGTGGGATCTTCTTGGACCGGGGCACGAACCCGTGTCCCCTGCATCGGCAGGCGGACTCTCAACCACTGCGCCACAAGGGAAGCCCCAATGATTTAAATTTTTTAAATCATCTGCTTGTATGACTGAAATTCCTTGTTGATAGAGACCCCTAAGAATTTGAAGCGATCATCATTAAAATATCTTGATCAACAGTGCATAAAATCATTTCAAGCATAATATCTGTCGGTAAAAAGATATGTCAGTGGAAGTAAGTTCAAATTTCTCATTTAAAATTTTGAAATGATTTTATTTAGAATTTCTGTATAAATTTAAATATTTAATATTCTGTATTTTATTTTTCCTGTAAGTGTATAAAGTGTAATGAATTTTTTCACTGAGGCTTACATAGCTATTCTCAGAGTCCCTCCAGTTTACTCCTTGTCCTATACAAATATTTACATTTTTTATGTGTACAAGTTGTAAGAAGGGTTGGGTACAGTGTTCTAGGACAGTGGTTTTCAACAGAGGGTGATTTCACCCCCACCCCCGGGGGACATTTGACAACATCTGGAGACATTTTTGGTTGTCACCACTGGGGAGCTGTTTACTGGCATCTAGTGTGTAGAGGCCAGGGATGCTGCTAACCACCCTAAAATGCACAGAACAGTCTCTCATAAAAAGAATTATTGCACCTTTAATGTCAGTAGTGTCAAGGATAGAAACCCTCTTCAGGGTGTCCCTCTAACTCTAAATTTCTATGATTCTGACCTATAATTGTTCTTGTTGTTCAGAGGAGATTATGATGAGCAATAATGGGTGTGGCTAGGAATGGCCAGTTTTAATCTCCTAACTGCATTTATAATTGCAGACCCAACAGGCAAATAAAACATGGGGCAGAGCTTCCTGTCTATTCACCGGAAATCCAGCCATGGATATCTGTTTGAGACAGTATACATTTCAAAGCAGCAGATGTGTAACTTCCATGAATATAACCTAGAACCCCCAGGTAAACATCTTCTTTCCTTTTACTTGTTTCCATATTCTGGAAATAGCTTTTTTGTTCCATTGGATTAGGACCCATCTTACTTTTCAACAAATTCCCCCTTCCTCAGTCCAGGTCTCACCAGGATTGGCTTGGCTGGGATGTGTCTCCCAACAGGGAGAGACTTCCATGAAAGTTTTTCATCTCATTCCCCCACTCCCAACTCCCCAGCATCACTGCTCCCACCAACAATTTCTTTGGATTTGAAGCCATCCTGTGTTTTGGCCTTAATGCCCTACCTTCAGGGCTAAACAGACCTTCCACATCCTCCCTCTTTGATATATCCTGCCTGTTGACTTTTTAGGACTTCAGGATAATTCAAAGTGATGGGGGATTAAACCAATCTGGGTGGCCAAACTCCATTATCACTATGGCTCCTACCATCCCTTCAGTTAATTTTTACAACAGATTCACCTCTACCACGTGGTACCAAGAGCAGGTTTAATGGAGCATTAGATACTTATATTTATCCTAGCATTTAATTGAGGATGGGTAATTCTACTCATACTTGCTCTTGGATAGAAGAAAGATCAATAGTCCCAGGGTCTGTGCTATGTAAATATAAGCAAGTCATTCATTTATTCAGGGTTTCACTTTGCTCCTATGTGAAAGAGCAGTAACAGCTGGGAGGCTGTTGAAATTCATTCCAACTTAAAAAAAAAAAAAAAGCACTGAGAAATTTTGAAAAATATATCCATATTGGGAAATGCATGTTTTATGGTATTGACTTGTTGCTAATGGTGTGATTTCTACTGAAATGAGGAAGTTGGTTTTTACAGTTGGAGTCAGGAAATAGTTTACATCCTCTGTAGGGTTTAGAGTTCCTGGAAGATAATGGTCACTGATGTGACCTGTGATAGCACTTAAGTGTTGAAGAAACCAATCTATTAATTCACTTAAGGAATAGATATTAGGCCCCTATTATGCTCTTTGAGAACAATAATATTTGTCTCTATTTTGCAGATGAGAACATTAAGGCACCAGATGGTTAAAGGGACTATTCGAGGCAACCTCACAGTTTTGACCAAGGAGGAAGGGGAAGGGCAGCAGGGCCCAAAGAGCTGTGTCCAGAACAATTAAAAACTTTGCAATTCTCGGTTCCATGATTTGAATCCTGAATGTGTGCTTCTCTGGCTAAAAATGCAACTGTTGAAGTCGAATACTCATTATTAACTAACTGCCTTGTTAATTCATAGTGTTAAGTTATTGATCAGACATAAGAACTTAATGATATTTTTTAAATACTTGATTTATTGGTTTGCTTGTTTAAAAATACTTATAGCGTTTTCCTCACACTTCTAGGTAATCCTCACCAGGACAACATCCACAATGCATCCAATATTTCTCCCCCTTTAATTTCCCTTCCATTCTTAGCAGATGAGTTGCAATATCAAACTTCCATTCATGATGGGGATTTGAACTGTGAACACTGACAGTCCAAGTAAGAAAATGTGTCCTGCTGATGTATATACCAGTTTAGAGACCTCCCTGCCTACCTTCTTTCAGGAGGATCCCTCAGATGTGGTTCAGTTAGTAACCCCCTGAAGCCTACTCTGTGTTATGTGCCCACTAAACCTCAAAACTCCCGGATCTGTCAGGGTCCCTCACTGTTCAATGTTCCTAACTTGGGAGGCAAATGACCATATTCTCAGGTCTGATTTTACTGCATTTACCTCACATTTTGGTTCCCTAGCTAGATATCCCCTTGCAGCATTGGCAAAGCAAAGCAACTGGCAATGTGTTCGGCAAACTTCTTCCGCGTTCCATATGAGTTAAAGCTCTATATCCTTGCCAACATTTGCCATGGTCCATTGTTTCTATTTTTAGCCACTATAATAGGTTTGTAATAGGGTTGCACTCTAGCCTTAATCTACATCTCCCTAATGCTTAATTATGTTGAGCATCTTTTCAAGTTCTTATTTTCCATATCTACATCTATATCTACTTCTATGTCTATATCTACCTCTATGTCTATATCTTCGTCTATGTCTATATCTTCGTCTATATCTACGTCTATATCTATATCTTCTTTGGTGAAGTGACTTGATTATATATATGATCAAGTCCTTTATCAGACATATGATTTGCAAATATCTTTTGTTGGCTGTAGGCTGTCTTTCCATTCTCTTAACAGGATTTTTCAAAGAGCACATGTCTTAAAATTTGATGAAATCCAAATTACCAATTTTTTATTTTTGCATATTATGCTTTTGATGTCATGTCTAAGAAGACTTTGCCTAACCCAAGGTCACAAAAGTCTCCAATCCATTTGGAGTTATTTTTTCTATATTGTACGTGATATATCAAACTTCATTTTTTGCATATGGATATTTACTTGTTCCAGAACTATTTGTTGAAGATTATCCTTTCTCCACTCATTTCCTTTGTGCTTCATTAAAAATCAGTTGTCACATACATGTGATCTACTTCTGGACCCTCTGTTCTGATCCAATGATCTATTTGCCTACCTTGATGCCAATTATGGCACTGTTTTCATTACTGTAACTTTATCATAAGTTTTGAAATCAGGTGGTACTACTTCTCCAACCTTGCTCTTCTGTTTCAAAGTTACTTGGGCTATTTTGAGTCATTTGCATTTCCATTTGAATTTTACAGTCAAATGATCACTTCTACAAAAAGCTGCCAAGGGACCCCATCCTGCTTCTCTGTGCTCCTCTGCCCTGTCACAGCTGAACTGAGGGAGATAAGCAGGGCAAGGGGAGGGCATACCTCATCTGTTCCTCGTATCTGGGATATCATTGTCCTTCATTGTCTGATATCCACTGTATTAAAAAAAACATCATTTCACGTATTTTGTCTTTTTCTTTGGTTATTTCAGGCAGGAGTGTGAATCCAGTCCCTTAACTCCATCTTAGCTGTCAGCAGACTTGTGGTTACATTTATTTGTTATCTTTTAGATTAAGGCATTGACCTATGTACAGAAAAGACATGATGTCTGAAATTTGCTTCAACATACTCCTGACATCAGAAAATGTGTGAGGTATAAATGAAACACCATTGGCTCCTAGTTGATAACTGTTCATACTGGGTGATGAGTATACTGAAACTAATTATACAGTACGGAGGTTCCTTAAAAAACTAAAAATAGAGCTACCATATGACACAGCAACCCCGCTCCTAGGCATATATCTGGAGAAAACCATAGTTTGAAAGGGTGCATGCACCCTGATGTTCATTGCAGCACTATTTACAATAGCCAGGACATGGAAGCAACCTAAATGTCCAACAGCAGAGGAACGGATAAAGAAGATGTGGCACATATATACAACAGAATATTACTCAGCCATAAAACGGATAAAAAATAGTGCCATTTGCAGAGATGTGGATGGATCTAGAGATTGTCATACGGAGTGAAGTAAGTCAGAAAGAGAAAAACAAATATCGTATAATATCACTTATATGTGGAACCTGGGAAAATGGTAGAGATGAACTTATTTGCAAAGCAGAAATAGAGTCAGAGATGTAGAGAACAAACTTATGGTTACCAAGGGGGGAAGGGATGAACTGTGAGATTGGGACTGACACATATACACTACTATGTATAAAATAGATAACTAATAAGAACCTATTGTATAGCACAGGGAACTCTACTCAGTGCTCTGTGGTGACCTAAATGGGAAGGAAATCTAAAAAATAGTGGATATATGTATATGTATGACTGATTCACTTTGCTATACAGGAAGAAACTAACACAAAATTGTAAAGCAACTATATTCCAATAAAAATTAATTAAAAAAATAATCATACTTAAAAAAAGGTTTTTGTATGGGCTTGATGTTTTCCATAAAAAGTTTCCAACGTAAGGGTCTTAATACCTTCCTCTACCATGAGATTTTTGTGAGGATTAAATGTGGAATTATATGTAGAGTGCTTAGCACTATGCTTAGAACTTAATGAAGAGTAGCTATTAATACTACCTATGGGATGAAAGCAACCATCAAAGATATACAGAAGTCTGAGTTTAAAAATTTTCATACAGAAACTAACACAACATTGTAAATCAACTATACTCCAATAAAAATTAATTTAAAACAACTTTCATAAAAAACTGATAAAAGCCTTTTCATTAAGTATGATTGCAGCAGTGGTCTCTGGGTCAATAGAGATTCAGTTTAGGTGTCTGTCCCTCCAGGATGTCTCCCAAAGCCACCAACTAGATTCAGTGCCTTCTCTCTCAATTGCCCTAACAACCTATTCCATTCACTCCCAAAGCACTTACATATGGCCTGATGGCTCTCCATTTATGTGTCTGTCTCCCATCTCTTTATATCTCCTTACATTCTTCTCTGTATCCTTAGAGTGCAGCATACAGAAGACACTCAAAACATGCTTGTTGAACTGGTTGACATCGTCTTCTCACCTGCCCATCTCTGGGACCCTCTTCTCTGTGTACACTTGGCTCCTGCCTCTATGCACAGTCGGCCCTGGGTTGATGCTTTCCTGTTACAGGGCCTTGGCCTTCAGTTTCTGTCTATGTACTTTCCCCAGGCCACTATAAGAAGTGGGTATCTTTTCAATTAATTGTACTACCACAGTGCTCTGTGTCTCTCCAATCTTTCTCCAAAGACCTCCTCCTAAGTGGTGGCTTGTTTGAGCCAGGCAGCCAGCACTCATGGTCACAGGAAGGAGACGACACTAAGGAAAGGGCACTGAGGGTGAGCACAGACCTGCCTGCTGCTTTCAGGCTAATCCAGAGCCTCTCATCCTCTTAGCCTGCATGCAGGGCGACCAAGGTGAAACATTCAACCAAGAAATGAAAGAACTTTGAACCATAGGCTGTTAGGACTGGAAGGGCCTTTGAGATCCTTGAGCCTGGTAGTTTGTTCAAATTTTCTTCTGAAAGAGGGTAACATTCTTAAAAACAATGACAACAAAAAGATTTTGTTTCCTATCCCCATCCCTGACATGGAGCTATTCTGGTTGAAAGGGTTGGAAGGATCAGTCCTGCTCTCATTCCCCCTCTGCACACACTCACACACACACACACACACAGACACACACACACACACACACACCCCTTGGTAGCCAAAAGTATCTCTGAAGAATCCTTAGGTCACTGAGGAACAAGAGCACAATTTGAAAATCATTGGTCAAGTTAAACATTTTCACTTTGAGGAAAGTCATAAGGGGATGTTGGGTCTGGGACCCAAAGCCTAGAATTCCTGGTTTCCTTTCTTTCTATTAATTAATCTACAACTGCCACCCCTGACAAAAACAACAAAATGCTCCATAGATGTGTCTATCATCCGAATGTCAGAGCTGTAGAAATCTTCCCAGCATGGATCCAATTTTAGCAGAAGTGTTGCTGGAACAATCCCTGCCTTCAGGAATGAATCAGAGAGAAGGATAAAAAGGCAGAACGAGAGGATTTTTAGGATAGTGAAAAATACTCTGTACGATAATATCAGGATGGATACATGTCATTCTACATTTGAAACCCACAGAACGAACAACACTGAGAATGAATCCTAATGTAAACTGAAGACTTTGGGTGATTATGATGGGTCAATGTAAGTTCATCAATTGTAACAAGTGTAC
This sequence comes from Orcinus orca, assembly GCF_937001465.1. Lineage (NCBI taxonomy): Eukaryota > Metazoa > Chordata > Mammalia > Artiodactyla > Delphinidae > Orcinus > Orcinus orca. The sequence goes on along the minus strand of NC_064559.1, from coordinate 155,620,726 downwards.
CACCCTGGCGGGGGATGTTGATAATGCAGAGGGGTTATGCAAGGGTCAGGTAGGGGATGTATAAGAAATCTCTGTATCTTCTTAATGTTGCTGTCAACCTAAACTGTTCTACAAAAATAAAGTCGTTTAAATAAAGAATGAATTGGAAATGCTTTCAGCTTTTCTCAGAAAGAAAAGTGCATGATATCCAGATTAAGGTCATTTGAAAAGCTGAGACAGAGAAATATCTCATGCTTGGGAGGCCAGAAAGCATCAGAATCTGTATTGTGTGTATTTGTGAGTGGTTTTATAGCACCATCCAGTGGCACAAAGCAATTCTGTCACTAAAGCTCAGAAACAGGGTTCAATAATTTTTACTTCATAACAAATTCAATCAACAAGTATTTATTTGAAAGCCTTTGATATGTGTGGCTTTACGCTAGCCACTGGGGGTATAACAAGTGTTATTTACAAAAACTTATACACTGATTTCAGAAAGATCTGTCTATGTTAGTTTATAGGCATCCCTAATCTGCTGTCTTCATAACAAAAAGGTGAGCCAGGCTTCTGACAAGTTGCTAAGACAGATTTCCCTCCTCACTCCTTCATCTGTGATCTAAAGTGATCTCAGGCTTTCTCAGAGCCCACAAAATTGAGACCTTTTAAACCCCAAGCTCCTGATGTGGACACTTCTGGTCAAGCAAGACTTTTGCAAAATTTCCCTTGGAATATGACAAGCCAGTTGTTATCAGTCTAAGAATGCAAATGTATATGCTTTCTTGAGTCTTGGAGAGTAAAGCATCTAGATCTGGGTCATTCCCATGGAATCCTAGAATGAGGTAACTTATTATGTGTCCAGGACACAACAAGTTATCTGATCAATTGTTAAATTTTCTTTCCTTCCAATTTATCACCCCAGCTTGTGAGTGCTGATCAGATTCAAGTTGGAAAGAACTGTGGTTTGAACCCCAAACGGGTGGAGAAGGTGTCTCTGCTGAATATCCTGGATTGCTCAGACAGGCCAAGCAGTCTGCTGCTAGGAGAGCTCTCATTTTGCCATTTTCTCTCAATTTTTTTCTGAGTCTAATTCACAGACCATTGGGTAAACCTGAAAAGTTTCTTTGTTCCTAGTGATCAGTTCTAATTCTTTTATTAAATTTGTTTTTCAATTGCAGAAATAACTTGGACAAGTCATTTCTCCCCTCTAACCTTCATTTCTTTCATTAGAAAATCAAAGAGTCTGGAATGATTGCACGTAGATAACCAGAAGTTGTGTTATATTCCTGGAGAATGCATGCAAAACTTTTTTAGAGTTTCAGACAACCCACACTCAGCCTGCCTAGAAAATTTTACCTTATGAAAGAAAGATGTGGTTATCAATTTCTGGCAATATGGTCAACTAGTTACTTTAAAGGGCCTTCCAGATAAAATATAATTAGATGATGAATTACACAAACACAGTAAACTAATGTTAATGCATTGTAGCACTTATTAGAGTGAAGGGAAATTTATGAGGGTCTAAGAATTAAATAAACAGTAATAGTAACAGTAAGCAAGAAGTAAGCGAGCAGAAGAGGGAGCTATAAGATGAGATGGCCTGGAAGAAAATGTTCACATCCTTGCAATCAACATGTCCAACATAGGCTCTTGGGATTCTCATAGATTTCATTCAATAAACTATAATCCACAATTTTTTTAAAAACCCACAAAACATACAAGGAATAACTGAGAGGCAGCAGAAACAATAAAGACTTAGACCTTCCAAAGACTGCAGATATTGTAATGATATGATGAAAATGTGAAATAACCATGTGCAAAAGTTTCAAAGAAATCAGAGAGAAAATAAAAAATAAGGAACAAGACCCAGAATACTAAAAAAGATAAGGCAGGTTTTAGAACTAAATAAGATTTGTAGATTTCAAATACACACACAGATCTCAGTGGTTGAGTGAAACAGAAAGTTAAACAGACTTGAAGAGACAATGAGCTGTAAAATATAATTTGAAGGAATTACCTATAATGCAGCCCAGAGAGATAAAGAGGTGGTATATATGAATAAAAGACCAAGAGACACAGATCATGAAAAGCAAATTCTAACATAACTAACCAGAGTCTCACAAGTAAAAATTGGTGTGCAAGTGGGAGGGGGACTTGAAGAATAGCCATTGAGAGGGTGGGCTCTGGAGCCACAAGGCCAGAACTCACAAGCTGGCGCTAACATTTCTCAGCTACGTGATTAGAGGCAAGTAACATAAGCTCATTGTGACTATTAAATAGGGATAATAAGAGTCTCTATGGTGTTGTAAGCATTAAATTAGTTACTACATGTAAAACACATAGAATATTGCTTTACACAAAAATGTTTTAAAGAAATCTTGCCCAGTACTTCAGTATTTTTTTCCAGCCAAAGACATGAAGATGTTGTATCTCTGTTTGTTCCTCTGAATCTCATTGTAAGTTTTGCTTTATAACAATTGGTTATAACCACCTGAGGGCTCCCTTTTGAATTGATGACCAAGATCAAGCTAATTCATTTCTAGCTGAATGTATAACAAATAAAAGAAAATAAAAAAATTTAAACAGAGCAAACAGGTGTTTAGTAATGGAAGCTATAGCACTTTAGCAGTGCATTAGAAAAGTGGCAATGTCTGTTATAAAGACTGGCAGAACAACTTAAGAAATGAAGTATGTCCCTGCAAGTAGGAGCTCACAGTCTTTTACTAGTATCAAAAGAAAAAGAAAAAAAAATAAGGTGTACAATGTCCTGTGTTTTTATCTGGAAAGCAAATTATATAGGTAGGAACAAGCTTACCCTTTGGGGAGAAATGTTTAGTCAAATACCACAGTTTTTATCCAAGAAGTTCTTTTGCTTCAATCTGTAGCAAGTAGAGTCTTCCCTCAAAGACTGTGTATTGTTTCTAGGGCTGTTGTAACAAATACCACAGGTTAAGTGGCTTAAACAAGAGAAATTTATTTTCTCACCATCCTGGAAGCTAGAGTTATAGAGCAAGTTGTCAGCAGGTTTGGTTTCTTCAAGACCTCCCTCCACGGCCTCAGATGGCCTACAGATGGCTGTCTTCTCCACATCTTTACAAGGTCGTCCTTCTGTGTAGCATGTGTCTAAATCTCCTCTTAGAAGGATACCAGTCATATTGGATTAGGACCTACCCTAATGAGCTCATTTTAACTTAATTAGCTCTTCAAAGACTATCTCCAAATGCAGTCACATTGAAATACTGGAAGTTAGAAATTTAACCCATGAATTTTGGTTGGACACAATTGCCCATACCATTTGGTGCCATACATCTAAATAAATAACCTGACTGGGCAAAACTGGTTACATCCGACTAAAAGGTGAAGCTTATTTGAACGTCCACCTTGCTCTCATCAGGAAACTGAACACAATGGACTACTCAAAAAAGAATAACCAGTCCTTAGATTTAGGAGATATCAGCCACGAGGGAGAATTTGCTCACAAATTCTTTACCCTGACTCTTGGAATCTCCTGGATTCCTTGCTTCAAAGCCAGGTCTTATGTTTTCAGTGGAAACAGTTCCCAGAGGACCCTGGAAACACCATGAAATAATGCTTCCCTACAGTTTCTTATCAAGGGAGGGTGGCTAGAAAGTCAACAGATTGAGGTGCTTCGCTTGATATCTTAACATGCAATTCTTTAACAAAGCCTCATATAGTGCATTTGTGTGTGTGTATGTGTGTGTTCTTCCTTTTTCTTATTGGCACAAAATATACATAACATAAAATTTACCATTCTGACCATTTTAAGTGTACGTACAATTGAGTGGTATTAAGTATGTTAACAGTTTTGTGCACCATCACCACCAGCTATCTCTAGAAATTTGTGAATTAAGCTTTATTTGGGGCGAAATGAGGACTATAGCCTGGAAATAGCCTCTCAGATAGCTTTGAGGAACTTCTCTGAAGGTGTGGGTGCAGTCAGTATATATGTGATTTTGGTGAAAGGGGATACATGCAAGCAAGCACACTTTTTTTTTTTTTTTTTTTTTTTTTTGTCTGTACACAGGCCTCTCACTGTTGTGGCCTCTCCCGTTGCGGAGCACAGGCTCCAGACGCGCAGGCTCAGCGGCCATGGCTCACGGGCCCAGCCGCTCCGCGGCATGTGCGATCCTCCCGGACCGGGGCACGAACCCATGTCCCCTGCATCGGCAGGCGGACTCTCAACCACTGCGCCACGAGGGAGGCCCCAAGCACACATTTTTTGCAGGAGGTTATACTGCTCGTCACGAGGAGCAGATGTCTCTGTTAATGATTTCAGTGCTTTTCTAAATGTGAGAAGATGCAAGAATTTGGGCTCATAAAATCTTCTCTGGAAAATATCTAACTATCTGAAGGCCTGTTCTGCCAGAGCACAGAGTGCCTCATTCCTGATTTCCACCCCGAACTCACTTCGGGGTGAGTTGAAGGTCAACGACTACAGTAGCTAGTGACCTAATCCTTGTAGAGGCAGAGGACAAGTGCCAATTTTTCGTTGGCATCATCATCCCAAAATGAAACTTTATTCTCATTAAACGATAGTTTTCCACTCTTCCCTCCCTGCTCTCAGCCCCTGATAACCACTATTCTACTTTCTGTCTCTGTAAATTTAGTCAAATTCTGGGTACCTCTTACAAGTGGAATTACATCACATTTGCTCTTTAACTTAAAGTTTTTAAGGTTCATGGATGTTGTAGCATATATTAGAATTACATTGCTTTGTAAGGCTGAATAATACTCCATGGTATGTGTATACCACATTTTACTTATCCATTCATCCATCCATGGACATTTGGGCTTGTGGCCTAGTAAGAAATACATTTAGTCTTTGTCCCTGGCTCCTGGCACAAAGCTCCTGAAGCCCTTGGAATGTCCTGCGTGGCAGGAGTGATTTTTGTCATTCGCTTTTGAGCACATCTAAATTTATGCTAATGAAATGACTTAGGGTGGGGCCCCTAGATAGCCTCTGGTTGGGGCTGGTCACCAAACAGAAAAAGTGAGTAGAGGTTTGGAACTTTCAGCCTCACCCACTGCCCACTGGTAAAGGGGGAAGGAGGTTAAAACTCGATAAAACCTCTAACCAACTTGGAAGAGGGCCCTCACCAGAACTTGAGCATACTGCTCCCCTGATCTTGGACTTCCAGCCACCTCCAGAACTGTGAGAAATAAATTTTTGTTGTTTATGAGCCACCCAGTCTATGGTAATTTGTTATAACCTCTCGAACAGACGAAGACAGGTTCCTTATCTGTAGAATGGAGATATAATTGTAGTTGCCTCAGAGGGGTGTGAAGATTAGATGGTTTACCTGTATATCATCAATTCTAAGAGCACTTTTTTTTTCTTGTTTTAACATCTTAAAATCAGGATGTGCTGACAATGAGTGGGGCTTCCACCCGCTGATGTCCACACTGTGGTCCTGATGAAATTGTAATCAGCTGCTCCTGGGCTAAGACTGCTGTTGAGGTGGGGAGACAGGACCCTTGCAATCGCTCCAGGTGTCAGGCCACAAGCCATCTCAGGATGATTTTAGGAGCAACATGCCTCTTGATTGTTGGAAAATGCTCTTCTAGTAAGGTGCCGGAAGCTCCAGTGTCAAAAATGGGTGTCAGGGGCTGGAAGAAAATCCTGGAACAGGAATTCTGAAGTGGGGGCCCTCAAAAGTTACTAAGAAGAGACAGTCTCCAAAGATAAACGAGTTTTAGAAAGACATTAAATACTTTATTTCACTTGTATTTTCCTGTTTAATGTGTGAACGATTGTGATCTCTGATTAAAAAAATCCATTAAGGGCTTCCCTGGTGGCGCAGTGGTTGGGAGTCCGCCTGCCGATGCAGGGGACACGGGTTCGTGCCCCGGTCCGGGAGGATCCCACGTGCTGCGGAGCGGCTGGGCCCGTGAGCCATGGCCGCTGGGCCTGCGCGTCCGGAGCCTGTGCTCCGCGGCGGGAGAGGCCACAGCAGTGAGAGGCCCGTGTACCGCAAAAAAAAAAAAAAAAAAAAAAAATCCATTAAGTGCCATCTTTGATTAGTATAAAATAAAATTCAGAATGCAAGAAAGCATTGCTCGTATTCAATTAGTAGCGTATTTTCCCCTAGTGGCGCATAAAACAGTAATGTATCTTACAAATGATGCATCCTAGCATCAATGAAGTATAGTGGAATCTTTTAGAAGAGTGCCTATTTCTAAGTAAAAGAAGTCAGTCTGTAAAGCCATATACTGTATGATTCCAAATTTATGACATTCCGAAAGAGGCAGAACTCTGGAGACAGTAAAAACATCAGTAGCTGCCAGGGCTTAGGCGGAGGGAGGGATAAATAGGTGAAGCACAGGGGACTTTTAGAGCAGTGAAACTACTCTGTATGGTACCATAATCCCGGTTATGTGTAATTATACATTTGACCCAAACCATAGAAAGTACATCACCAAGAGCGAACTCTAATGTGAAGTATGAACTTTGGTTCAATTTAGCTGAACATTTACAGACAATGTAGCTTCATCAGTTATAATAAATGGACCCTCTGGTGGGGTATGTTGATAATAGGGAAGGCATACCCATGTTGTAAGGGGTAGTCTCTGTACCTTTTGCTTGATTTTGCTGTGAACCTAAAACTGTTCTAAAAAATAAAATCTATTAAAAAAAAAAAAGCTGAGGTCTTGGAATACACTGTAGATTTCTAAGAACATTTTTCTAGTTATTTTTTTCCACTCCATCGTCTCATTCATCCCCCATGACACACGCAAAAATATAAGTAAGCACAAACACTGAGGAGGTGTTAAAATACCTCCGAGTTGAGAAGAGAGAGTTCTAAGAAATTCAGAAGAGAACCTGGTGACGGGCTTTGAAATGTGGCACTGATCTGTCCTTCCTTCAACGTCAAAGTGGTGGATGTAAGGGATGATAATGCACTCAGAGAAATGTGAGGGTGTTAGACTAGTGAAGGCCTATGCTCGGCTTCCCAACTGTACTGGGAGTGGGGAGAAGCTGGGGAGTTTTCCACATCATCATTGTTATGGGAGTAGAGTGGAGATGCAGTGTGAGGATCCCAGGCCAATGAGCCAGAGGTGGACTCTGAGCTCCTTCACTCAGTGAGAGCAGCAAAATATTTGTGGTGTAGCCAAGAGGATGTGGATGTGACACTGAAAGATGGAGGAGCTGGGGGTACCCGGGAGCTAGGACAATTCCTCCATCATGTAATTGTCAGGAGGCTCTGAGGGCCGCCAGAAACCTAGGTGCCATATCAGAGGAAAAACAATTGAGGAAAAAGTGTGCAGGGACAATACTTTCCTTAAATCATCTAAAAAAGCCTAAGATGTCAAAGTTTACTCTGAATTGGCCACGTGTGTCCCATTACTGATGGAGCAGTTCCTTTCTTAAGGAAGAAACTGGGTCTAGTTCTCAGGGAAAAAAATTTTTATTTCCTATACATATCTAAGCATATGGCTTAAAAATTCTTACCAGTTATATGTATATATCCTTAGAAAAGTCATTAATTTGGAGGAATGGTGGCTGGGCAGCAGTGTAATCTAAACCTATAATGTAAAGGAAAATTTCTTCAACTATCAAGAAGTTTCCCTGATCTTGCAGTCATTTTCTTAGAGAAATCTAGACAAAAGTTTTGTCATAAAAGAATAATATTAGCTCCCTTTTGGATGTTTGCTTCCAAAGAGATTCAAGATTAAATTATTTTAATTTGGTGATGCACCCATTTTTATTGTGTTCGTTAAGGGATGGGGGACACCAGCCAGTTCTTTCTGCTGTGGATGCATTAACATACTGAGGAAATACTCAGGGAAGCTTGTTTCCCTTAAAAAAAAAAAAGTCTGAACTCCTTCCAATTATATAGAAATTCTGGCAGAAGACTGAGGGGCACCAAGGACATGCAGATAAGTAGATTTGAGAAAGTTTTATGGGATAATCTCTAAAAAGAAATGGCTCAAATGCTGTATGTGAAGGAAGAGGTAAATGCCAGATTGTGTGGTGAACACATGAGGGTTGCCAAAGAAGTGTGGGAGTTGATCCTTGAAATTCATGAGCAGCTCTAGACCTGCCCAGGAAGTGATGGATGGCTATGTCAACAAGAAAATGTTACCTGCCCAGGAAGTGATGGATGGCTATGTCAACAAGAAAATGTTTCATTCTACAATAAAGAGTTGTCATATGCAAAACGTAAATGTGCAATGTAATAAGTTATGGATTTCTTGATTTCAGATTCTTTGCCATTGGCGCACACAAAGCTTCATTAAGACGTCTGTGACAAGGGTGAGATGAGGCTTAGATCTCTCACTTATCTTTGCCTGGACTAGTTCTAAGCTTTCCTTTCTGTTAAATAGTAATGTCACATATCCCAGAATAGAGAGTCAACAGAGACCAGGGTAGCCACAAACATTCAGGAGCAGCACATCTTTCATGTCTTATGTCCTTTGCTTCAGTACACAAGTCAACTCGGGAGGTGGCCAGTGGTGGGTGATGCTGGGACTTCCTTCAGTTGCACCAGCACAAAGACGTGGTGTATTTTTTCTTCTTTAATTTTAAATGTTGTTCTCATTTGAATTACATACATTGCTAGTTTAAGCAATATATTTAAATTAAAAATCATGTTTCAGACTCTATTTTTCTATCTTGTAGTCTTCACCAGTTTTCCCAATAATGTCCTTCTCTGTTCTAGGATTCAGTTCAAGATCCAATCATGAATTGCATATAGTTATCCTGTCTGAATAATCTCCTCCAATCTTCATGAAAAGAATTTTTAATAACTAAAATTTTTGATATCTAAGCTTTCTAATCTGCATAAGTTAAAAACAAGAGGTTAAAAAAGCCCAGAATTTAAGGATAGCTATTACATATGTCAAGGATGATTGAGAAACAATGACGATTGAGATCCTTAATCTAAAGAAACTCATGAATTTACATTAAATAGAATTTTTTTATAATGCACAGTCCTGTGAATTTTAACAAACACATATAGTCGTGCAACCACCACAATCAAAATATAGAACAGTTTCATCATCCACAAAAATTTCTTTATTCTCTACTCTGTAGTCACTCAGTCCCTTAAAACACCCAGCCAAATTTTCCTGAAAACACTCAGCCCATGGCAGCTACTTTATTGGAATAAAGTTGCTCATATATTCCCTTAGAATCTTTTAATATCTGTAGAATATGTAGAGGTGTCACTATTCTCATTTGTGACTTTCTCCTTTCTGATCAGACTGGCTAGAGATTAATTGACTTTTACTGATTTCAAAGAACCAGCTTTGATTTCTCTCACTATTTTGCTTTATATTTTGTTGATTTTTGTAGGGATCTTTAGTATTTCCTTCTATTGTTTGTTTTGGATTTAAAATATTCTTCCATTTTCTTAAAGTGGAAGTTTATCTTATTGATTAGAGACCTTTCTTCTTGTCTAATATAAACATCTTAGGGTAGCAATTTCCTTTCAAATACTGCTTTAGCTATATTACAGAAATTTTAGTATATTGTGTTTTAATTTTCATTCATTTAAAAATATTTTCTGATTTCCATCATGTTTTGCTCTTTGTACCATGGGATACTTAGAACTGTGTTGTTTCATTTCCAAGTTTTTCAGGGTCTTCTAGGTAGTTTTCTGTTGACGATCAGTCCTATTTCTATATGATAACATGTTTTATACAATTTCAATTCTTTTAAATTAATTGAAGTTTTTTTATGGAAACATTTTGCAGAAAAATAGTCTATCGTGTACTTCTACCTGCACTTGAAAATAATGTGTACTCTGCTGTTGTTGGAAGGAGTATTCTGCTAATGTTAATTAGATCAGGTTTGTTGATAGTGTTGTTCATATCTTCTCTATACTTACTGATATTAAAAATCCATTTTTTTATCAGTTACTGAGAGAGAAGGATTGACGTTTCCACCTATATTGTGGATTTGTCAATTTTTTCTTTATTTTACTAGTTTTTGCTTCAGATAATTTGAAGCCCCATTGTTAAGTTCATACACATTTAGGATCGTTACGTCTTCCTGATAAATTGACCCCTTTAGCATTATGCAATGTCCCTCATTTTTCCTGGTAATATTTCTTGTTCTAAAGTCTACTTGGTCTGATATTTACCCTTTTTAGCTTTCTTTCGATCAATGTTTTATGGCAAATCTTTTTTCCATTCTTTTACTTTTAACCCGTATTTAAAAAGAGTTTCTTATAGAGAGCATATAGTTGAGTTGCTTGTTTATCAAATCTGATAATTTCTTTTAGTTGTTGTTTAAACAATTTATGTTTGATGTAACAATTAATATATTTTTTATTAAAACTTATCATTTAAAAACATTTTATTTTAAGTGGTTGTTCCAAGGTTCACAATGTTCACCATTAATGAAGCATGGTTTTCCTAAATTAGTATTATACTACTTCAGGTGTTATGTAATAACCTCATAGTACATGCTCCCTAGTCCTCCCACTTACTTGGTTCTGTCACTGTCATACATTTTACTTTTACATGTGCCATAATACATCATTATTAATTTTACTTTAGATAGTCAATTATCTTTCAGAGTGATTAAAAAGAAAATATTTACATTTATTTTCACCATTCCCAGAGATCTTCATTCTTTGTGTACATCAACTTTTCTCTCTGGTAGCACATTCCTTTGCTTGAAGAGCTGTTTTAAACATTCCTTGCAGTGCAGTTCTGCTAAGAAGAATTTTCTTGGCTTTTATTTTTCTGAAAAAGTCTTTTTTTCTCCTTCAGTTTCTAAATGTCTTTTCACTGCGTATAGGATTATAGGTTTACAGATTTTGTTTTAGCACTCCGATAATACCACTCTGTGGTTCCCAGCTTGCATAGTTTTTGATGAGGAGTCTGCTGTAATTTGGTTGGTTGGTTGGTTTCTCTATATATGTCTTATTTTCCCTGAATACCTTTACAATTTACTCTTAAACTTTCATTTCCAGTAGTTTGAATATAATGTCTCTTGGTGGGGGGAAGGTGTGCATGTGTTTGGTATTTTTGTACTTAGCGTTTTCTGAGATTCTTGGATTTGTGATTTGATATATTTCATTATTTGGGAAAATTATTGGATGTCATCTCTTCAAATACTTTTTCCCATGTCATTCTCTCTTCTCCTTCTGGAGTTCCAATTATACATATATGAGATGATTGATCTTATTCCATAGTTTCTGAATTCTCTGTTCTGTTTCCTTTTTTTACTTTGTGTTTTAGTTTGGGTAATTTCTTCAGTTTATTGATTCTTTCCTCAGGTGTATTGATTCCCCTGATGTATCCATTAGGTTGTTCTTTATCTCTGCTACCTGTATCCTTTATTTCAAGCATTTCTGTTTGGCATACTATTTCAGTATTCAGTTCTCTGGGTTGATAGTCCCCATATGTTCATGCACGTTGTGCATCTTTTCTCCTAGAATATTTAATATATTAATCATTGTTGATTTAAATTCCTGGCTGAGTGTCCCAATACTTGGGTAATTACTGGGTATGATCCTGTTGATTGTTTTGACAGTGGTTATTTTTATCTTGACAGTGGTTGATACTGTTGACAGTGGTTATTTTTATCTTTTTATTGCATGCTGGATATAGTACCTAGAACAGTAGAGAGTGTAATAAATATCCATATTATTTATGCTTGCAAATAGGAATAACGTCTTCTGTTGGGGTTTGAGGCAACGTATCAGAAATTCAGCTGGTTTCAACTTTGTTGTTGCTTTAGTGTCTCACCAGTTTCATTCCCCTAGTATTACATTGTGCTTAAGGTGGGGGCTGGTTTGCCAGATGGTTTTGTCAATGTTCCTGCTCTACCCTCAGCTTTACACCTTCCCTGTTCACCTGCATATCAGAGAAGTTGTCTCTCCTATACTGTTGCCTTTCACCCAGCAGTAGACTACTATTACTTGATACTTGGTGGTTGCTAGCACAGTAGTGGTAGTGGGATGTGGGAGGTATTCTCTGTTGCCCTGCTTCTGCCTCATTCTTAGGCAGGCTCTATATCCAAGGATCTCAGAGTTTAAACTTGGTGGTCTTGCCCTTCCCCCAGAATAGGAGACCTCAATTTGTCTGAGCCAGGTCCAGTTCCCTGCCCATTCTCTAGTCATAGAGGTTTTTTTCTTTTTCCTTTCCCTCAGCCAAAATGAGTCTTCACCTGTACTCTGGGGACAAAAGTATTTGCTGCCCTTCCACTGACAACCTAAGTATTTGTTCCTTAGGGGAGAAGTGTCTGGGCAGGATTTTTTGCTTTTCTCATAACAGTGGTTTCTCCCCCTGTCCAGGCTTTCCTAAGAAAACTTAGAATTTTGTTGGATTTTCTGGAATCTTCTGTTGTTAGAAGCAACATTTTTTTCAGCTTTCTATATACTAGATGGAGACTAGAAGCCTCCAGATGTATTATTTTCAGTTGTTCTTTTGTTCATTTGTTTATTTGTTTACAAATTTGATGCATGATCACTATAAAAAGTTTAAGCCATGGTGAAAGTTACTTTAAAAAACTTAAGTTACCTGGAAATCATTTCACACAAATACAATGCCTGCAAGATTTATTTTTCCTGATTCAATTATAAGCTTTGGAGGAAATGGCTACGAATTCAAACAAAGGTAAAATAACTCTGGACCTCACGGTGAGGTACTAATGCAACACTGGTTAAGGATCTGGACATGGAAAGGTAACACCTAATTGTGGACAGGTTTTAACCTAATGGTATAGAATGAGTGTTCAACAGTGAACTATGTAGAAATGATCAAAGCATCAGTGCTAGAGCACATAGATTTCCTAGTTCTCTCTATCTAAAAGTATCTGAGAGCAGAACTCTTCCACTGTTGTATCTCCAGCATCTGCAACAGTGCCTAGCACATAATGGTCACGCCATAATTATTTTTTTCTATGAATAAATTAATGAATGAGAAAGCCCCATGTTTCTTACACAGTTAGTGCTGAAACCTGAGGAAGGAGATGCTGGGCTTTCTGTTGCTTATTAGGGTTATGAAAGTTTCAGTCACTAACTGAAAAGATGAAAGAGGTATACCAAATTACACCTTAGGCTGGTAAACAGATATTGTAAGTTATGCTTCTTTACTGAGATTCATGCTGTTTTGTAAACTGCATTTTCAATCCATTATTAGTTTTGGACAAATCTCTACTAAAAAGAAGCAAGTAAGAAAAATAAATTTAGAAAATTGGTGGTGGAATATAAAATAAAATAAGAAAAGGAAAGAGCAATTCACCAACAAGTTTAATTAAATACATTCTATTTGTCTAGTTCTATCATAGGCACTATGGAGTATAAGTACAAAAAAATATTGAATGAGTCTCATCAGTTAGCTTCAAGAGAGCTGGGCAGAAGTTGATAGAGAAAAAAAATTCAAGGGAAAAAAAAAAAGCCAAGTCTGCACAGACCTGTGTCATATTGATAAGAAATTCAAAAAATCAAAAAGACTTAGACAAAGAAGTAAAACAAAACAACTGAGACCCATCATAGAAGGCTCCAACCCATAATAATTTATTGATCATTTTAACCCACTGAAGAATGTCTAAAAAATATTGAATTAAAAAATTAATTACCTTTTCTCTGGCTAACCTATCTCCGGGTATCTAAAATATTCTCCAACAATAAGTTTTGTTTTAGTCTAAATTGCTTTTCATAGTGAAAAAAATATATTGAAAAAAAGAAAGTCAGTTTCTACGCTGCCCACCTTATTCTACTGTCATGGTCAGACTATGTTGCCTTGGCAACTTCAGAAGATAAAACGTGCTGCTGTATCTACCTGTGATGTCACAGAAGATGGCATTGTCTTGGCAGCAGAATAAAATTGTTGCTCTTTAGTTAGCTATTTTCTGTTTGGACTGGCTCAGCGTCATTACTCATAAGAAGGATTCCACACTGTCTGTTCTGAATGTGGTACTCTCTCAAGTACAAGCTCCAGAGTCCTTCATCTTTCTTCTTTCTTGTCAGCCAATCAACATAGAACTGGAATATATGGGGTCCCTGGGTTCCTATAGTTGATACTATTTGTTGTTTATACAGTATCCATTTCCTCCTTCCTAATTTTGTTTAGATAACCATCCTTCACCACTCCTTGACAGTCATATGTATCTCAGGAATAGCTGAACTTATCTGCACTCCAAAAAATGTATCCTAACAACTAAGCCAATTAGAGTAATACCATCCGCTAGCTAGTGATTTATTCAGGGACCCAGATTTAAGCTAATAAGTGCACAGGCATCCCCCAGGGTCTGTATTGGTGCAGGATTGAGCACATGTCCAATTTGGCTCAATCAGATTACAAAGAAGGACTTCCATTGTATGGTTGGAGGGAAGAATCTCTTTCACTGGTTAGATAAGAACAAGGAATAATTTTTGCTACAATTACAGTGAGCAGGCATGTTGAAAGCATGAGGGATGAGAGCCTGACCCAAAGCTGACACCTGGTAGAAGGGCAGAGCAAAGAGCAAAGTGATACAGTCAGAGCTCTTGATTGTGCCTTGTAGACTGTCCTACCTCTGGACTTCGTGTTACATGATACAATGCATTCTGTTATTGTTTAAACCAGTTTAGAGTTATAGTTTCTTACAACCAAGAGCAACCTAACTGATATGGTTCCAGTATCCAATAATAAATATGTAATCTTAGACAGACCACTTCATGTCTTTGGACCTCAGCTCTTCCATTGAACAATTAAGGGATTGGATAGTAATCCTCTAAATTGTCCTGATTTCCTAAACTTCCAAGTCTAAAAGGCAAAGCACAGTTATAGGCACCACAAAGTTTCCAAAACAGTATAAGACATCAGGTGGGCAATTAAGGCCCAAAGTTTAGGGCAAAAGACTCTGCAAATTACGTCACATTTTAAGAACAAAGGGTCTCCAGAAGTTTGCCTTAAGGGCTTTGTGGGAGGCACCAAAACTGCCCAAACTCTAGTTGTTATAAGAAGAACCTTACACTACCAAACATAAGGTAGATAGCTAGTGGGAAGCAGCTGCATAGCACAGGGAGATCAGCTCGGTGCTTTGTGACTGCCTGGAGGGAGGGTGGGAGGGAGGGAGACGCAAGAGGGAAGAGATATGGGAACATATGTATATGTATAACTGATTCACTTTGTCATAAAGCAGAAAGTAACACACCATTGTAAAGCAATTATACTCCAATAAAGATGTAAAAAAAATAAATAAGTAAATTTAAAGAAAAAGAAGAACCAGGAACGTAAAACGTAGTGAACCCTTTAGAAAGTGCAGAGCTCACAAAGAGGGGCTTTTCCCTTCCTCACTATCACCTGTGAAGGAGGGGTGGCTGGTGGCTTCACTTCCTCCTTAGGGGGCTCTGGGAGAATAGCTCATACAGATTCGGGATGCCTGCAAGAGGAGACCTGAATATATTCCCTAGTCAGAAACGTGCTTGACTAGTGGCTTATTAATCTGACCCTTTATCACTCTGAACAGGGAAAGAGAGAACTAGAAAACGGCAGAGCTGAAAAAGGAGCATAGTGAAGCAGTATGTCCTGAGTTTACCTGAGATTCCTGAGGATGGCACCAAGAATGATATTAGCCTGGGCTGCCTGCTGAATCAGATAGCCCAAGCAGGATGGAGCACATTTTAGGGGGGTTGGGGGTATGAGTAAATTGGACATAGACTGAGGTTCCCAAACCATGGAATTGTGCAGACAAAGGATGCCTTGCAGCCTTGAGTGAGGATTTGAATACCTGGTGTATCTCATGCAAGGTCTGCCCTCCCTATTACAGGGGCATGGTCAACGCTTTTGGAAGGCAGGTAGGAAAGAAAGAAGTCAGTTGGTTAGTTCTTTTTGTGCAGTACTTATCAAGTCCCCTGCGTAACTACACACACCTAAATTTTTTTTGAGAAGAGAATAATAAACACTCATTTTCAAGTTCTGACCCCATTCCTTCTCCCACTTCATGTTTTGCTGCCTTTTTATATACACCTGGAACTCTTGGCATACTGGTCCCACTTGCTACTCCTGAAATATAGCATGTCCTTTCTTACACACTTGGATATGAGCCCCAAATGTCTTCTCTCTTGGTCCATCTGGCAAACCCTTCCTCCTCTATCAAGAAGGGACCTTGAAGGTTTTCTTGACCTACTCATACATGATTTGGGTCTTCCAGGACATCCTGTGCATCTCTTTTCATTATTCTTTATTTACTTCCTGACTCATGTATATTTGAAGTCTCTTATGTAATCCAAATTTGGTATTTTTCTAACCTTGAATTAGTACAATTTACTTTTCTCTTTATTAGTTTCCAGTGAATAATTTTCCACTTTTTCTTCCTACTTCTCTGCCATCATAAATTTTTTTTGGAATTCAAATTGCATTTTCCAAGGTGCTAATCTTTCTAGAAAAATATTGACAGAGTTGACCATATAGTAAAATCCTGTTATTTTTATAGATGGGAAGGTTTTAAAGATTATCTAATCCACATTTTTGTTTCCGTGATAAGGAATATGAGGTCATCAGAGTTGAAATGACTTCTCCAATAGAGCTACTTTATAGGAAATCCAAAACACAAATCCTGAAATCCCAAGAGGCAGTAAAGTGTCATGGGATTTTTTTTCCCCCAATACTGAAGGCAAAGTCAAACAGAATATCTTAACTTGAGCTCACTCATGATTCCATAATGGAAATACTAAACATATCAAACATCTCCTGAGTAACCTCACATTGATTTCAGAACCTCTGATCACAGATTTTAATGTAAGGTACTCCCAGTCAATAAGTGACATGTTTAGGCAGGACCATAATATGTACAAGAAAAGATAGAAAAGTACAGAAAAAGTTATCTAGCAAAAAATATTATATACTCCCTGCACCATTCTCAGAATTTGGAATTCTTAAAACTGAAAGGAGCCCTACAAGTGATTCAGGGGTGCTTTCTATGTGTTAAGCATTTCAATACACCATTGACATACAATGTCTTATTCATTATAAAACAAACATGTGGAGGAAAGTGTTACCTCTATTTTTAAAATGACAGAACTCAGGTTTAGATAAAGTAAATTCCTTACTTATATTTATAGCCAAGAAGTTATGGACGTGATATACACACTCAGGTGTGCCCAACTCCAAGACCTTAACCTTTTGTACCTAAATCAGATTTACTTCCCCCAATCACAGATTACAGAGAGTGGAGTCTCCAGCTTCACCTGGAATATCACAGCCTGGGGTGGATTCTGTTTTAAGAGACAGTTGTTTCTATATTTGAATACCTCTGGGGTTTTTCCCCTGATTTTATACCCCCAAATTTGTCTACCAGAAACTTGCATGAGTCTTTATGCATCCTTTTGGAGTAAACCTAAACAAGCCAATTCTTTGTAACTCGATTTTTCCCAAGCTCCTGCCATCTTCACCAACACCAAGTCTTCGTATCTTCAGGGAAAACATCCAGTATGATCTCAACTATTATTTGTAAAACTTTCTTCCTAGGCTCCTTCCTGAGTGGCACTTCTTGTACCTTACATTTTATAACTGTCAATGTCACTGTTGAAGTCCAGCACCCAGAACAGAACACAACACTCCATTTGTAGTCTGTTCTCAACTCCATATTAAATTTCAATGAATGCAGTCTAAGTTTGTTAGCTTTTCATCAAGATTCCAGCACACTAAAGACATATTTTTCTGAGCACCATTCTACAAGGCTTAAGAACACTCAAGAAACTCTCAAAAACTAAGCCAACAACATTTAAGATTCATCCCATTAGAACACTATTAACATGCAGTGAAATGCAGCTGAATTGGATCTCAAAGTCCCAACATTAAAGACTTTTCAGGAAATTGCAAGCTTCTCAGCCCTGGGTTACTTTGATTCAATCAGTTATAGAGCCGAGTTCTATTTGGTGGGACTTTTGCCAGCATCTGTGCTGAGATGTGCACAGGTCTTCCTCTGATACCATTTCTATGAACACTCCAGTTAGTGAAACCAGGCCATGAGAGTAATAGAACCACAGATTCCAGACTGGGTCATATGCTAAGAAATTTAGTTTATTCCTTTGACTTCACTTTTCACAAATGTGCTTTTATTTTAATGGGTTCCCAGAGCACCTGTTGGACCCTCCTATCCCACACAAGGGAGAATCAGTAACTAGGTAGAGAATCATGTTCCTCTGTGTTCTTCTCAATAGTCAAGAGTGCTGGAAAATTTTCAGCCAACACCGAATAACACAGATCTCTTACATTGTTAGTGCAGAAGCAATGTGTTATAAGAAGAAAAATACATCTTTTGGATATCACAGCTAATAAACATGGACTGTTTATATGTTTGTGATAGATAAAAGAGTCAGCTAGATTGTAAACAACATCAGAATACTTCTGTCTTTACCATCATCTTGCATGCATGGTAGATAATGCTGTACACATTTTCATGAGTAACTAAATGAACCAACAGGATCAAACCTACAAATGGTTGACATCGGCTTGAATCATGAGGTTTGGGTGTTTCCTGGCGGGGTCTCTAGATCCTCTCTCAATGAGATGGTCTTTAGATTTTTGTTGCCATTGCTTATTAGCAACTCCCATAACAAAAGCTCTAGATAAAGTCAGATTCTTCAGTTTATCTTCCTTCATAATTTAGTTGGATGAATTGGGTGAACGGAGCTCTTCCACATATACAATTTTAATCTTCTATCTTGGAGAGATAATATGATCAAAAAGAGTATTTTAGGTCAGGTCCATTTGGTCTGGACACAGATTTTCCAAGCTAATATAGTGGGTTTTATAATATAAGTAAGTTTAGGAGGAGGTCAGATGTTTCTTAACAGTATCCTTCCAGGATTATTATTTTGTAAGAAGCAAGGTCAAAAGTTATGTTAATAGGACAAACGCATTAGCCTCATAACTCATAAGAGATGTAAGTTATCTTAGAAGAAAATAATATTTACTTAGGTGAAGAGTGCTTGCTTGTAGGTGATTTGTGATGTAATCAGATCTTGTTGATATAGAGAGTAATCTGAAAGCAGAGAATCCACAGTCTTCATCACTCACAGAATAAGAAATGCATCCCTTTCCATTTGTGAGATATCAAATCCTGGGCTACGGAAATCCTTTTGTAACTAGGCAAAGATGTTAGCTAAGATAAAGGACTGGGACCTTGTTCTCATGCACAGATCTTCACATGCACACACACACACACACACACACACACACACACACACACTCACTTGCTACCATGTAGTAGAGTAAAGAGCATCACAGGGGAGCAAACGGTGTGGACAGGGGGAACCTGTCACACCAGAGCCATGATAGCACTTACCACATGGTGTAATTGTATTATTGGGCTAATGCTTGTCTCCACACACTGGGTTCCTCTGCTCTCCTCTCTCTGTGTCTCCGGTTCCTAGCCTGTTGCCTGGCATGTAGTAATTACTCTATTAAAATGAATGAAAGTTAAATACATAAATGAAAAGCTTCCTTTCTTCGTAAATATTAAACCCACAGCTTTCTAGGTTGCAACCAAAAGAAGAATCTTTCAGTGGTGATGGGTGGCTGGTGAATCAACCCAAGTCTGTCCCAGAGATTCATCTTTTCCTTTGGGGTCAGTCACTGATTGTCCCTGACATCTCCATCCTGACCCACACCCCCTTCACACTCCTATCCAAGCAGGGACACTGGGCCTCTCTCTTCATATCTCTTATCCCAGATGACGCAGGACTAGAACACTCAAATGAAATTTTATTATAGACTTCGGGATAATAAAGGGGAAATAGAGTACAAGGAGCCTCAATTATCTAATTTAAAGAAATATTTTTTGAAATTTTGAATGTGTAGAAATAAATTATGTGGTAGATTACAATGAAATTTTTAAAAATATTAAGTTAACATCTGTTCCTTAGTAAAACATTAAACAGGTTTGTAATATGCTATAATCATGGGATGTTTCAGAACCTAGGACATCATGTAGTCCAAGTTTTTGTATTTTCAGAGAATCCAAAAATATGGAAAGAATTGTCCAATATAACAGAGGACTAGTGGAAGAGATAGAACTGAAATTCAGTCCTCTTGACACCCAGTCCAGTACCTTGGCTGCCCAGCATAATGCTTATTACCAACTGCCTGACTCTTAAGGTCCCCATAGGTCCTAATTATAGAAATCTAAAACTCTTTATGAATCAAATTAAATCTACTCGTTGTATTTTATTAAAATACAGTTTATCGGTTTAATTTTGTATTATTTTGCAACTGGAGACGTAACCAATGCATTAGAGAAATCTTGATAGTTGCTGTTAACTGATAATGTGTTTGTAACATAGAAAGACAGGAGGAGAAAGAATAGTTGTTTGTTTAGAAAAAAGGTAGAGTTGGGAGATAATTGCAAACCCCCTTCCAATTTTTCAGGTGGAGTTTTATGGATAATCATACATTTAGAAGATGGTCACATAATAAATGGATGAAGTGAATTGTTCTGGGCCAAGGGCTTGATGAAGAAGTCTTCATGGCAAGATTAAGATGATGACACGAAAAGAATATTGAGTTAATTTGCCTGGGAGAAGCAAGTGGATTGGGCAGAAAGATGGAGATAAGGAAAGGGAGGAAGTTAATTTACCTAGAATGTCAGCTTAGAAGATTTTCAATTATTTCAGGTAGCCAACTGTCCCTATTAGTTTATCCACCTGGAATAAGAATGCACCATTTGACAAGGCTGAATCTCCAGGTGCACTGCAATCAGCAATAGCTGTTTTGCTAAGTTCTTGGATAAACAATTGCTACTGACCAAGTTTAATCATTACACTAGAAGAAAGAAATGAAAATAATGATGTGGGCAGAAAGCCTCTGCCAAAGAAATCTTTGGGCTAAACTATGGAAAATGGATTAGACCTCAAGACATGATGGAAACTTAACAAAAAAGATGACAGGCGTGGTCTTCAGGATGGGATAACGGAAAGTTAAGTTGTCTACAGAGCCTGGAGAAGGCTCTAATGGGCATTTTTAAGGACTGAGCAAGCTCATATGTCATTCTGACTGACATGAGAATCAAAGGGTTTTCATCAGTGGGGTTGAGTATGTCCCTGGGAGTTGCCTTAGGAAAGGGAAACATGCCAAATCTGAGTTACATATTGGGCTTAGCCAGTAGCTGTTACTGGAAATAACTACAGGGCTAGGCAGAGAAACCAAGGCAAAGCTGTAGGCCTATGGACTGGGATAGCCACAAGAGTGTTGGAGGGAAAAAACATGGAAGATACCAGGGCACACAGGGTTTATTCATCACACTGAGGCTGAGTTTATGGCACCAAAGGCCACCTGCCTTTGGTGTGCTGGATAAGAGCAGTGACTTGGGGGTTAAAAGCATTTGCTTCTAAATCCTGGCTTTGCTGTTTACCAGCTATGGGACTTCATGGCATAAATTAATAAACCTCTTTGAACCTCAGTTTCCCCATTTGTAAAATGAGATAATGCCTAACTCATGGGCTTTATCAAGAAGGTTAATGGAAATAATATTTTAGTTCATAGTTCAGTGTGTGGCATGTAGTAAATATTCAGGAAATGGTCAATATTATTATTTAAATTATTTTTTTACAGACAGGAGCAAAGATTGCTAATATGCCTCTGGCCCTAGTCAGGACTGACTTAGGAACTAGATGAGTTTGACTGACAATCATGTCATAAGTTCTAGATGAACAAGTAAAGGAAATTGAGGAATTTAGAGGTGCAATCTGTGTCTCAGCCATCAAGGGGACCATCTTTTCATGCATCTCTTCTGTTAATTCCTTCTTAAATTTTGTTGCCAAAGATGGAATACAGAAATTTCATGTCCCAGCCTCTGCAAAGTTGTACTGTTTTAAGGGTCAAACAAGATCCAAAGTTAGCATTTCAATTCAAGGTTCTATTGGATCTGCTTTACTCAGTAGAGATGAACCATTTAAACCATTGGAACATGGATATGCTGGTATTGCTGAATACTCTAAAAAAAACTTGTATGAGAATTTATTTTGTTAAGTAGTTAATCAGTTTCCCTGCAATCCTTTTTTTTTGTATTCTTAAGAATTGCATTTTATTGTTAATCCCTGCAATCTTGTTCAGACTATCAATTGACACAGCAAAACTTTACTTCAAATAATAGAGAAAATATACTTCAGACCAATTTGTAATGCGCATACCATTACAAATTTATGGGTGCTAAATAAATGAGATGTTAATGTGTTTGAGAATATCAGGGTTTTTCAATGTAAATCAGTTAACTTCACAGTTACTAAGGATTTCTATCTCCCCGATAGTTGTGAACATAGATGCACAGTGTAAACTTAATAATCGTGATAGGAAAAGTCATTTTTAGCTTAATTTGGCAAAGAAGGAAAAAACCCCATAGGCCAGGGGTATGTTCCAAACCCTTTCTGAAATGCATAAACTTGTAGCGCTTTAGCTCTGCCAAAGACAAGTACAAGATCTGGAATTCATTTATCCATCCATCAACAAAATGTTGAATTGAGTGTCTATGGCACTGGGTAAACGAGTGAATATAAGAGACAAAGTGCCTGCCCTCACAGAGCTTACATTCTAGTGCATGGAGACCGACAGTAAACAAACAAAAAACGCAAATATATAATATAATTCAGGTAGAGATAAAAAAGTTAAGACAAATGCAGCAGAGTAGGGTTGGAAGACTAATGGGAGAAGATGTTTTGATAGATAGCATGTCAGGGGCAGGCTCTCTATGGAGGTGACAGGTGAACAGCGACCAGAAAAAAGTGAGAAAGTGAACCTAGCAGAAGCCAGGCTGGGCAGGGTCCTCTAAGCAATTCCATTGATCTCTGTCCTGCCAGTCCCAGAGGTTTCATCCTTGCCAGCAATGCCACTTGGAGGTGCAGGCACATGAATCATGTTTTCTCTGAAGATGTGCAGCAAGAGAAACACTCCTATTCTGCCATGTACTCTGCCACCTTTGTTACCACCCAATTTTCACCTCTTTCTACTGCCATCAGTATTATAGTACTAGTGGCCTGTCCCTAAGGATTTAGCAGCTCAACTTTTTAAGTACCATAGATGGGTAAGTGTCTGGGAAAAGAAATTATACATATATATATATATATATATGGACACTCCCTTTTACTTGTTCCTACTATATATATATATATATATATATATATATATATATATATATATATACAGGAACGAGTTTAGGTAGTTTGAAGAATCTTCTATATCAGAGGATTTTAGAGTTGTTTTGGTAGCAGAAGCCCTTTTCCTGGACAACATCTTATGTAAAACAGATGATATACTATACAACACAGAAAAAGAACAGCTCTGGATGAGATGAGGCAGAGGTCTCAGAGATGTGATTGCCTGATGAATGCTTGGGCCTTCGTCAAAGCCCTCAGAGCAAAGAGGAAGATGATTAAGTTCACAGAGGGTGGTTGTTTGTGCTTTTTAAAAAGATATTCAACATTTAATCTTTGAGTTTCTGGTCAGTGCAAGGCACTGCCCTATAAATTGAGGGCAAGATTAAAGAGTGGAGAAGGGATAAAATGAAATCATGTATTGATCACAGTTTTGAAGAGATAAGCAGTGAGATATAATGGTTCAAAGCATGAGGTTTGAGCCACATCGTTTCAGAGCTTAGATCTTCCACTTTTTAATAGTGTGGTCTTTGGTAAGTTTATCAACCTTACTATGCCTCAGTGTTCTCAGATGTGAAAAAAAAACAAGTGAGGGACTTGGCCCTTCATCGAATTATTACTGGTCCCTGCTAGGCAATTATCTCCAAATATTATGTATAAATCACACCACTTATCAAAAAAGCTTTACTAGATTGAACAATAAGAATATAACACAGTGAGGATGCTGTATTAGAATCAGGAATCAAAACAGAATGTTCTGGCGCCCAGTGAATGATTCTATATTGGACTTGTTCTGCAGTTATTCCTGGACCGTGGTTACCTCCTATCTATAGGAAGGTATCCAGATAAAAGACTTGGACCTTTAACATGTTAGATGAGATCAAGGCCCTCTGTCGCTGGCCTTGGAAATTCAAAAGTTCCTTTGCAAGGCTTCATTTTTAAAACAAGTTTCTGGAAAGCAAAGATAGTCTATTCAAAGCCCAGGGCCCCTTGTTCCAGGTCTGCCTTCCACAGTTACCAGGCTGGTGGAGGGACCAGTAGAGAGTATTCACATGGTTGGTCTGGTATTTTTGACAATATCACTCACATATCAGATGCACTTCATTCAGTCATGCAGAAACCCTTTTTCCTTTGGTATTAGAAATAAGCCAGTTCCTTGATAACAGGTGTGAAGTCTGCCCATATAACTGCTGATAGAGAAAGGGAAAGGGTTTATGTGCCTCTGGGTACCTGTGGGAACACAGTGTGTGAGCCTGTGCGTGTGTGTTTGTGTGTGTGTGTACAGAGCCAGGTAAAGATAACAGATGAGTGCTGAAGGGGGCCTCTTTGGTTAGTATGCTTATCTCATAACAATGAGAGTATTAAATAAAAGTATTCATATGAAGTAGTTACACAGTGCTTTGCATATAGTAAACATTAAGGACAGAGTGGCTGCTACTCTAAACAGTAACCATAAAGCATGCTTGTGTTGGTCAGGAAGGATATGATAGCAAGTGACAGAACCTCAGTTTGAACTACCTTAAAAAAAAGCGGAGCTTTTTTTGTTTTATTTTGTTTTGTTTTTACACCTTTATTGGAGTATAATTGCTTTACAATGTTGTGTTACTTTCTGCTGTACAAGTGAATCAGCTATATGTATACATATATCTCCATATCCCCTCCCTCTTGGGCCTCCCTCCCACCCTCCCTGTCCCACCCCTCTAGGTGGTAACAAAGCACCGAGCTGATCTCCCTGTGCTATGCAGCTGCTTCCCACTAGCTATCTATTTTACATTTGGTAATGTATATATTTCAATGCTACTCTCTCACTTCGTCCTAGTTTTCCCTATCTCCATTGTGTCCTCAAGTCTGTTCTCTACGTCTGTGTGTTTATTCCCGTCCGGCCCCTAGGTTCATCAGTACCATATTTTTAGATTCCATATATATTCATTAGCATACAGTGTTTGATTTTCTCTTTCTGACTTACTTCACTCAGTATGACAGTCTCTAGGTCCATCCACCTCACTACAAATAACTCAATTTCGTTCCTTTTTAGGGCTGAGTAATATTCCATTGTATATATGTGTCACATCTTTATCCATTCATCTGTCGATGGACATTTGGGTTGCTTCCATGTCCTGGCTATTGTAAATAGTGCTGCAACGAACTTTGAGGTACATGTATTTTTTGAATTATGGTTTTCTCAGGGTATATGCCCAGTAATGGGATTGCTGGGCCATATGGTAGTTCTACTTTTAGTTTTTTTAAGTAAGCTCCATACTGTTCTCCACAGTGGCTGTATCAATTTACCTTCCCACCAACAGTGTAGGAGGGTTCTCTTTTCTCCACAACCTCTCCCACATTTATTGTTTGTAGATTTTTTGATCATGGCCATTCTGACTGGTGTGAGGTGGTAGCTCACGGTTGTTTTCATCTGCTTTTCTCTAATAATTAGTGATGTTGAGCATCCTTTCATGTGTCTCTTGGCCATCTGTATGTCTTCTTTGGAGAAATGTCTATTTAGGTCTTTCACCCATTTTTGGATTGGGTTGTTCTTTTTTTTTTTTTTTGATATTGAGCTGCATAAGCTGCTTGTATATTTTGGAGATTAATCCTTTGTCAGTTGCTTCGTTTGCAAATATTTTCTCCCATTCTGAGGGTTGCCTTTTCATCTTGTGTATGGTTTCCTTTGCTGTGTAAAAGCTTTGAAGTTTCATTAGGTCTCATTTGTTTATTTTTGTTTTTATTTCCATTACTCTAGGAGGTGGGTCAAAAAGGATCTTGCTATGATTTATGTCATAGAGTGTTCTGCCTATGTTTTCCTCTAAGAGTTTTATAGTGTCTGGCCTTACATTTAGGTCTTTAATCCATTTTGAGTTTATTTTTGTGTATGGTGTTAGGGAGTGTTCTAATTTCATTCTTTTACATGTAGCTGTCCAGTTTTCCCAGCACCACTCATTGAAGAGGCTGTCTTTTCTCTATTGTATAGTTTTGCTTCCTTTATCAAAGATAAGGTGACCATATGTGCATGGGTGTATCTCTAGGCTTTGTATCCTGTTCCATTGATCTATATTTCTGTTTTTGTGCCAATACCATACTGTCTTGCTTACTGTAGCTTTGTAGTATAGTCTGAAGTCAGGGAGCCTGATTCCTCCAGCTCCATTTTTCTTTCTCAAGATTGCTTTGGCTATTTGATACTATACATAGAAAATCCTAAAGATGCCACCAGAAAACTACTAGAGCTAATTAATGAATTTGGTAAAGTAGCAGGATACAAAGTTAATGCACAGAAATCTCTTGCATTCCTATACACTAACAATGAAAAATCAGAAACAGAAATTAAGGAAACACTCCCATTTACAATTGCAATAAAAAGAATAGAATACCTAGGAATAAACCTACCTAAGGAGGCAAAAGACCTGTATTCAAAAAACTATGACACTGATGCAAGTAATCAAAGATGATACCAACAGATGGAGAGATATACCATGTTCTTGGATTGGAAGAATCAACACTGTGAAAATGACTGTACTACCCAAAGCAATCTACAGATTCAGTGCAATCCCTATCAAATTACCAATGGCATTTTTCACAGAAGTAGAACAAAAAATTTTACAATTTGTATGGAAACACAAAAGTCCCCAAATAGCCAAAGGGGAGTTTTTTTTAATGGATGTGTCAGAAAGACAGAAATCACAATTAGCTATCTGAGGGAATAATATATAGGAAATAGTTTCACAGATGTTGAAAAGCTGAAAGGGCAAAAATGGAACAGAGATGGTAACTGCAAGAAGCAGCTACCTCCTCCAGAACAGGGGGCCAAAACAGAAGGGGTGAATTTCTAGAACCCTGGATCTCAGAGCAGTGAATGTTGAGGTGATGCTCAGACTTTGAGGAAGGGGCCATTCCCACTCCAGCTCTCTGAGGGGGTGCAATAAATCAGCTACTGGGAGTGTCAAAGAAGCTGGAAGCTGTAGCAAACTGTCACTGCTGGGAAGACACTGATAATAACAACCAGAAAACAGAAAAGAAGACCCTGCTCTTCTGGGGCCTTCTTATCTTTCTCTAGTGCCTCCTGCAAGCTATCAAAGAGCCTGTTGGTATAGGGGTCTAGGAAATGCAGTATATAGACTAAAGAAATGTAGGTTGGAGCTAAGAGACAACAGGTAACAAACTGGCAAATTGGCTCATGGTCTGCAAGGAAGGTTCAACTCAGAAACCACGGGAAGCAGGACTGGGATGTTGCCAGCATTTTATTTCTCTTCTCCAACTCCTTATTTTTCATTGCTCAGCAGCTTAAGCAGTACTGTTCTCTGTGAAAGCACATGGCAGGCTACCTACATTTCCCAAATCTGACTCCCAACAACTTTGGCCACCAGAGAGAACCTGACTATTTTTTTCCTCAATTCTGGTTTAAAAAATCTTAAGACTGATTAATAAACTTCTGACTGTAGATGGGAGCCCCATCTAGACCAGTCAAATGTGGCTGGAAGAAACCATAAGAATAAAGGAACTGCCGTTGAAAAAATCATAGCAAATGTTGAAGGAACAAAAATTGGTGTAGCCAGGTCTCAGGATAATCAAAACAAAGAGATCCCCTACAATGGTAGAAAGGGATGTAAAAGAGGAAAAAAATACTATGGAGTGGGAGAAACAGAGATTGGGGAAAGCTTCTTAAATGGCTAATCATGGAGGTGAGTCTTGAAGCAAAGGGCCTGTGGAAACTGGAGATGGATGGAAGGGCTTCAAGGAGGAAGGAACATTGTTTGGGAAGCCATGGAGACCTAAAAATGCACAGGATGTGCACAGCTCAGAAAGTGTTTGGTGAAAGCTGAAAAGCTAGATTAGGGGCAAACATGAAATACCACGCTAAACTACATGCTATTTACTCTTCAGAGAGATAGGAAGGATGGAAGTAGAGGGAAGGAAGAGGAAGTAGAGAGATAGGGAAGAAGTAGAGCAAATAGAAGGCTATTGCCACACAGCAGTCTATAGCCTTAGGCATTTGCCCAGATGAATCAGAACTTAACTAAATTATGCCTGCTTTCATTATAGTCTTGCTTTAGTATGACCTTGACCCAAATTTGCAGTCTTTTTGAATTTCAGATTTTTTTCCTCTTCAAGGCGGAATGAATAAAACTGTGCTAGATGACTAAGGTAATGTTTGTGAAATACTTGACTCTGGGGAAGTAAAGATGAGTGCATCTCAAACTTAGAAGTCACACGGAGTACTTCTATTCTATTTTGTTATATTTTGGTGATGGGTCATTAATATTTTAGGAGACCACAAAATCCCCACAAGCATCAGACTCACAGTCTAAGATTTCAGACATTTCAGATGGTTCTGCTCCCAGGAGGGTGTAGTTAACTCTTAGGTACAAAGTCCCATTGTGACACCTTCCTTTCCTCCCACTTCCTTTTGGACTAAATCCCCTTAACAACTGCACCAGAGTGAGAAGAGGAAGAGAGAGATAAAATCAGGGAGATATAATTCAAACTATATTATGTTTGTTCTTCAGGATTTTCAAGAATTTGGGAGCAGGAACAGGAGCAAAACAAGCTAACAGAACCTTAGGTTGCCACATATTAGCTCATGACCAGGAGCTGGTCTGAGCCTGTTTTTTCATCTTTATAGAGAGAATAATAATAACAATTATATTTCACAGATAATACAAGGACCAAATAAGGTAGTATTTACAGCTGGAAAAATACCATTTCTCAAGACCCTTCTGACTTCCATAGGCACCTCAATGACCAACATGAATGGAGCTGAGGGCAAGATCCCCACGTCTAACCACTTTGGTTCAGCTGACCATTGCTGACCTTGCTGCTCAGCTCCTCTAACCTGTTCCACTGCCAGGTTTAGAGGTTAGCAGACTCAGAAGGGGGTCAAGGTCAAAGGCAAAGGATGTTCAAATCTCTAATCAGACCAAGTCTGAGAAGGACTCAGAACTCAGAAGGGTTAGGGCTACTTTGGTGGCAACTTTAGCTATCATATGGATGAATCAACTTGAGTGAAACTGCCAGGATTGATAACTACATGTACAAGTTGATTAACTGGAAGAGAATAAAACGTGTGAATAAAGATATAACAATCATAACTCTTTCTTAACAAAATGTATCAATGGCAGCCAAGCTGTGTCTTGACTTTGGACATTTGTCATTACGAAAATAGAATTATGTGCAAAGGTATATGCCTAAATATATTCATGTCCATATCAAAATACATACCAAAACTAAGGGATTCATTATTTAAAAATTAGCTCTTCAATAAGAAAAATTTCTATATGTACAATATGATTTTGATTTTTAAATGCATTGTACATAATTTTCATCCAAATTATCACAGACACAAAGCTTTTTTGTGTAATGGAATTTTACTGAAATTTTAATAGAAAATTGGGTTGGAGAAGAATCAATAGATAAAATATAGGACAGGAAGAAATTTCCAGTTCAAAGGCAGATATTGCCAGACCTAGAAATCTGGCAACCATCAGTCTTGCATTTCTTTTCAGTTTCTGACTGGCTCCGTTGCTTTGTGTACCCACAGCCTCCCACCATGTTGCTAGACCTCCCTGAAATCTGAGCTACTGAATTTCCTTCTACTTTTCCTCATCCTTTGTCCTGAACATACAGCTCCTCCTTTGTCCTGCACTTGACCATCTAAATTGTGTTCTGTGTTAAGTGTGTTGGTGGTACACATCAACAGCTTTTCCTCCTCCTTCTCTGCAAATAAACCAGAATAATAATCTATCAACTGGATAAGAATTTTGCCATTAATCTAGAAGGCAGGAGCAATTGCAGTCAGTTTTTAATTTTTAATAGCATTTCTTCTACCTGCTGAATAAATACATGTATATATTTTTACCAGAGATTTAGCAATACTTATTTCTGGAAAGGATTAATGAAAAAATTATTTTTCCTTTCACATTATTTTTTTTATTTGCCAAAATTCCTACATGAAAGATGTAATTGGAAAATAAACCAAAAGACTTTTCTAATGTTTTTCAATTATTTTTATTGAAAATGCTTGTAAATCATGTTAAAATACTATCCTGCATTTGTACTATTGAATCTGAAATATTAAATCTGAAATGAACATGATGGGTAGTGCTTTGAACTAATAATTGCTATCAATTTATGCTATTATCATTCATTTCTCTCTCCTGAAAGACTACACATGCAGAAAAAGACTCTTTCCTTGAGAGACTTACTTCATTAGATAAGGATATGTGTGCATGTGTTTGTGTGTGTGTGTATGTGTGTTTATAAAGGAGTGGCTCTGATCCTTAAACTGTATGTATTGTGTAACTGATCTTGTATGTATATTACACAATGCTCTTTGAGTCTAATTTTCAATTAATTGTTCTGTTAAATCTTCCCAGACTTCCATTCCATCAATACCTATTTCCTCCTATTGCAAGCCTATCCTCAATCATATTAAGCTACATTTCATTTCCTCTATTCTTTTCATCTTTTCTCATCTACCTGGTGATGCTATTTGACTAGCATTATTACTATTTATTCACTCTTAAACAGCTAGAGTATTCTACTCTAAACCCCATATCTAAATCCAGAAGAGAAAAAAACAAGGCAATTTTCCTGTTTTCTAATCTACTTGAAATCCGATTTTTCTCATTTTCTTGAATTATATCCTTGACTAACATTTGGGCAAGTTATGAAAAGGGAGGGAATAGAGAGAAAGAAGTTCTGGGACCAACTTCAGGAAGTATGTGTCTGGTGGTGTGACCTAGTAAAACAGTGCAGGCTTTTTTGTCAAAGAAAGCTGAGCATCTCCTCTGGCTCCACCAATTTCTTGCTATGCAACCATGAATAACTCACTAAAACTGAGCCTCAGTTTCCTCACTGTAAAATGGGGATGGTATACCTACCTGCCAGGGTGATTACAAAGATTAGATGTAATGTATGAAAAGGAAAATTATTATCATTACACCCACGTCATGTCTCCAGTATCAAATATGTCCCCTAATTTAAACTCCAATGTTAAATATTCAATATAACTTTGGACAGGCAATTTGATTTCTCTGTGCTTCAGCTTTCTCATCTGTGATATAGGAATACTAACATTCCTCACTTGCCTCCAATTCTCCTTTCTCTATTAAAAGAGAATGCAAGGGAGAAACTGTGTTTATTCTAGATGTAAAAAAAATAATAATGTTTATTTTATTTCCCATGACTCATTTAATTAACTGATTGTTTACGTATTTACCACCCAGGATTGCTGTGAGAATTAAATAACTGATACATGTAAAAAACAGTGCCCCCCAATGCAGGGGACACGGGTTCGTGCCCCAGTCCGGGAAGATCCCACATGCCGCACAGCGGCTGGGCCCGTGAGCCATGGCTGCTGAGCCTGCGCGTCCGGAGCCTGTGCTCCGCAATGGGAGAGGCCACAATAGTGAGAGGCCTGCGTACCGAAAAAAAAAAAAAAAAGAACAGTGCCCTCAAAGTATTAGTTGTCACCATCATCATCATCATCATCATTATCTATGTTGAATACCTTTATCTTCCTTATGCTGTCAGAGCCAGTTGCTGATTTTTGGTCTAAAAAATATTTCTAAGTGTAGGCATAATATACCCGTTTGGTCTCAGTCAAGATCCAGGAAGGCTCCTTTGAGCCATCTGGACTTAACTGTCAACCAATTGCAGGAACAGCATAGACACACCGGGTTCAAGGCTCCTATAACATTTGTTCTCTGTGTTCAGAATGAGTCAGAGCTGCTCGAATCATTTCATTGCTAAAAACTCTCTGCTCACCATAGACATACCAAGCCTCTTTAGCATACTTGGCCAAAGCCATGAAAACCCAGTCTATGGAAACATATGAACTTGGAAAGAACAGTGGTCCATCACCAGTGGCAGAGATATGGCACTGAGTACAGTTTGGGTAAACCCCAGGCTGGCTCTTCTCATAACTAACTTGGCATCTCCAAGTTAGGCATGTTAATCTATAGACTTTCCCTGTGATTTAGAGGCAGGAGGAGACAACAAATCAGATTTTCCATTGTCTAATTATATTGCAAAAACTGACTTTTCTTCCATGGCTAGTTTTTGAGTCATTTTAAGGATAGAAATAAAATAGATCAGAGAAACATCATATGTAAAATGATAGCTGCAGATTTTAGGGGAAAAACAAATAAACCAAAAAGTAATCGAAAGGTAAATTGGAACTTCGGGAGTAATAAAACAAAGGAGAGCTATAATGAGAGTTATCCAATTAGAATTCTGGGGGAATAAAAAGTAATACCCCAACAAGTTATCCATCAAAAAAGGCATTCATTTAAGGCCTGCAATTGTGAATAATTGTTCCAATCAAAGATTTCCACGAGGTCACAATAGGTAGTATGTAAACAATCAGTTAATGAAATGAGCCATAAAGAATGGGATAAATAGTCCGAATGTCAGCTGTTTCTCCCTTGCTCTTCCTTTTTATAGAGCAATGAGAAATGGAGGCCAGGTGATGGATAAAGCTAAAACTGAGGTGTGTGTACAGTAAAGCAGCATCCCTCAACTGGAGGTCATGTCACAGATCACCTGAACTCTTCACTCTAGAGTTTCACCATCTGGACATAATGTTGATGACAAAATCCACAGTCAGAGTTGTATTCTTATGTCATACCTCACAGGTTTAACTTAAAATCTATTTATTTTAAATTTTTAAAGTAACCTTAATAGTTATTAGATTTTTTTAGATTATGAAAAAAATCTGTTTTTCTTTTTTAGTTTAAATAAAATATAGTAGAGGAAAGTTTAAAGAAAAATGTTAAACATTAACAGTAATCCCAGAACACAGAAATTACCACTTTTGCTATCTTGTGTACAGTAAGTCCCCTACCTATGAATGAGTTCTGTTCCGAGAGTGTGTTCATAAGTCCAATTTGTTCGTTAATCCCAACAAAGTAAGCCTAGGTACCCAAATAACACAATCGGCTATATAGTACTGTACTGTAATAGATTTACAATACTTTTCACACAAATAATACATAAAAAAACACACAAGAAACACTTTTAATCTTACAGTACAGTACCTTGAGAAGTACAGTAGTACAGTACAACAGCCGGCATACAGGGGCTGGCATTGAGTGAACAGGCAAGAAGAGTTACTGACTGGAGGAGGGAGAGGAGGTGGGAGATGGTAGAGCTGAAGGATCTTCAGCAATAGGAGACAGAGGGCAACCTGCACTTTCACTCATGTCTGACGTTGATGGCACAGGTTCTGGTTCCTTGCTGGGTTCAATTCTACCTACCCCCTTGAAAAAACAATCCAGTGATGTCTGGGCAGTAGCTCTTTTTTTCTCATCATAGATGACACAGTAGCACTGGACTGCATTCTGAACAGCTGCTGCAACCTTCATGTACCATTCTACGTTCGGGTCCTGTGCCTCAAAACTAACAGTGCCTCCTCAAATAAAGAAAATCCCCTTGCCATTTCCTGTGTCATGAATCTCTTCGGTTCTTCAGTTACTTCTTCTTCCTCTTGTCTCTCTTCATCCTTTCTCTGGGCCTCCAATTCCATCAGGTCTTCATTAGTAAGCTCCTCGTGTTGCACAGCAAGGAGTTCAATGAAGTCGTCCTCTTGCAGATCTAGCTCCAGCTTCTTGCTGAGGGTCACTAAACTGCTGAAGACCTTTTTGGACTCCTCATCCACCTTCTCAAATCCACGAAAATCGTGAACAAACTGTGGGCAAAGGTTCTTCCAAACCCCATTCATGGTGACGGCTGTAAACTCACGCCAAGCAAAGTCAAATTTTTTATGGCCTTGTAAATGTTATAGTCTTCCAAAATTGTTGCAAGGTTGTTCTTGATTCATCATTTGCCTTTACTGTCTGATGAGAAGTGTGTCGTAAATAGTACTTCTTGAAAGTCACTACAAATCCCTGGTTCATAGGTTGGACGAGTGACATAGTATTCGGTGGCAGATGCACTACTTTGACGTTGGGATGAAAGTCGTCCATGAATGGGAGGTAGCCCAGAGCACTGTCGAGCAGCAAAAGAATGTTGAATGGAATGTCCTTCTCTAAGCAATATTTCTCTACCTCTGGGATGAAGTGGTGGAAAAACCAGTCCTGGAAAATGGCCTGTGTAACTCAGTGTTTGGGGTTACTCTTTCACACAACAGAAAGAGAGCCCTTGGCTATGTTTTTAAGGGCTCCTGGGTTCTCTGAATGATAAACTAAGAGAGGCTTCAGATTCATATCACCAGAAGCACTGCCACCTAACAACAGAGTTAGCCTGTCTTTTGCTGCTTTATAGCTTGGAATCAACTTTTCCTCCTTACTGATATAACTTCTGTCTGTCATCCTCTTCCAGTACATTCCTGTCTCATCCACATTAAACACCTGCTCAGGTAAATATGCGCCTTCATCAATAATTTCTTGAAGCATTTCAGGAAATTCCCAGACAGCTATGGTATCTGACTCGTTGCCTCGCCACTTACTTTTACATTGTGAAGTTTGGCTCTAGCCTTGAACCAATGAAACCAGCCATGGCTGGCATTAAAAATGCACCCTCTGATTCTTTGCCGTGTTTCTTCTTCAAGTCTTCATAAAGGCTTTTGGCTTTCTCTTGAATCAGCATTA
The DNA here is from genome assembly GCF_937001465.1 of Orcinus orca. NCBI lineage: Eukaryota > Metazoa > Chordata > Mammalia > Artiodactyla > Delphinidae > Orcinus > Orcinus orca. The sequence continues at coordinate 155,586,120 of NC_064559.1, read as the reverse complement.
AGCTGAGTGGGACTCGACTCTGATGCTGATCCTGCATCCTCACACTGAGAAGTTTCTCCATCTCCTCCATCATTTTTCTTCTTCCATATTATTGTCTTCTTCTTATTCACTTTTTCAGTATTATTGTCAACTTCATCAGCACAGCAGACTTCACATGTTCCATGATCTTGTCCTTGTTTCTTAGAATTGGGCCAATGGGTGAACGATTCATGTTATAAGAATGAACGGCGTCTACCATCTTTTCGCCTTGCTCCACTCTCTCAATTGTTTTCACTTTTGTTTCCATCGTTATCGCTTGGTGCTTCTTAGCAGTACCAGCTACATCACCGCTGTTTTTACGCTTTCTTCTGGACTTCCTGGGCTTGAAATAAAGATACTCTACTACTGTACTCTGTACACTACTGTACAGTAAAGTACACAAAAGCACAACCACTTGCAGAGGATGCATGCACGTGACAATGTATGCCAGACACGTGAACTAACTTACATGATTGGACATGTGAACACATGTTTGCATCTTTGAAAGTTCACAACTTGAAGGTTCATATGTAGGGGACTTACTGTATTTCATTCTAATCTTTTTTCTTTTGTGTGCATATGCATGTAAATAAATTGCAAAATGAGAATCATTCTCTCTATATAAAAATTCATATACTGCCCTTTGCATACTGATTGTTATTTCAAGGCCAGAGTTAACAAGTTTGGTTGTCTAAAATATTCAGAGCAGTTTAGAAGCAGCAAATTAGAAGAGAAATTTGAGGACCATTAAAAGGAGCCATGCTCTCAACTGTTAAATGAAAGTCTGAGAGTACAGTAAGTTCGAAAAATATTTGAGTGAATAAAATAATAAAAATCTCAGGATTAGAGAGAAACTCAGAACATGTAATTCAACCTTTGTGCAAATGTTTAATACCTTCTAGGTCACCCTTGCTGAAGGGATACCTTGGCCACAAAAAGAATTTCCCAATGGAGCCCATTACGTTTTCACAGTTATTAAGTTAGTTACGGCAGTGCTAGTATCTGTAACAAATAATCTAGTCAAATAAAGTTAGTAAAGTTCAAAGTAGATTACCTGATTGGTAACAGGCTCCCTTCTGAGCACTGATTCAGGGCCCAGACTTTTTCCATGTTTGACATCTAGCTTTCAGACTTTCAGAATCACAAGCATCAAGCTGGTGGAGGGAGAAAGAGCATGGAAGATTGTACGAGAAGGGTATTTATGGACCAGGCCTGAAACAACAAATATCACATTCCATTGGTCAGAACTCGATCACATGGACACACATAACTGCAAGGGAGGCTGGGAAATGTTGTCTAACTACATGTCCAGGATGAGGAGAAACAGGTTTGGTAAATGGCCAGCCAGTTGATGCCACAGTTTTATTCATCAGAAAGTTCATTCTCATGTTGAGCCAAAATTCCACATGGATTGGTTCTGATTCTGCCCCCAGGTCAACATAAAATAATTCTAATCTCTCTGCTACAGATAGCCCTTCAAATGTTTAAAGAATGGTTTTATATCTCTCGTATGTCTTCTTTTTTTTTTTTTTTACATCTTTATTGGAGTATAATTGCTTTACAATGGTGTGTTAGTTTCTGCTTTATAACAAAATGAATCAGTTACACATATACATATGTTCCCATATCTCTTCCCTCTTGCATCTCCCTCCCTCCCACCCTCCCTATCCCACCCCTCCAGGTGGTCACAAAGCACCGAGCTGATCTCCCTGTGCTATGCGGCTGCTTCCCACTAGCTATCTACCTTACGTTTGGTAGTGTATTTATGCCCATGCCTCTCTCTCGCTTTGTCACAGCTTACCTTTCCCCCTCCCCATATCCTTAAGTCCATTCTTTAGTAGGTCTGTGTCTTTATTCCTGTCTTACCCCTAGGTTCTTCATGACATTTTTTTTTCTTAGATTCCATATATATGTGTTAGCATACGGTATTTGTCTTTCTCTTTCTGACTTTCTTCACTCTGTATGACAGACTCTAGGTCCATCCACCTCACTACAAATAACTCAATTTCGTTTCTTTTTATGGCTGAGTAATATTCCATTGTATATATGTGCCACATCTTCTTTATCCATTCATCTGTTGATGGACACTTAGGTTGCTCATCTCCTGGCTATTGTAAATTGAGCTGCAATGAACATTTTGGTACATGACTCTTTTTGAATTATGGTTTTCTCAGGGTATATGCCCAGTAGTGGGATTACTGGGCCATATGGTAGTTCAATTTGTAGTTTTTTAAGGAACCTCCATACTGTTCTCCACAGTAGTTGTATCAATTTACATTCCCACCAACAGTGCAAGAGTGTTCCCTTTTCTCCACACCCTCTCCAGCATGTATTGTTTGTAGATATTTTGATGATGGCCATTCTGACTGGTGTGAGATGATATCTCATTGTAGTTTTGATTTGCATTTCTCTAATGATTAGTGATGTTGAGCATTCTTTCATGTGTTTGTTGGCAGTCTGTATATCTTCTTTGGAGAAATGTCTATTTAGATCTTCTGCCCATTTTTGGATTGGATTGTTTGTTTTCTTGTTATTGAGCTGCATGAGCTGCTTATAAATTTTGGAGATTAATCCTTTGTCAGTTGCTTCATTTGCAACTATTTTCTCCCATTCTGAGGGTTGTCTTTTGGTCTTGTTTATGGTTTCCTTTGCTGTGCAAAAGCTTTCAAGTTTCATTAGGTCCCATTTGTTTATTTTTGTTTTTATTTCCATTCCTCTAGGAGGTGGGTAAAAAAGGATCTTGCTAGGATTTATGTCATAGAGTGATCTGCCTATGTCTTCCTCTAAGAGTTTGATAGTTTCTGGCCTTACATTTAGGTCTTTAATCCATTTTGAGCTTATTTTTGTGTATGGTGTTAGGGAGTGATCTAATCTCATACTTTTACATGTACCTGTCCAGTTTACCCAGCACCACTTATTGAAGAGGCTGTCTTTTCTCCACTGTACATTCCTGCCTCCTTTATCAAAGATGAGGTGACCATAGGTGTGTGGGTTTATCTCTGGGCTTTCTATCCTGTTCCATTGATCTATCTTTCTGTTTTTGTGCCAGTGCCATACTGTCTTGATTACTGTAGCTTTGTAGTGTAGTCTGAAGTCAGGGAGCCTGATTCCCCCAGCTCCGTTTTTCATTCTCAAGATTGTTTTGGCTATTCGGGGTCTTTTGTGTTTCCATACAAATTTTGAAATTTTTTGTTCTAGTTCTGTGGAAAATGCCAGTGGTAGTTTGATAGGGATTGCATTGAATCTGTAGATTGCTTTGGGTAGTAGAGTCATTTTCACAATGTTGATTCTTCCAATCCAAGAACATGGTATATCTCTCCATCTATTTGTATCATCTTTAATTTCTTTCATCAGTGTCTTATAATTTTCTGCATACAGGTCTTTTGTCTCCTTAGGTAGGTTTATTCCTAGGTATTTTATTGTCTTTGTTGCAATGGTAAATGCGAGTGTTTTCTTAATTTCACATTCAGATTTTTCATCATTATTGTATAGCAATGCAAAAGATTTCTTTGCATTAATTTTGTATCCTGCTACTTTACCAAATTCATTGATTAGCTCTAGTAGTTTTCTGGTAGCATCTTTAGGATTCTCTATGTAGAGTATCATGTCATCTGCAAACAGTGACAGCTTTACTTCTTCTTTTCCGATTTGGATTCCTTTTATTTCCTTTTCTTCTCTGATTGCTGTGGTTAAAACTTCCAAAACTATATTGAATAAGAGTGGTGAGAGTGGGCAACCTTGTCTTGTTCCTGATCCTAGTGGAAATGCTTTCAGTTTTTCACCATTGAGGACAATGTTGGCTGTGGGTTTGTCATATATGGCCTTTATTATGCTGAGGAAAGTTCCCTCTATGCCTACGTTCTGCAGGGTTTTTATCATAAATGGGCATTGAATTTTGTCAAAAGCTTTCTCTGCATCTATTGAGATGATCATATGGTTTTTCTCCTTCAGTTTGTTAATATGGTGTATCAGATTGATTGATTTGCGTATATTGAAGAATCCTTGCATTCCTGGAATAAACCCCACTTGATCATGGTGTATGATCGTTTTAATGTGCTGTTGGATTCTGTTTGCTAGTATTTTGTTGAGGATTTTTGCAATTATGTTCATCAGTGATATTGGCCTGTAGGTTTCTTTCTTTGTGACATCCTTGTCTAGTTTTGGTGTCAGGGTGATGGTGGCCTCATAGAATGAGTTTGGGAGTGTTCCTCCCTCTGCTATATTTTGGAAGAGTTTGAGAAGGATAGGTATTACCTCTTCTCTAAATGTTTGATAGAATTCGCCTGTGAAGCCATCCGGTCCTGGGCTTTTGTTTGTTGGAAGATTTTTAATCACAGTTTCAATTTCATTTCTTGTGATTGGTCTGTTTATATTTTCTATTTCTTCCTGATTCAGTCTTGGCAGGTTGTGCATTTCTAAGAATTTGTCCATTTCTTCCAGGTTGTCCATTTTATTGGCATAGAGTTGCTTGTAGTAATCTCTCATGATCTTTTTATTTCTGCAGTGTCAGTTGTTACTCCTCCTTTTTCATTTCTAATTCTATTGATTTGAGTCTTCTCCCTTTTTTTCTTGATGAGTCTGGCTAATGGTTTATCAATTTTGTTTATCTCAAAGAACCAGCATTTAGTTTTATTGATCTTTGCTTTCATTTCCTTCATTTCTTTTTCATTTATTTCTGATCTGATTTTTATGATTTCTTTCCTTCTGCTAACTTTGGGGTTTTTTTGTTCTTCTTTCTCTAATTGCTTTAGGTGCAAGGTTAGGTTGTTTATTCGAGATGTTTCCTGTTTCTTAAGGTAGGATTGTATTGCTATAAACTTCCCTCTTAGAACTGCTTTTGCTGCATCCCACAGGTTTTGGGTCGTTGTGTCTCCATTGTCATTTGTTTCTAGGTATTTTTTTATTTCCTCTTTTATTTCTTCAGTGATCACTTCATTATTAAGTTGTGTATTGTTTAGCCTCCATGTGTTTGTGTTTTTTACAGATCTTTTCCTGTAATTGATATCTAGTCTCATAGCATTGTGGTCGGAAAAGATACTTGATACAATTTCAATTTTCTTAAATTTACCAAGGCTTGATTTGTGACCCTAGATATGATCTATCCTGGAGAATGTTCCATGAGCACTTGAGAAACATGTGTATTCTGTTGTTTTTGGATGGAATGTCCTATAAATATCAATTAAGTCCATCTTGTTTAATGTATCATTTAAAGCTTGTGTTTCCTTATTTATTTTCATTTTGGATGATCTGTCCATTGGCGAAAGTAGGGGTGCTTAAATCCCCTACTATGAATGTGTTACTGTTGATTTCCCCTTTTATGGCTGTTAGTATTTGCCTTATGTATTGAGGTGCTCCTATGTTGGGTGCATAAATATTTACAATTGTTATATCTTCTTCTTGGATCAATCCCTTTATCATTATGTAGTGTCCTTCTTTGTCTCTTCTAATAGTCTTTATTTTAAAGTCTATTTTGTCTGATATGAGAATTGCTACTCCAGCTTTCTTTTGGTTTCCATTTGCATGAAATATTTTTTTCCATCCCCTTACTGTCAGTCTGTATGTGTCTCTATGTGTGAAGTGGGTCTCTTGTAGACAGCAAATATATGGGTCTTGTTTTTGTATCCATTCAGCCAATCTGTATCTTTTGGTGGGAGCACTTAGTCCATTTACATTTAAGGTAATTATCAGTATGTATGTTCTTATTCCCATTTTCTTAGTTGTTTTGGGTTCGTTATTGTAGGTCTTTTTCTTCTCTTGTGTTTCTTGCCTAGCGAAGTTCCTTTAGCAGTTGTTGTAAAGCTGGTTTGGTGGTGCTAAATTCTCTCAGCTTTTGCTTGTCTGTAAAGGTTTTAATTTCTCCATCAAATCTGAATGAGATCCTTGCTGGGTAGAGTAGTCTTGGCTGCAGGTTTTTCTCCTTCATCACTTTAAATATGTCCTGCCACTCCCTTCTGGCTTGCAGAGTTTCTGCTGAAAGGTCAGCTATTGACCTTATGGGGATTCCCTTGTGTGTTATTTGTTGTTTTTCCCTTGCTGCTTTTAATATGCTTTCTTTGTATTTAATTTTTGACAGTTTGATTAATATGTGTCTTGGCATATTTCTCCTTGGATTTATCCTGTATGGGACTCTCTGTGTTTCCTGTACTTGAGTAACTATTTCCTTTCCCATATTAGGGAAGTTTTCAACTATAATCTCTTCAAATATTTTCTTAGTCCCTTTGTTTTTTCTTCTTCTTCTGGAACCCCTATAATTTGAATGTTGGTGCATTTAATGTTGTCCCAGAGGTCTCTGAGACTGTCCTCAGTTCTTTTCATTCTTTTTTCTTTATTCTGCTCTGCAGTAGTTATTTCCACTATTTTATATTCCAGGTCACTTATCCGTTCTTCTGCCTCAGTTATTCTGCTATTGATCCCATCTAGAGTATTTTTAATTTCATTTATTGTGTTGTTCATCGTCATTTGTTTCATCTTTAGTTCTCCTAGATCCTTGTTAAATGTTTCTTGTATTTTGTCTATTCTATTTCCAAGATTTTGGATCATCTTTACTATCATTATTCTGAATTCTTTCTCAGGTAGACTGCCTATTTCCTCTTCATTTGTTAGGTCTGGTGGGTTTTTATCTTGCTCCTTCATCTGCTGTGTATTTTTCTGTCTTCTCATTTTTCTTATCTTACTGTGTTTAGGGTCTCCTTTTTGCAGGCTGCAGGTTCGTAGTTCCCGTTGTTTTTGGTTTCTGTCCCCAGTGGCTAAGGTTGGTTCAGTGGGTTGTGTAGACTTCCTGGTGGAGGGGACTAGTGCCTGTGTTCTGGTGGATGAGGCTGGATCTTGTCTTTCTGGTGGGCAGGTCCATGTCTGGTGGTATGTTATGGACACAAGTCTGTGGACTTGTTATGATTTTAGGCAGTCTCTCTGCTAATGGGTGGGGTTGTGCTCCTGTCTTGCTAGTTGTTTGGCATAGGATGTCCAGCACTGTAGCTTGCTGGTCATTGAGTGAAGCTGGGTGCTGGTTTTGAGATGGAGATCTCTGGGAGGCTTTCGCCATTTGATATTTTGTGGAGCTGGGAGGTCTCTTGTGGACCAGTGTCCTGAAGTTGGCTCTCCCACCTCAGAGGCACAGCACTGACTCCTGGCTGCAGCACCAAGAGCCTTTCATCCACATGGCTCAGAATAAATGGGAGAAAAAGTAGAAAGAAAGCATTAGTAGAAGTAGAAAGAAAGAAAGAAAAGAGGGAGGGAGGGAGGGAGGGCGGGAGGGAGGAAGGAAGGAAGAAGGGAAGGAAGGAAAAAAGAAAGAAAGAAGATAAAGTAAAATAAAATAAAGTTATTAAAATAAAAAATAATTATTAAGAAAAAAACAAAAAACAAAATGGACAGATAGAACCCTAGGACAAATGGTGGAAGCAAAGCTATACAGGCAAAATCTCACACAGAAGCATACACATACACACTCACAAAAAGAGGAAAAGGGGAAAAAATCATAAATCTTGCTCTCAAAGTCCACCTCCTCAATTTGGGATGATTCGTTGTCTATTCATGTATTCCACAGATGCAGGGTACATCAAGTTGATTGTGAACCTTTAATCCGCTGCTTCTGAGGCTACTGGGAGGGATTTCCCTTTCTCTTCTTTGTTCTCACAGCTCCCAGGGGCTCATCTTTGGATTTGGCCCCGCCTCTGCATGTAGGTCGCCGGAGGGCGTCTGTTCTTCGCTCAGACAGGACGGGGTTAAAGGAGCCGCTGATTCAGGGGCTCTGGCTCACTCAGGCCGGGGGGAGGGAGGGGCACGGAGTGCAGGGAGAGCCTGCGGCGGCAGAGGCCAGCGTGACGTTGCACCAGCCTGAGGCGCGCCATGCGTTCTCCCCGGGAAGTTGTCCCTGGATTCCGGGACCCTGGCAGTGGCAGGCTGCACAGGCTCCCCGGAAGTGGGGTGTGGAGAGTGACCTGTGCTCGCACACAGGCTTCTTGATGGCAGCAGCAGCAGCCTTAGCATGTCATGCCCGTCTCTGGGGTCCGCGCTTTTAGCTGCGGCTCGCGCCCGTCTCTGGAGCTCCTTTAAGCAGCGCTTTTAATCCCCTCTCCTTGCGCCCCAGGAAACAAAGAGGGAAGAAAAAGTCTCTTGCCTCTTCGGCAGGTCCAGACTTTTCCCCGGACTCCCTCTCGGCTAGCCATGGCACACTAACCTCCTGCAGGCTGTGTTCACGCGGCCAATCCCAGTCCTCTCCCGGTGCTCCGACCTAAGCCCGAGCCTCAACTCCCAGCCCCGCCCGCCCCGCCGGGTGAGCAGACAAGCCTCTCGGACTGGTGAGTGCCAGTCGGCCCTGATCCTCTGTGAAGGAATCTCTCCACTTTGCCCTCCGCACCCCCTGTTGCTTTGCTCTCCTCCGCGGCTCCGAAACTTCCCGCCTCCGCTACCCACAGTCTCCGCCTGCGAAGAGGCTTCCTAGTGTGTGGAAACCTTTCCTCCTTCACAGCTCCCTCCCACTGGTGCGGGTCCCGTCCCTATTCTTTTGTCTCTGTTGTTTCTTTTTTCTTTTGCCCTACCCAGGTACGTGGGAGGTTTCTTGCCTTTTGGGAGGTCTGAGGTCTTCTGCCTGCATTCAGTAGGTGTTCTGTAGGAGTTGTTCCACGTGTAGATGTATTTCTGGTGTATCTGTGGGGATGAAGGTGATCTCCGCGTCTTACTCTAACGCCATCTTCCTGGAAGCCGCTCATGTGTCTTCTTTTTCTTCCATACATATACTCCAAATTTCTTCAATTTCTTCATGTGACATAACTATTAAAGCATAGTCATTTGGGGCCATTTGATATAGAAATAAGCAAATTCACACATGTTAGTACTCCAAAAAGGCATGAATTTTTAGGCATAATAACTAACATGCATAATAAAAATTTTTAGTTATCTATAAATAATTTAAGCACACACTTAAAGTATGTGTCACTGAAAAATTATTAAAATAGAAAGAATCCACTGCTTTAAAAAGGTGAGCTTCAGGTAACAAGATGTTGCCATGGGGCTTGTTTGCTGTATCTTAGTATCAATTAAAGCACTTGTACTGTACATATCAGAATGGCAAAATGAGCCTGAAATAGAATTTTCCCTCCATATGTTACCATGTGCAGATTTAGAAACTAGTCCAGGTCTCTTTAAACCCTCAGTCAAATCAAAGATAAACGTGGGGTCAGACAGAAAAAATGGGAAAGGAGATACCTTTGAGGAGTGCATTTGCCTTGCTGTGAGTCTCTACCTGGCCTCCTATGAAGTAGAAGTACAGTTACAATCTTCTCACCTCAATCCTAGTGAGGGAATCTTCCAGGGCACCACTTGGAGATATTTTATGTGTCCTTTGCAGACAGAAGATGTCATGGAGAAAACCCATGTCTAAGGAAGCAAAAGAGGACTGTGGGCTAAGTAGAAGGTAGGAAAGAGGTTGACTGATTAGTGTAGGGACCCAGAATCAGGAGAGCACTGCTACGTGAGCTCTCCTGCTCTGGTACTGTTGGGACCAGCTTTTATTCCAGTGTTTATCAGGGCAAACAATGCAGGAATGTTTTCCATAGATGGTGGGGGCCACATAGGACAGTATCAGTACAGCGTCTTCTTGGGCCCTACTCAATAGAGTGACCTGGAGGAGTAAGAAGATACCTGGAAACTGAGAAATTAATCACAAGTCTTACCATCTAGAATAAGGATGAATCTTCCTAGGTCAAAAAAAATGGAAGAGGGTGCTATCAGCACAGCACCTTCATAGAGCCCACAAAAGCACTCCAAGAGAAAGTTAACCTAAATTAGCTGTCAGGCCCAATTTAACCATGTTCCAGGGCCATAGGACAAAAAGATACACAGCCAAATAAAAACTTTCCAAACCCCTTATCTCACCTCCCCTCCATACTGGTTCCATTCGGGTATTTGGAAAATTCACTAATGTGGAGCACTTGCCTCCCAAATGATTCCAGATAGAAGGGATTTCGTGTAGCTCCAGGATGTGTGACATGAAATGAATGAGTAGGAACACCCTTGTATTAAAACAGGATTGGCTTTTTTTTTTCCCCTGTGGTACGTGGGCCTCTCACTGCCGTGGCCTCTCCCATTGCAGAGCACAGGCTCCGGACGCGCAGGCTCAGCGGCCATGGTTCATGGGCCCAGCCGCTCTGCTGCATGTGGGATCTTCCTAGACCGGGGCACGAACCTGTGTCCCCTGCATCGGCAGGTGGACTCCCAACCACTGCGCCACCAGAGAAGCCCCAGGATTGTCTATTTTTAGGTAACAAATAACCCCAGAAACCTTAGTGGTCTTACACATAAAAGTTGATTTCTCACTCACGTCTCCTTTAGGTCAGATAGCTTTTCAAGGCTGTTCCCTTCCAAGCGGGGATCCAGGCCCTTTCCAATTTGTGGCTACACCATCCGGAAAAAATAGCTTCCAAAGATGCAAAAGGGAGAATTGCAGAGATGACACCCACTCTCAAATACTGCTGTGTCACAGACTACACAGACTACTGTCCAGAATTAGTCATATGGATCCACTTAATTGTAAGTGCCTGGGACATGTTCCTTTGTGCCCAGGAAAGAAAGGAAAGCTGGATATGGTGAGCACTAATTATCTCCATCATAAACTTCCTGAATGGCTACTGCAGTATGGGTAAGAAGGACATTTAATGTTACATCACTGGAAGGGTCATAATGTCCATGATCCTTCCTGGCTGGAGATAAGTTTTAGCTCAGGTCTCTCTTGGGAAGTGACTCTTCTCACCAAAGGGACAGACGTGCAATAATACACTATAGTGAAGATATACAACTTGAAGAGTGAACACACATATAGAGAGGTGAGAACAGTCAGGTTACCAAGAATGCTGCAGCTTTAAGTATTATAGACATTCATTATTATTGGGTTAACAAATATTAGTGACTGGTAAGTTGCACTGTATGTTTGAAGGAAGATTCTCTGAGGAAATCCATGAGGAAAATTAATATTTGATGCACATATTAAGGATAGGCATTAAACAGAGACGTATGCTAATGATGATGAGTGTCTTAAAAGATCAAAAATAAATCTAGTCATTATAATAATACTGGTTACTTGATGCCCAACAGTGGGCAATATATTTTATAAACATTTTATCCTCACTGCAAAACAAAGAATGTTTTATTATCCCCATTTTATGGATGAAGAAAGAAGAGATGAAGAAAGACCATATGAATTAGGATTCTTACAGTTGCAAGCAACAGAAACTCTTTTACTTAAACAATATGGAAATGCAATATCTCAATTAGCAGCAAATCCAGAGGTCCAGAGATAGGGCAAACTCCAGGGATTAAGTTTTTATTGTGTTACCAGGACCCCAAGTTTTCTTCCATCATTTCATTTTGCCACTACAGCATCAGCCAATTCCCCTTTTGGTCATAAGATGTCCGCCACCAGGAAATGCTTCCTAATTAACATCCAGAAGAAGAAAGAAACTTGTTTTCCCTTTCTCAGAAGCCACCTGTTTCCCATTAGACTAGTGGTTCTCAACTGGCAATAATTATTCCTCCCAAAGGAAATTTGGCAGTGTCTGGAGACATTCTTGGTTGTTATGACAGGAAGCAGAGGCATTACTAGCATCTAGTGGGTAGGGAGGCTACTGCTACAGGATAGGCACAGGGTAACCTCCCACAACAAAGCATTATTCAATACAAAATATTAGTGCTGAGGTTGAGAAACTTGTGTTAGACTAAAGCTTCATCAGCCCAAGAAGCACATCTGTGCTCACCAGTGTATCCCCAGCATGTAGCAGAGTGCCTGACACATAGAAAGTACGTGATAAATATTTGCTTAAAGAATTGATGAAATAAATTTGATCTTCATGATGGTTCTTTGGTATACACAGGGTATCATTATTCTCTTTTTTTTTTTTGCAAAAAAAGGATATTTAGGTTCAGAGAGCTTAAGTGCCTAACTCAAAATCAAAAAGACACAGAATCAAGATTCAAATTCAACTTTTCCAAAAATGTCCAATAGTATTCTTTCCTCTTCTAGTAATACAATTTGCTAGTAGTATTCTTTCTTTCCTCTTTTCCATGCTTCTCTAAGACTACCCTCAGCTAGATTCCAAGAAGCCAAGATGCAGGTTGCTACATACAGATCATTTGGTTCCCAAAGCCAAGTTGCCTCAGTCTTATACAACCTTTCTCTAGATACAGCCCCACACTCAGCTTGAAAACCATTATTAGAGTCTATCTACATTGAAAGCCACTGGCCTTGGCCCCAGAGACTATGAAGCTACTATAGTCTTCTTCTTTAAAGCTGGCCTGAGGTCTCAACTACACCTACAACTTTAGCCAAAGTTTTTGGAGCTGCTATTCTTGCTAACTTTCCTTCTCTCTGCTACTAGAAAGAATTTGATAGTTTGAATGATCTTTGGGAAACAAGATGTTCACTCCCTTGATCTTATTCTGGGGCTTTCCATAAAAAAACTCCTTATAAAAGCTTAGGTGAGTGACCAGGGTCTGGGTTAATTGAAGATATCAAATATTGGAATATTCCTGAGGATTAGAAAGAGCCGTCAAGACAGGATTGCTGAGAGCAGAGGCTTTTAATTCTCCTGTGTTTTGTCATCCCAGCTTTTCCCAAGAGACTGCTGGTGTGATAGGACAGGGTGTATAAATTTTCCATTGCAGAGTAGGCATTAAATAGGTGTTCCCTTCCTGTATCTCTTTTCATTCTTGGACTTATAAGTCCCAGTGTAGTTTTAGAACCAAATAATAAAGTTTGGGGTGGTGCAGAAACCCTGTTTTTAATGGTGTTAAAGAGAGGTGCCTATAAAATGAGCCTTATAATGAAGTGACCTAGCTGACAACTTTCTCTTCATGTTTACTTGATTAGTCCATGGTTTTATGGAAACATAGAAACTAATGTTTAAAAGAGAACTTGGAGAAAGAGGATAGCCTCTTTAAATGGTCATAAAGACAGGGATGCTGCCCAAGAGATATAATTGAATCAGTTAATAGGCATTTATGGGATCCATTTTGTGTGACACTGTGTTGGATACTCTGGATACCTCAGAAAAGACTTAGAGTTTGGTCCCATCTTCAGAAGCCTACAATACTTGTAACTTAAAATCTCATAGAGGTAAAAGACCTGTACTCAGAAAACTATAAGACACTGAAGAAAGAAATCAAAGATGACACAAACAGATGGGAGATATACCATGTTCTTGGATTGGAAGAATCAATATTGTGAAAATGACTATAGTACCCAAATCAATCTACAGATTCAATGCAATCCCTATCAAATTACCAATGGCATTTTTCAGAATTAGAACAAAAAATTTTACAATTTGTATGGAAACACAAAAGACCCAGAATAGCCAAAGAAATCTTGAGAAAGAAAAATGGAGCTGGAGGAATCAGGCTCCCTGACCTCAAACTATACTACAAAGCTACAGTAAGCAAGACAGTATGGTACTGGCACAAAAACAGAAAGATAGATCAATGGAACAGGATAGAAAGCCCAGAGATAAACCCATGCACATATGGTCACCTAATCTATAATAAAGGAGGCAAGAATATACAATGGAGAAAAGACAGTCTCTTCAATAAGTGTTGCTGGGAAAACTGGACAGCTACATGTAAAAGAATGAAATTAGAACACTTTCTAACACCATACACAAAAATAAACTCAAAATGGATTAAAGACCTAAATGTAAGACTGGACACTATAAAACACTTAGAGGAAAACATAGGAAGAATACTCTTTGACATAAACCACAGCGACATCTTTTTTGACCCACCTCCTAGAGTAATGAAAATAAAAACAAAAATAAACAAGTGAGACTTAATTAAACTTAAAACTTTTGCACAGCAAAGAAAACCATAAATGAGATAAGACAACCCTCAGAATGGGAGAAAATATTTGCAAAGGAAGCAACTGACAAAGGAGTAATCTCCAAAATATATAAGCAGCTTATGCCGCTCAATATCAAAAAAAAAGAACAACACAATCCAAAACTGGGCAGAAGACCTAAATAGACATTTCTCCAACGAAGACATACAGATGGCCAAGAGGCACATGAAAAGATGCTCAACATCACTAATTATTAGAGAAATGCAGACCCAAACTACAATGAGGTATCACCTCACACCGGTCAGGATGGCCATCATCAAAAACTCTACAAACAATAAATGCTGGAGAGGGTGTGGAGAAAAGAGATCCTTCCTGCCCTGTTGGTGGGAATGTAAATTGATGCAGCCACTGTGGAGAACAGTATGGAGCTTCCTTAAAAAACTAAAAATAGAATTACCATATGACCCAGAAATCCCACTACTGGGCATATACCCTGAGAGAATCATAATTCAAAAAGATACATGCATCCCAATGTTCATTGCAGCACTATTTACAATAGCCAGGACATGGAAGCAACCTAAATGTCTGTCCACTGACTGATGAATGGATAAAGAAGATGTAGTGCATATATATAATGGAATATTACTCAGCCATAAAGAGGAATGAAAATTGGGTCATTTGTAGAGACATGGATAGACCTAGAGTCTATCATACAGAGTGAAGTAAGTAAGTCAGAAAGAGAAAAACAAATATTGTATATTAACACATATATGTGGAATCTGGAAAAATGGTACAGATGAACCTATTTGCAAGGCAGGAATAGAGATTTGGACATAGAGAACAGACATGTGGACAGGTGGCGGGAAGCAGAGTGGGATGAATTGGGAGATTGGGATTGACACATATACACTACCATGTGTAAAACAGATAGCTAGTGGGAACCTGCTGTATAGAGCAGGGAGCTCAGCTCGGTGCTCTGTGGTGACCTAGATGGGTAGGATTGGGAGTGGGGTGGGAGGGAGGTCCAAGAGGAAAGGGATATGTGTATACATATAGCTGATTCACTTTGTTGTACAGCAGAAACTAACACAACATTGTAAAGCACCTATACCCCAACTAAAAAAAATATATCATAGGTTGTACAAGATACAAACATCTGTAAGACTAAATACTAAGTGTCCATAATTTATAACAGTCTATTACAACCCCCAAAGAGAAGTCTCAAGACAATATAGATGGAATGGAAAAATACAGGGTAGTAGAAATTAACTTGTAAACAAATTAGTACAAAGTGGAGATTGCTGTAAATTGGTTTCGTTTGAGGTTTCAGAACTTAGATCAGATATGAGATAATCCTTAAAGAATGCATAGGATTTAGGTAGAATAGTTTACAGCATATTACTTAGGCCAATTTACCCCAAGTAAAGAATTTGTTAATGGGAATAGAAATTGATTTATTTTACTAGCTTCCAAAACATACAGAAATCTAGGAAATTATTCAATTTGTGATATTTTCTTTTTGAATTAAGATTACTGAAAACTCAATAGCCAGGACATGGAAGCAACCTAAATGTCCATCAACAAGTGAATGGATAAAGAAGATGTGACACATATACACAATGGAATATTACTCAGCCATAAAAATAAATGAAATTGAGTTATTGTAGTGAGGTGGATGGACTTAGAGTCTGTCATACAGAGTGAAGTAAGTCAGAAACAGAAAAACAAATACTGTATGCTAACGCATATATATGGAATCTAACAACAACAACAAAATGGTACTAATGAACCTAGTGGCAGGGTAGGAATAAAGATGTAGACATAGAGAATGGACTTGAGGACACAGGGAGGGGGAAGGGTAAGCTAGGACAAAGTGAGAGAGTGGCATGGACATATATACACTACCAAGTGTAAAATAGATAGCTGGTGGGAAGCAGCCGCATAGCACAGGGAGATCAGCTCAGTGCTTTGTGACAACCTAGAGGGGTGGGTTAGGGATGGTGGGAGGGAGGCTCAAGATGGAGGGGATATGGGGATATATGTATGCATATGGCTGATTCACTTTTCTGTACAAGAGAAACTAACACAGTTTTGTGAAGCAAATCTACTCCAATAAAGGTGTATTTAAAAAAAAAAGAACTCTCAAGGTAATATATATATATATCTCCTATTCCATTGTTCCCTAGGATTCATTCTACATAATGCCTATGATCTAGATGGATATAAAATCTCAAGGAGATCATGAGTTAATAGTGCCAGTCTGTAGTTCTGAGCCACTAGTAGCCAAATTTTAGCACTTCCCTAACTCCAAGTTCTTTCTGTGGCTCACAATGTCTAAATGTCACATTGCGACAATGTCACAATGTCTTGGTTTTACTCCTTTAGCCACTGGTACCTGTCCCTTCATTTCACCCCCAACCTGTTGATCTCTCTCCTCTGCAGCCACAGTGATCTTTCTAACGCTCAAACCTGAACATATCACTACCTTGATTAATGTTATTAATGGTTTCCCATAGCTTGTGGCAAGATATATATATTCCTATGGATAATTGAAACATTCCAAGTGTAGTTCTGAAGAATTGATTTCCAGATATCTAACTTCCATTCATACTCTTTCCTGAAATATGAAAAGGCACCCATGGCTAGAATCCCTTTCAACACTTTCCTTCTTTCTACTTTCCCTAAAATAGCCAAACATCATGCTTATTCTAAATTGCTATGGGAAATTCCCTAGGTTATAAACACCTTCAGGGTACCACACAAAAAGAACAATTTGAAATATTAGTGTGGATATGGAGAAAGTGAGTATATTTAATGAGTGGATAAAAAATTCTATTCCAATTTTGGTGGGTTCCATGTTCCTTGTTTGCAAACATAGATGAAGAGAACTCAAATTGGAAACTGACTATAAAACAAAGCCTGATAAAGAATCATTATATAATTTTTAGCACATAACTCATAAAGAATTACAAGAACTGAGTGACATTTCTATAATAAAACTCTTTCCATCTACTTACTTACAGGAAAAATTCCTCAAGCATCTAAATCTTTAAAAATGAAAAAAAATTGCAATAGAATTGATGCTTGTTCTTGACTCATTCTAGCAAAAATTAGTATTTTCCACAAATTTTTAAACTAACTTTTTAAAAAGGCAGTATCCTTTATGTTAAGAGATTCAGTGCCAATGGAATTTTAATGTTTATGCTTAGTATTTATCAAAATGTGTAATATATTTATGTCATTTGACAAGCAGTTGAACAGATATTAATTTTGGACAGGTTTACAAATCACATATGTTTGTTGCTAATTTGGAAAAATGTTTTCATTTTAAAATTTGTTTTTGAATTTCAGGATTTGGGGTCAGAGATTAAGAAATGTTCTTATGCTAACACTTATAAGAATAGCTCAATTAAGAAAAATAATTCTATAAAGATTTATTGTTCCGGATATTTTTTAAAATGTTAAAATATTTTTCTTTTAGGAAAATATGATGGAGAGCGTGATCTATGAAATGTTTCATGAATGAAAGTAACTAAAGATAAAATTCTGAACAGGACCACAGCTATCTGCCATTGGGAAGGTACTTAAACTCTCTGGTCCTCAGTTTTGTTACCTGTAAAATGGAGATAATAACATCTATCTCATAAGGTGCTGTACAGAAAAAAGAAATACTGCATTTACTCTGCTTAGCATAGCACCTGGCACAAGGTAAGAGCTCAACAAATGACTGTAATTCTTACCTATCTGTATTTCCATGTCCATTTCCCTTTTGAAGTAACTTGGCCTTTAAAACCCTACTTAAACATTCCCTCTTTTATATACAGCTGTGCATGGGAAACTAGGCAAGAAGTCTGCATCTGAGATTAGAACTCAGTATTAAAGGTAGAACAGCACCCTCCTGAGGAAAAAGCAAATTTGGCAGCCACTGTCAGCTCAGGAGTCACTAGAAGACAGCTACATCTTAGGGAGACAGAGTTGGGGATGGAAGGTTCAGTTTGGCTCTCACTTGCCCCGAGACCAGAACCAGCTACATAATAAGAAGGGCCTAGTGCAGCATGAAAATGTGGCGCCCCTTGTTCAAAAATTATCCAGAATTTCAAGACAGCAATAACAGAGCATTAAACCAAGTGTGGGACCCTTTGAGCTGTAGGGCTCTGTGTGACCGCACAGGTTGCATGCCCATGAACCTGGCCTTGCCTAGAAGCATCTCTCCTCACTTTTACTCTTGGAGAAACAGGATTTAGTTCTTATTATTGAAATCAATGAGCCTCATGTATTGTCTTGAGTCAGTAATACTTAGTTTCAATTTGGGACTTCGCTTGGAGGCATATTTGGAATGGCTCCATTTCCCTTTGTAGGGTGATTTTGGTCTGTAAATAAACTCTATATGCATTCTCCTTTTAGCACTGTACGTTCACACATCTTAGTAGGAATAAAAATCTCCATAAATATAATTACTTTTAGAATTTATTTGCTTTTAAATGCCTTCCTAAATGAAAGATAACAAATTTGCCATAATGGCTGCCTCTAAGGAAGAAGGGAAGCGAAGAGACTTGGGGTGAACATGTGGGAAGGGCTTCAACTCTATCTAAAATATTTCTTTCCCAAATCTAAAGATATTTGAAATTTTAATAAAGCTGGGTGATAAGTACACATATATTAATGTATTAAATTCTGTAAGCTTTTACAATAATTTTTGCAATATTTTACAACAAAGGTATTTCCAAAAGATCCTAAACCAGATAAATGATTATTTTTAAATTTAATTTGGAGGAGTTAAGACAAGAATTTAAATCCAGTTATGCCATGCAGCATGGTTCATGACCTTGAACATCTTACCTTAACTCCCTACGCTTCCTTCCATTCTCTTCTTATAAGTTAAGAAGGTTGAGCACAAGGTATGTTTAAGAGCCTTAATAAAGGCTCTTAATCTTTATCTCTATGACACAAAGAATATATTTGGAATATAATTTGAAATGCATTGTAATTTAGGAATGTTGATTCAATGAGGATAATTGCTTGTGAAGTGGTGGGGCAAGGTGGTAAAACTTCAGTAAATTTAAATTCCAACTGAAAAGAGCTCTCCAACACGTAAATACTTTTCCTTCTATGAGATTCACTTTTAAGCATAGCTTTAGCAATCTTTTACAGTCATTTGGCCAAAATATTGTCTATTGATTTGACACAGGATTAAAAACTCAAATGCCTATAGGTAAACTGATAAGTAACTTGGTAAAAGAGGCCAAGTGAGACACGAAGGAGTGGAGGGGACTGTGGTAAACTGGAGCGAGTGTGTCCTGTTTGATGGGGCAGTCAGCACTCAACTTCACTGTATTATTCCTGTATGTCAGTTTGAGTCCAATATTGACAAAACTTTCCATTTTTCAAGAGAAGGTGGAAACTGGACTTTTATGCGATTCCTTCCATTTTTATCTGACAACTAATCCAAACTTTTACAAAGTGTATTGTCCCTCAGATAAAAATTTGTCAATGGGCTTGATTTATTCATGGTTCTAGTGCTTTACTGGCCTAGACCTATGGGCTACAATGTGAGTATTGGTCTTTATGCTCAGTTCTGAGGTTTTTAGTAATATTACTATTGTATCTAGTGGAATCCTGGCTGTTATCTACTGACTCCCAGGTTATCACCCCATCTCCTCATTTTTTTTGGCAATTGCAGTCCCTGGCTCACTCTCGTGCTCTCCATACTACTTATATCTTAACTCTTGGTGATCTCAATATATGTATATATGACGCTTTCACAGTATGGCTGCTCACAACCTTAATGTCTTTTCTCCCCATGATCTTGCTGTCCACCCTACCTCAGCCTCCTCACTCCCCAAGTCAAACTGTAGACCTTGTCAAGATTGTTACCTGCAACCCAGCCATCATACCATTCCACTCTGATCATCATCTTTCATCTTTTCAGCTCATTTTCTCTACCCTCACAACTGGTTCCAATGATCTTTGACTCTTCATCTCCAATCAATTGATCATTCTATCTTATCACTATTTCTCATGGTTCAATATATTCTCTTTCTTCCTATCCAGATTAAAACTCCAAGGTCAATGTTTGTAGTCACTTGCACAAATCAAATCTCTTGGCCATCTCTCTCATCATCTTACCTGCAGGCAAAACTACAACCCTGGCTAAATCTAATTCTCCTCTATTCCATACCCACATCTCAGCTGGAGGTGCCTAGGGGAAAACATTCAACCGTGCTGACAGAAATCACCTTAAAATATTGACCAAGAACCTCAAGTGGGTCCTTCATGCTCCAGATAATTGTCCTATATCGCCCTAGTTACCATGAGCAATGTGTGGTAAATGCTAGTAGTAAGAGGTGTATATGTACAATGTATAAAAAACAAGATGAATATTTAAAATTAGAAAGTAGTGAAAAGATTATGAATATTGCAAATGGATGAATTTGCAGTATAATGAGAAGGAAAGCTTCTGAAAGGACAGAGATTAGATCATGCCATTGATAACAAATATGGTGCTTCAGCAAGATATGAAGAAGGTTATGAGCAAAACGGATAACCTTCTACATGTGTGGCTAGAGAGTCAGCATCCATGCTGGAGGCCCACTAGTCTAATATTCATTCAGGAGAAGATTCAAAGTTTGTTACAAGAGTAAAGACTAAACAAGGTGAAAAGGCTCTTGATGGAAAGTTCTAGTGCAGCTCTTGAATGTGCAATGATTCAACACCTACTGGACTCTAAATATCAAAGGAGTGATGAGGAAGCAAACAAACACTGGGGCATTTTGTGGTTGCCTTGGAGATTATCAGGGTGTGGCGTCTGTGTGTGTGTGTGTGTGTGTGTGTGTGTGTGTGGGTGGGTGTGTGTGGGGGTGTTGTGGGTGTATGAGGGAGGTTTGGTGATCAACAGGCTTTGCTAATTTTTAATGTAGATGAAACTGATCTATTTTGGGAAAAGTTCCCTGAGACAACATCCAATTTGAACGTGGCTTTAAAACTGTGAAGGGACAAATCATACCTCACTTTAGTTAAAACTGCATCAAGGAAATACATGTAAAAACCTCTTCCAACATTCTAAAGTTATAAACAAGTGGGTTCAGAAATAGCCTTTGGAAACTAACCTGATTTATATTTTAAAAACGTAAAGCTTCTTTTTTTTTAATATTTATTTCTAAAATTTTATTTCTTTAGTTTTCTTTTTACTTTTTTAATTAAAAAAGTTTTTTTTATACAGCAGGTTCTTATTACTCATCAATTTTGTACACATCAGTGTATACATGTCAATCCCAATCGCCCAATTCATCACACCACCACGCCCACCCCCCGGCCGCTTTCCCCCCTTGGTGTCCATACATTTGTTCTCTACATCTGTGTCTCAATTTCTGCCCTGCAAACCAGTTCATATGTACCATTTTTATAGGTTCCACATATATGCATTAATGTACGATATTTGTTTTTCCCTTTCTGACTTACTTCACTCTGTATGACAGTCTCTAGACTCATCCACGTCTCAACAAATGACCCAATTTCGTTCCTCTTTATGGCTGAGTAATATTCCATTGTATATATGTACCACACCTTCCTTACCCATTCGTCTGTCGATGGGCATTTAGGTTGCTTCCATGACGTGGCTATGGTAAAGAGTGCTGCAATGAACATTGGGGTGCATGTGTCTTTTTGAATTATGGTTTTCTCTGGGTATATGCCCAGAGAAAAAGTAGTGGGATTGCTGGATCATATGGTAATTTTATTTTTAGTTTTTTAAGGAACCTCCATACTGTTCTCGATAGTGGCTGTATCAGTTTACATTCCCACCAACAGTGCAAGAGGGTTCCCTTTTCTCCACACCCTCTCCAGCATTTGTTGATTGTAGATTTTCTGATGATGCCCATCCTAACTGGTGTGAGGTGATACCTCATTGTAGTTTTGATTTGCATTTCTCTAATAATTAGTGATGTTGAGCAGCTTTTCATGTGCTTCTTGGCCATCTGTATGTCTTCTTTGGAGAAATGTCTATTTAGGTCTTCTGCCCATTTTTGGATTGGGTTGTTTTTTTTTTTAATATTTAGCTGCATGAGCTGTTTATATATTTTGGAGATTAATCCTTTGTCTGTTGATTTGTTTGCAAATATTTTCTCCAATTCTGAGGGTTGTCTTTTCGTCTTGTTTATGATTTCGTTTGCTGTGCAAAAGCTTCATTAGGTCCCATTTGTTTATTTTTGTTTTTATTTCCATTACTGTAAGAGGTGGATCAAAAAAGATCTTGCTGTGATTTATGTCAAAGAGTGTTCTTCCTATGTTTTCCTCTAAGAGTTTTAGAGTGTCCGGTCTAACATTTATATCTTGAATCCATTTTGAGTTTATTTTTGTGTATGGTGTTAGGGAGTGTTCTAATTTCATTCTTTTACATGTAGCTGTCTGCTTTTCCCAGCACCACTTATTGAAGAAACTGTCTTTTCTCCATTGTATATCTTTGCCTCCTTTGTCATAGATTAGTTGACCATAGGTGCGTGGGTTTATCTCTGGGCTTTCTATCTTGTCCCATTGATCTATGTTTCTGTTTTTGTGCCAGTACCATATTGCCTTGATTACTGTAGCTTTGTAGTCTAGTCTGATTCTTCCAGCTCTGTTTTTTTCCCTCAAGACTGCTTTGGCTATTCAGGGTCTTTTGTGTCTCCATACAAATCTTAAGATGATTTGTTCTAGTTCCATAAAAAATGCCATTGGTAATTTGATAGGGATTGAATTGAATCTGTAGATTGCTTTGGGTAATATAGTCATTTTCACAGTATTGATTCTTCCAATCCAAGAACATGGTATATCTCTCCATCTGTTGGTATCATCTTTAATTTCTTTCATCAGTGTCTTATAGTTTTCTGCATACAGGTCTTTTGTCTCCCTAGGAAGGTTTATTCCTAGGTATTTTATTCTTTTTGTTGCAATGGTAAATGGGAGTGTTTCCTTTATTTCTCTCTCAGATTTTTCATCATTAGTATATAGGAATGCCAATGATTTCTGTGCATTAATTTTGTATCCTGCTACTTTACCAAATTCATTGATTAGCTCTAGTAGTTTTCTGGTGGCATCTTTAGGATTCTCTATGTATAGTATCATGTCATCTGCAAACACTGACAGTTTAATTTCTTCTCCAATTTGTATTCCTTTTATTTCTTTTTCTTCTCTGATTGCCGTGGCTAGGACTTCTGAAACTATGTTGAATAATAGTGCTGAGAGTGGACATCCTTGTCTTGTTCCTGATCTTAGAGGAAATGCTTTCAGTTTTTCACCATTGAGAATATATTTGCTGTGGGTTTGTCATATATGGACTTTATGATGTTGAGGTAGGTTCCCTCTATGCCTACTTTCTGGAGAGTTTTTATTATAAATCGGTGTGGAATTTTGTCAAAAGTGTTTCTGCATCTATTGAGATGATCATATGATTTTTAATCTTCAATTTGTTAATATGGTGTATCACATTGATTGATTTGTGTATATTGAAGAATCCTTGCATCCCTGGGATAAATCCCACTTGATCGTGGTGTATGTACCTTTTAATGTGTTGTTGGATTCTGTTTGCCAGTATTTTGTTGAGGACTTTTGCATCTATATTCATCAGTGATATTGGTCTGTAATTTTCTTTTTTTGTAGTATTTTTGCTTGGTTTTGATATCAGGGTGATGGTGGCCTCATAGAATGAGTTTGGGGGTGTTCCTTCCTCTGCAATTTTTTGGAAGAGTTTGAGAAGGATGGGTGTGAGCTCTCCTCTAAATGTTTGATAGAATTCACCTGTGAAGCCATCTGGTCCTGGACTTTTGCCTGTTGGAAGATTTTTGATCATGGTTTCAATTTCATTCCTTGTGATTGGTCTGTTCATATTTTCTGTTTCTTCTTGGTTCTGTCTTGGAAGGCTTTACCATTCTAAGAATTTGTCCATTTCTTCAGGTTGTCCATTTTATTGGCATAGAGTTGCTTGTAGTAGTCTCTTAGGATGTTTTCTATTTCTGCAGTGTCTGTTGTAACTTTTCCTCTTTCATTTCTAATTTTATTGATTTGAGTCCTCTCTTTTTCTTGATGAGTCTGGCTAATGGTTTATCAATTTTGTTTATCTTCTCAAAGAACCAGCTTTTAGTTTTATTGCTCTTTGCTATTGTTTTCTTTGTTTCTATTACATTTATTTCTGCTCTGACCTTTGTGATATTTTTCCTTCTGCTAACTTTGGGTTTTGTTTGTTCTTCTTTCTCTAGTTCCTTTAGGTGTAATGTTAGATTGTTTACTTGAGATTTTTCTTGTTTCTTGAGGTAGGCTCGTATAACTATAAACTTCCCTCTTAGAACTGCTTTTGCTGCATCCCATAGGTTTTGGATCATCATGTTTTCATTGTCATTTGTCTCTCGGTATTTTTTGGTTTCCTCTTGGATTTTTTCAGTGATCTCTTGGTTGCTTAGTAATGTATTGTTTAGACTCCATGTGTTTGTGTTTTTTACGTTTTTTCACTGTAATTCATTTCTAACCTCATAGCGTTGTGGTCAGAAAAGATGCTTGATATGATTTCAATTTTCTTAAATTTGCTGAGGCTTGATTTGTCACCCAAGATGTGATCTATTCTGGATAATGTTCGTGCTCACTTGAGAAGAAAGTGTAATCTGCTGTTTTTGGATGGAATGTCCTAAAAATATCAATTAAATATATCCGGTCTATTGTGTCATTTAAAGCTTCTGTTTCCTTATTTGTTTTCATTTTGACTGATCTGTCCATTGTTGTAAGTGAAGTGTTAAAGTCCCCCACTACTATTGTGTTACTGTCGATTTCCTCTTTTAGAGCTGTTAGCAGTTGCCTTATGTATTGAGGTGCTCCTATGTTGGGTGCATATATATTTATAATTGTTATATCTTCTTCTTGGATTGATCCCTTGATCATTATTTAGTGTCCTTCCTTGTCTCTTGTAACATTCTTTATTTTAAAGTCTATTTTATCTGATATGAGTATTGCTACTCCAGCTTTATTTATTTATTATTTGGCGTGGGCCTCTCACTGTTGTGGCCTCTCCCGTTGCGGAGCACAGGCTCTGGATGTGCAGGCTCAGCGGCCATGGCTCATGGGCCCAGCAGCTCTGCAGCATGTGGGATTCTCCTGGACCAGGACAAGAACCCATGTCCCCTGCATTGGCAGGCGGACCCTCAATCACTGCGCCACCAAGGAAGCCCTCCAGCTTTCTTTTGATTTCCATTTGCATGGAATATCTTTTTCCATCCCCTCAATTTCAGTCTGTGTGTGTCCCTAGGTCTGAAGTGGGTCTCTTGTAGACAGCATATATATGGGTCTTGTTTTTGTATCCATTCGGCAAGCCTGTGTCTTTTGGTTGGAACATTTAATCCATTCACATTTAAGGTAATTATCAATATCTATATTCCTATGACCATTTTCCTAATTGTTTTGGGTTTGTTTTTGTAGGTCCTTTTCTTCTCTTGTGTTTCCCACTTAGAGAAATTCCTTTAGCATTTGTTGTAGAGCTGGTTTGGTGGTGCTGAATTCTCTTAGCTTTTGCTTGTCTGTAAAGCTTTTGATTTCTCCATAGAATCTGAACGAGATCCTTGCCGGGTAGAGCAATCTTAGTTATAGGTTCTTCCCTTGTATCACTTTAAGTATATCATGACACTCCCTTTTGGCTTGTAGAGTTTCTGCTGAGAAATCAGCTCTTAACCTTATGGGAGTTTCCTTCTATGTTATTTGTCATTTTTCCCTTGCTGCTTTCAATAATGTTTCTTTGTCTTTGATTTTTTCCAATTTGATTACTATGTGTCTCAGTGTGTTTCTCCTTGGGTTTATCCTGTATGGGACTCTCTGCACTTCCTGGACTTGGATGGCTATTTCCTTTCCCATGTTAGGGAATTTTTCGACTCTAATCTCTTCAAGTATTTTCTTGGGTTTTTTCTCTCTCTCTTCTCCTTCTGGGACCCCTATAATATGAATGATTTTGCATTTAATGTCCCAGAGGTCTCTTAGGATGTCTTCATTTCTTTTCATTCTTTTTTCTTTAGTCTGTTCTGCAGCAGTGAATTCCACCATTCTGTCTTCCAGGTCACTTATCTGTTCTTCTGCCTCAGTTATTCTGCTATTGATTCCTTCGAGTGTAGTTTTCATTTCAGTTATTGTACCGTTCAACTCTGTTTGTTTGTTCTTTAATTCTTCTCAGTCTTTGTTAAACATTTCTTGCATCTTCTCGATCTTTGCCTCAATTATTTTTCCAAGGTCCTGGATCATCTTCACTATCATTATTCTGAATTCTTTTTCTGGAAGGTTGCCTATCTCCACTTCATCTAGTTGTTTTTCTGGGGTTTTATCTTGTTCCTTCATCTCGCACATAACCCTCTGCCTTTTCATCTTGTCTATTTTTCTGTGAATGTGGTTTTTGTTCCACAGGCTGTGGGATTGTAGTTCTTCTTGCTTCTGCTGTCTGCCCTCTCTCAGCACTCTTTACTCGCTTTTCCTGAAGTCCTCTTCTTCCCTTTATCTTCTTTCTTATCTTCAGTTCCACTGGAGATGACAAAATTCTCTCTATCTTTGAGGGTGATCGATGGATATGGTGACGTCTGGCTCACCAGGGCCAGGCCTAGTCCACGCCCAATGGACATTCATGGTGAACTGGGCCACCGTTCTCATTTTGCCCAGGGCCCCTCACCTCTCCTCTGTGCCTGTCAGTGGTGTCCAAAAGCTTCTATAATTAAATAACAACAACGATAACTAAAACAATCACTTTTTAGTTATGTTTAGTAATTTCTTACTTTTACTATTCATAGCACTACACTATAAGAATCTTGAGTAAAGAAATTATACCTATTGTCTTTGTATTCCTAGCATCTAGCAAGTTCTGTTAGACACTAAGAAAATATAATAGATTAAATGAATCATTGATAGTCAATGATAACACACCTCTCAATAGATCCTTAGACATCAACAATGAAATAATTCCCGAGAATGTACATATTTTATAGACTATAGCTAGAAACTTTTAAAAGATTATTCTTGAAAGGTTTTCAAGTTTAAAGTAGAAAAAAATGCTTGTTGGACTTCTTTCTCAGTTAACCAAAATCCTGCTCTTCTCTGAGCATTTTGGTTAATTAAAAATAGTATTTTGATTTACCCTTTTGAAAGTCTTATAACGTAAAAATGCTGTTCATTGTGCTCAATGCAGTTCCAAGATAAACATTAAAGGAGATTAAAGAAATAAAAAACAAAGTGCTTAATGTTCTTTTAGATACTGAGAACTGTTTATACCATGTATGTGCCTACTAGTTTTATTCACATGGCTTCCTTTCTGAGCTATCCTTTTTCATCCTTTATTAGCTTCCTTTTCCACAGGATTGCCAGGCAGACCTGAGATCCAGGAAGGTTTGAGAAACAGGTGCTCCAGTCACATGAGCTTAGGCAACATACACACACATGAAATTGTTGTCTCAATTTACTTATTTGTGAGGAGGAAGATGGCGGAAGAGTAAGACGCGGAGATCACCTTCCTCCCCACAGATACACCAGAAATACATCTACACGTGGAACAACTCCTACAGAACACCTACTGAAGGCTGGCAGAAGACCTCAGACCTCCCAAAAGGCAAGAAACTCCCCATGTACCTGGGTAGGGCAAAAGGAAAAAAGAATAAACAGAGACAAAAGAATAGGGACGGCACCTGCACCAGTGGGAGGGAGCTGTGAAGGAGGAAAAGTTTCCACACACTAGGAAGCCCCTTCGCGGGCGGAGACTGCGGGAGGCGGAGGGGGGAGCTTCGAAGCCGCGGAGGAGTGCACAGCAACGGGTGCGGAGGGCAAAGCGGGGAGATTCCCGCACAGAGGATCGGTGCCGACCGGCACTCACCAGCCCGAGAGGCTTGTCTGCTCACCCGCCGGGACGGGCGGGGCTGCGAGCTGAGGCTCTGAGGCTCGGGTTTCGGTTTCGGACGGAGCGCAGGGAGAGGACTGGGGTTGGCGGCTTGAACATAGCCTGAAGGGGTTAGTGCACCACAGCTAGCCGGGAGGGAGTCCGGGGAAAAGCCTGCACCTGCCGAAGAGGCAAGAGACTTTTTCTTCCCTCTTTGTTTCCTGGTGCGTGAGGAGAGGGGTTTAAGAACGCTGCTTAAAGGAACTCCAGAGACGGGCGCGAGCCGCGGCTAAAAGCGCGAACCCCAGAGACGGGCGCGAGCCGCGGCTGAAAGCGCGGACCCCAGAGACGAGCGCGAGCCGCGGCTGAAAGCGCGGACCCCAGAGACGGGCGCGAGCCGCGGCTGAGGGCGCGGACCCCAGAGACGGGCGCGAGCCACGGCTGAGGGCGCTGACTCCAGAGACGGGCGCAAGCCGCGGCTGGAGGCGCGGACCCCAGAGGCGGGCGGGAGATGTTGGGGCTGCTGCTGCCGCCACCAAGGGGCCTGTGTGCGAGCGCAGGTCGCTCTCCACTCCCCTCTTCCGCGGAGCCTGTGCAGCCCGCCACTGCCGGGTTCCCGGGATCCGGGGACGACTTCCCCGGGAGAGCGCACGGCGGGCCTCGGGCTGGTGCAGGGTCACGCCGGACTTTGCCGCCGCAGGCCCGCCCCGCATTCCGTGCCCCTCCCTCCCCGCCGGCCTCAGTACGCCAGAACCCCCGAATCAGCGGCTCCTTTAACCCCGTCCTGTCTGAGCAAAAAACAGACGCCCTCCAGCGACCTACACGCAGAGGCAGGGCCAAATCCAAAGCTGAGCCCCTGTGAGCTGTGAGAACAAAGAAGAGAAAGGGAAATCTCTCCCAGCAGCCTCAGAAGCAGCGGATTAAAGCTCCACAATCAACTTGATGTACCCTGCATCTGTGGAATACATGAATAGACAACCAATCATCCCAAATTAAGGAGGTGGACTTTGGGAGCAAGATCTATGATTTTTCTCCCTATTCCTCTTTTTGTGAATGTGTATGTGTATGCTTCTGTGTGAGATCTTGTCTGTATAGTCTTGCTTCCACCATTTGTCCTAGGGTTCTATCCGTCCATGTTTTTTTCTTAAAATTTTTTTCTTAATAATCAATTTTAATTTTAAGAACGTTATTATACTTTACCTTCGTCCTTTCTTTCTTTCTTTCCTTCCTTCCTTCCCTCCTTTAGACAACGAATCATCCCAAATTGAGGAGGTGGTCTCTGACAGCAAGATTTATGATTTTTCCCCCTTTACCTCTTTTTGTGAGGGTGTATGTGTACGCTTCTGTGTAAGACTTTGTCTGTATAGCTTTGCTTCCAACATTTGTCCTAAGGTTCTATCCGTCCCTTTTTTTTTTTTTCCTAATTAAGAATTTTTTAATTCAATAACTTTATTATACTTTATTTTATTTTTACTGTATCTTCTTTCTTTCTGTTTTTCCTTCTTTCCCTCCTTCCTTCCTTCCTCCCTCCCTCCCTCCCTCCTTTCGTTCCTTCTTGCCTTCTTTCCTTCTTTGCTTCTTTCTTTCTTTCTTCCTTCCTTCCTTCCTTCCCTCCTTCCTTCCCTCCTTTCCTTCTTTCTTTCCTCATACTTCTACTAATTCCCTCTACTTTTTCTCCCTTTTATTCTGAGCCGTGTGGATGAAAGGCTCTTGGTGCTCCAGCCAGGAGTCAGGGCTCTGCCTCTGAGGTAGGAGAGCCAACTTCAGGACACTGGTCCACAAGAGACCTCCCAGCTCCACATAATCTCAAATGGCGAAAATCTCCCAGAGACCTCCATCTTAACACCAGCACCCAGCTTCACTCAACGACCAGCAAGCCACAGTGCTGGACAACCTGTGCCAAACAACTAGCAAAACAGGAACACAACCCCACCCATTAGCAGAGAGGCTGTCTAAAATCATAATAAGGCCACAGACACCCCAAAACACACCACCAGACATGAACCTGCCCACTAGAGAGACAAGATCCAGCCTCATCCACCACAACACAGGCACTAGTCCCCTCCACCAGGAAGCCTACACAACCCACTGAACCAACCTTAGCCACTGGAGACAGACATCAAAAACAGGAGGAACTACGAACCTGCAGCCTGCAAAAAGGAGACCCCAAACACAGTAAGATAAGCAAAATGAGAAAACAGAAAAACACACAGCAGATAAAGGAGCAAGATAAAAATGCACCAGACCTAACAAATGAAGAGGAAATAGGCAGTCTACCTGAAAAAGAATTCAGAATAATGATAGTAAGGTTGATCCGAAATCTTGGAGATAGAATGGACAATCGAATGGACAAAATGCAAGAATCAGTTAACAAGGACCTAGAAGAACTAAAGATGAAACAAGCAACGATGAACAACACAATAAATGAAATTAAAAATACTCTAGATGGGATCAATAGCAGAATAACTGAGGCAGAAGAACAGATAAGTGACCTGGAAGATAAAATAGTGGAAATAACTACTGCAGAGCAGAATAAAGAAAAAAGAATGAAAAGAACTGAGGACAGTCTCAGAGACCTCTGGGACAACATTAAACGCACCAACATTCGAATTACAGGGGTTCCAGAAGACGAAGAGAAAAAGAAAGGGACTGAGAAAATATTTGAAGAGATTATAGTTGAAAACTTCCCTAATATGGGAAAGGAAATAGTTAATCAAGTCCAGGAAGCACAGAGAGTCCCATACAGGATAAATACAAGGAGAAATACGCCAAGACACATATTAATCAAACTGTCAAAAATTAAATACAAAGAAAGCATATTAAAAGCAGCAAGGGAAAAACAACAAATAACACATAAGGGAATCCCCATAAGGTTAACGGCTGATCTCTCAGCAGAAACCCTACAAGCCAGAAGGGAGTGGCAGGACATACTGAAAGTGATGAAGGAGAAAAACCTGCAACCAAGACTACTCTACCCAGCAAGGATCTCATTCAGATTTGATGGAGAAATTAAAACCTTTACAGACAAGCGAAAGCTGAGAGAGTTCAGCACCACCAAACCAGCTTTACAACAAATGCTAAAGGATCTTCTCTAGGCAAGAAACACAAGAGAAGGAAAAGACCTATAATAACGAACCCAAAACAATATAGAAAATGGGAATAGGAACATACATATCGATAATTACCTTAAATGTAAATGGACTAAATGCTCCCACCAAAAGACACAGATTAGCTGAATGGATACAAAAACAAGACCCTTACATATGCTGTCTACAAGAGACCCACTTCAGACCTAGAGACACATACAGACTAAAAGTAAGGGGATGGAAAAAGATATACCATGCAAATGGAAACCAAAAGAAAGCTGGAGTAGCAATTCTCATATGAGACAAAATAGACTTTAAAATAAGGACTATTAAAAGAGACAAAGAAGGACACTACATAATGATCAAGGGATCGATCCAAGAAGAAGATATAACAATTGTAAATATTTATGCACCCAACATAGGAGCACCTCAATACATAAGGCAAATACTAACAGCCATAAAAGGGGAAATCGACAGTAACACATTCATAGTAGGGGACTTAAACACCCCACTTTCACCCAAGGACAGATCATCCAAAATGAAAATAAATAAGGAAACACAAGCTTTAAATGATACATTAAACAAGATGGACTTAATTGATATTTATAGGACACTCCATCCAAAAACAACAGAATACACATTTTTCTCAAGTGCTCATGGAACATTCTCCAGGATAGATCATATCTTGGGTCACAAATCAAGCCTTGGCAAATTTAAGAAAATTGAAATTGTATCAAGTATCTTTTCTGACCACAACGCCATGAGACTAGATATCAATTACAGGAAAAGATCTGTAAAAAACACAAACACATGGAGGCTAAACAATACACTACTTAATAATGAAGTGATCACTGAAGAAATCAAAGAGGAAATCAAAAATACCTAGAAACAAATGACAATGGAGACACAACGACCCAAAACCTGTGGGATGCAGCAAAAGCAGTTCTAAGGGGGAAGTTTATAGCAATACAAGCCCACCGTAAGAAGCAGGAAACATCTAGAATAAACAACCTAACCTTGCACCTCAAGCAATTAGAGAAAGAAGAACAAAAAAACCCCAAAGCTAGCAGAAGGAAAGAAATCATAAAAATCAGATCAGAAATAAATGAAAAAGAAATGAAGGAAACAATAGCAAAGATCAATAAAACTAAAAGCTGGTTCTTTGAGAAGATAAACAAAATAGATAAACCACTAGCCAGAATCATCAAGAAAAAAAGGGAGAAGACTCAAATCAATAGAATTAGAAATGAAAAAGGAGAGGTAACAACTGACACTGCAGAAATAAAAGAGATCATGAGAGATTACTACAAGCAACTCTATGCCAATAAAATGGACAATCTGGAAGAAATGGACAAATTCTTAGAAATGCACAACCTGCCAAGACTGAATCAGGAAGAAATAGAAAATATGAACAGACCAATCACAAGCACTGAAATTGAAACTGATTAAAAATCTTCCAACAAAGAAAAGCCCAGGACCGGATGGCTTCACAGGCGAATTCTATCAAACATTTAGAGAAGAGCTAACACCTATCCTTCTCAAACTCTTCCAAAATATAGCAGAGGGAGGAACACTCCCAAACTCATTCTACGAGGCCACCATCACCTTGATACCAAAACCAGACAAGGATGTCACAAAGAAAGAAAACTACAGGCCAATATCACTGATGAACATAGATGCAAAAATCCTCAACAAAATACTAGCAAACAGAATCCAACAGCACATTAAAAGGATCATACACCATGATCAAGTGGGGTTTATTCCAGGAATGCAAGGATTCTTCAATATACGCAAATCTATCAATGTGATAAACCATATTAACAAATTGAAGGAGAAAAACCATATGATCATCTCAATAGATGCAGAGAAAGCTTTTGACAAAATTCAACACCCATTTATGATAAAAACCCTGCAGAAAGTAAGCATAGAGGGAACTTTCCTCAGCATAATAAAGGCCATATACGACAAGCCCACAGCAAACATCATCCTCAATGGTGAAAAACTGAAAGCATTTCCACTAAGATCAGGAACAAGACAAGGGTGCCCACTCTCACCACTCTTATTCAACATAGTTTTGGAAGTTTTAGCCACAGCAATCAGAGAAGAGAAGGAAATAAAAGGAATCCAAATCGGAAAAGAAGAAGTAAAGCTGTCACTGTTTGCAGATGACATGATCCTATACATAAAGAATCCTAAAGATGCTACCAGAAAACTACTAGAGCTAATCAATGAATTTGGTAAAGTAGCAGGATACAAAATTAATGCACAGAAATCTCTGGCATTCCTATATACTAATGATGAAAAATCTGAAAGTGAAATCAAGAAAACACTCCCATTTACCATTGCAACAAAAAGAATAAAATATCTAGGAATAAACCTACCTAAGGAGACAAAAGACCTGTATGCAGAAAACTATAAGACACTGATGAAAGAAATTAAAGATGATACAAATAGATGGAGACATATACCATGTTCTTGGATTGGAAGAATCAACATTGTGAAAATGACTCTACTACCCAAAGCAATCTATAGATTCAATGCAATCCCTGTCAAACTACCACTGGCATTTTTCACAGAACTAGAACAAAAAATTTCGCAATTTGTATGGAAACACAAAAGACCCCGAATAGCGAAAGCAATCTTGAGAACAAAAAAAGGAACCGGAGGAATCAGGCTCCCTGACTTCAGACTATACTACAAAGCTACAGTTATCAAGACGGTATGGTACTGGCACAAAAACAGAAAGATAGATCAATGGAACAGGATAGAAAGCCCAGAGATAAACCCATGCACATATGGACACCTTATCTTTGATAAAGGTGGCAGGAATGTACAGTGGAAAAAGGACAGCCTCTTCAATAAGTGGTGCTGGGAAAACTGGACAGGTACATGTAAAAGAATGAAATTAGAACACTCCCTAACACCATACACAAAAATAAGCTCAAAATGGGTTAAAGACCTAAATATAAGGCCAGAAACTATCAAACTATTAGAGGAAAACATAGGCAGAACACTCTATGACATAAATCACAGCAAGATTCTTTCTGACCCACCCCCTAGAGTAATGGAAATAAAAACAAAAATAAACAAATGGGACCTAATGAAACTTCAAAGCTTTTGCACAGCAAAGGAAACCATAAACAAGACCAAAAGACAACCCTCAGAATGGGAGAAAATATTTGCAAATGAAGCAACCGACAAAGGATTAATCTCCAAAATTTACAAGCAGCTCATGCAGCTCAACAACAAAAAAACAAACAACCCAATCCAAAAATGGGCAGAAGACCTAAATAGACATTTCTCCAAAGAAGATATACAGACTGCCAACAAACACATGAAAGAATGCTCAACATCATTAATCATTAGAGAAATGCAAATCAAAACTACAATGAGATATCATCTCACACTGGTCAGAATGGCCATCATCAAAAAATCTAGAAACAATACATGCTGGAGAGGGTGTGGAGAAAAGGGAACCCTCTTGCACTGCTGGTGGGAATGTGAATTGGTTCAGCCACTATGGAGAACAGTATGCAGGTTCCTTAAAAAACTACAAATAGAACTACCATATGACCCAGCAATCCCACTACTGGGCATATACCCTGAGAAAACCGAAATTCAAAAAGAGTTATGTACCAAAATGTTCATCGCAGCTCTATTTACAATAGCCCGGAGATGGAAACAACCTAAGTGCCCATCATCGGATGAATGGATAAAGAAGATGTGGCACATATATACAATGGAATATTACTCAGCCATAAAAAGAAACGAAATTGAGCTATTTGTAATGAGGTGGATAGACCTAGAGTCTGTCATACACAGTGAAGTAAGTCAGAAAGAAAAAGACAAATACAGTATTCTAACACATATATATGGAATTTAAAAAAAAAAAATGTCATGAAGAACCTAGGGGTAAGGCAGGAATAAAGACACAGACCTCCTAGAGAACGGACTTGAGGTTATGGGGAGGGGGTAGGGTGAGCTGTGAAAGGGCGAGAGAGAGTCATGGACATATACACACTAACAAACGTAGTAAGGTAGATAGCTAGTGGGAAGCAGCCGCATGGCACAGGGATATTGGCTCGGTGCTTTGTGACAGCCTGGAGGGGTGGGATAGGGAGGGTGGGAGGGAGGGAGACGCAAGAGGGAAGAGATATGGGAACATATGTATATGTATAACTGATTCACTTTGTTATAAAGCAGAAACTAACACACCATTGTAAAGTAATTATACCCCAATAAAGATGTTAAAAAAAAAAATTTACTTATTTGTAAACTCAATTAAGTTTTTGAGTGCCACTTTTATTCCATCAACTGGGCTTAGATAGTCACAGTTATGATCTATTTCATTTTCATAATAATTCTATAGTGTAGTCATTCTCATTTTATTTTATTTTATTTTTGTATAATTTAGGATACATAAATTTTATTTATCTTTTGGCTACGTCAGGTCTTCGTTGTGGCACGCAGGCTTCTCTCCAGTTACAGCATGCAGGTGTCTCTCTAGTTGCAGCACACAGGCTCTCTTATTGAGGTGCATGAGCTCAGTAGTTGTGGTGCATGGGCTTAGTTGCTCTGCAGCATGTGAGATCTTAGTTCCCTGACCAGGGATTGAACCCACATCCCCTGCATTGGAAGGTGGATTCTTTACCGCTGGACCATCAGGGAAGTCCCTTATTCTCATTTTAAAGAAAAGAAACCTGTGGTTCACGGAGATGAAGTTACTTCATATGATCAGATGACCAGCAAGTGAGGAATCAGGATCAAAAACTAAATCTATATGATTCCCAGCCCATGCATTTGCCTCTAAAGCACACTGCTACCTTTCAGGAAAAATGGTAGTGTGAGTGCAGTCCAATAAAACTGACCCAAATTAATAAAAATAAGGAAGATATTGTTAACCTTGAATCCAAAGAAAGATCCATGACTCATGCTACAAACTTTGATTGCTTTCATTGACATATTAAAAAAAACAGTCATCTAAGCTAAAAATTGGGGGGTCATCTCAGAATGCCCCATCTCCCATACCCCCCATATTCAATGCAAGTATGTGATAGTATATCCTATTTTAAGAAAATTCTATGTACAAGATTCAGTCATACAAAAAAGTCATAGGCTCAGAACTGAAATGGACCTCCCTTCAGTTCAACTGCTTCATTTCCCAATGAGTAAACTGAAACTCAGGAAGTTTAAGTCACCTGCCCAAGCTCATCTAACAAGGTAGCAAGTGAGGTGGAACTAGAACCGAGCTCTCCGGATGGTCCATTAGCACTCCTTTCTTTATATCATGCTGTCACTTTTGCAAGGGATGGCATGAGGCTATCAGATGACACATCATCAAATATTTACTGAGTGCCTATTATGTGTCAGGCACTGTGACGTAACAGTAAGCAAAACAGTCATAGTCTCTGTCCTCCTGTGACTTATAGTTCAGTGGGAGTTAGAGCTCTTTATCAAATAATGGCACAAGTATAAAGTACACAAAATGATAAGTGCTGTAAGGCACTACAAAGTACTGCTGTGAGAATGTAATCCATCTGATTCGATAGGGTAGATTAGATCTATGGGAAGTCAGGCTAAACTTCTCCAAGGATGTGATGTTTGAACTAAAATCGGGGTGGCGGGATCACAGAGCAAAGGAAATGCAGAAAGACTTCTATCTGCAGCTACCATGAAGACTTGGTTTTCAAAAGCCCAAAGGATTAACAAAGCAAAATCAAGTTCAAACACATAAACCACCTAGTTCAATCCAGAAACGTGGTTCTCCATGCCAGGGTAGTGTTCCAAAAAGCAGAGTTAAAACAAATCTTCAGATCAAACGCTGAACAGTCACTTTTAGAATCTGATTCATTAATGCTAGGAAGGATATTCAAAAGCAGATTGTGGTCAAACAAGCAAGAATTGAAATACCAGGGTTGTTACAGGTGGCAAAGTTTAACAACAGAGATTCAAGAGTATTTGTAAAATGGGTGAATGTGCTGCATTTGTTGTCAACTTTGCACCGTCACCACCAGTCCCTTTAAATCCAAGAATGACATTACCCAGGATTCCCTTATCTGTAAGTCTCTGGGTTAGAATTTGCCAATGAAGGTACTTGCATGAGATCCGGGAAAGCAGAAGTGAAGCAGAAGCTGTTATATTTGGAGTGGTCTAGCAGACATACGTGGCAGGCTTTCAAACACCTTTTGAAGTTTCCAGACTTCTCAAGTGGCAGCTTTCTTTCTCTGTTCCAGGGCTTTCATTGATGTCACAGTGAAAGTTTCTCCAATTCTTCTGCTTTGGCATGACAGATATCCCAGATCCCCTAGGTCCTTCCATTTTGTAAGCTCTAATTCTAAAGTACTTATTTTCATAAAACTTCTTATAGCTCTGTTTTCTCAACCAAACCCAAACTAATGCAACTTTTGCTATTTAAAGTAGTCTTAAGGGCACAGAAATTTGTGGATGGGAGTCTTGCATTGGTTCTCTGACCTGATTAGATTTAAAGGTATTAATAACCTTCGTTTTCAGTAGTAATGAATCATTAGTAGTTTATTGCTGGTGGTAGCAAAACAGTTACTTAAATGAGCACTGTAGTCACCTGGAGCCAAGTACCTATAGGAGTCAAGGCTGTAAGTTGCTGCAATAGAACACTGTAATGGAAATAATGTACTGTCAGATGGATTGGTTGCTTCTAAATGTAATAGAGAACATAGGGAGGGTGAGGAGCTGCACTTAGGGCTCTAATATTCCAGCTCAAAGGTAGATAAATAATCAGAAGACTTCCATGACTGTCCAAAAGGAAATCCTATTTCCTATAGCCTCAGAGTTGAAATTCATGACAACCAAATCCAAAGTTTTATTCTCTCATGTTAAATTTAGGCCACTGATTGGGAAAGAGTTGGACCTTTAAAGTTGGAAGTAGAAGATCTGGCTATATTTTAATTAAACTGAGGACCTGGAACTTCCAGATTCCCCTGAGCCTCCCTTGCCAGTGGAAGCACCTTTCCTTCCCTATGTAAGAGAGTTACATTCTTCTTGCCTGCAGAATCTGTAATGACTGTTTCAGAGATATCTTTCTTGTAGGTGAATGCTGATCCTTAAGACCACCCCCCACCAAACAGTATGAAGTTCCTCAGAAAACTAAAAACAGAATTACTGTAGGATCCAGCAATCCCACTCCTGAGCATATATCCAGACAAAACTATAATTCAGGCACCCCTATGTTCATAGCAGCCTATTCACAATAGCCAAGACATGGAAGCAACCCAAATGTCCATCAACAGATGAATGGATAAAGAAGATGTGGTACATATATACAATGGAATACTACTCAGCCATAAAAAGAACAAAATAATGCCATTTGCAGCAACATGGATGCAACTCAAGATAATCATACTAAGTGAAGTAAGTCAGAAAGAGAAAGACAAATACCATAAGACATCACTTATATGTGGAATCTAAAATATGGCACATATGAAACTATCTACAAAACAGAAACAGACTCACAGACATAGAGATCAGACTTGTGGTTGCCAATGGGTTGGGGGAAGGGAGAGGGATGGGCTGGGAGTTTGGGGTTGGTAAATGCAAACTACAACACTTAGAATGAATAAACAACAAAGTCCTAATGTATAGCACAGGGAACTATATCCAGTCTCCTGAGATAAACCGTAATAGAAGAGAATATTTTAAAAAGAATGTATATATATATACACACACATACATATATATACACATACATATATATACACATACATATATATATACATACATATAGATATACACATACATATAGATATACACATACATATATATATATAACTGAGTCACTTTGCTGTACAGCAGAGTTGGCACAACATTGTAAATCAACTTTATTCAATAAAAAACAAAGACCAACTCCCACCACCTCTATTGATTTTAGGCCTGTACTACAGCTCAGCACTGAGTATAACCCAGATGCACAGGCACAGAATATAAGGTTTATCAATTCATATCAGTAGAAATTTGGGGAGTATGCATAAGAAGAGATCTTAAGGAAGGCAACAAAAGCAAAAATAAACAGGTGGGACTACCTCAAAAGCTTCCGCACAGCAAAGGAAACCATCAATGAAATGAAAAGGCAACCTACAGAATAAGAGAAAATACTTGAAAATCATATCTGATAAGGAGTTAATCTCAAGATATATAAAGAACTCTTACAGCTCAATAGCAAAACCAGTTAAAAAATGGGCTAAGGAACTGAAAAGATGTTTTTCCAAAGAAGATATACAAATGGCCAACAGGTACATAAAAAGGTGCTCAACATCACTAATCATCAAGGAGATGCAAATCAAAACCACAATGAGATATCATTTCACTCCTGTTAGAATAGCTATTATCAAAAGGCAAGAAATAACAAGTGTTGGTGAGGATGTGGAGAAAAGAGAACACTTATACACTGTTGGTGAGAACGTAAATTGTTGTAGCCACTGTGGAAAACAATATGAGGGTTCCTCAAAAAAGTAAAAATAGAACTACTATAAAATCCAGCAATCTTACTTCTGGGTATACATCCAAAGGAAATGAAAACAGGATATTGAAGAGATATCTGAATTCCCTTGCTTATTGCAGCATTATTCACAATAGCCAAGACATGGAAACAACCTAAGTGTTCATAAAGGGATGGATAGATAAGGAAAGTGAAGTGTATATTTATAACAGAATAGTATTCAGACATGAAAAAGGAGAAATACTGCAATTTGCTACAAATAGATGGACATTGAGGGCATTATACTCAGTGAAATAAGCCAGACAGAAAAAGAAAAGTACCACATGATATCACTTATACGTGGAACCTAATTTTCTTTTAAGTTAAACTTTAAAACAGAGAATAGAAAAGTGGTTTCCAGGGACTGGAATATGGGGGAAATAGGGAGAGGTTGGTAAAATGGTACAAATAAAATTAAAAAAAGAGATCTTAAATATGTTAGACCAGGGTGAGAGGAATATAACATTTGATTAGACTGAATTTCTAAATATGGATGCATCAACTAGAGATTCTGAATACAATGCATTAGCTCAAGAAGCTGGGAATGACTTAGTTTCTAGATTTGTTGACTAAAATCTGGGCTCAATAGTGGTCTATAATCAATGAAGCTAAGATATTAGAATTCCTGTGGTACACTGTAGGGCAGTGTTTTTTCAGTCTTACCACTATTGATATTTTGGAGCCAGATAATTCTTTGTTGGAGGTTGAGGGAGGCTGGATTGTAGAATGTTTAGATGTATCCCTAGCCACTATCTACTGGATGCCATTAGCACCTCACCCAATTTATGACAAGAAAAAACGTCTCTAGACATTGTCAAATGTCCATAGGGGGAAGCAAAATTGGCTCCACTTGAGAACAATTGCTATAGAAGAAGGTATCCGGAGGCTTATGGAGATATGAAACCTGGAGTAGATTTATTATGAATGACCTACTGGTTATATCACCTAGGAGAGTCCAGAGTACATACCCTTCATCAAGGCTTTGAGAAATAAGTTGGTGAAGGCAGTGTCAGCATCCTAGAAAGGCTCTGTAGTGGCAGTTGTCCGCAAAGAAAGCAAAAGATGCTGCCATGGAATTAGGTACTCTGAATTCAATGGGTGGTAAAATCCCTGAGTGACAAGATACAAGAAGTAATTAGAATGATTTTGTCTGTAGAGATCTTTAGTGGTGGCTAATTTATGATGGGGTCCCTAGGACCCTGGTGAGCCACCTACTTCGTTTGTATAAGCAAGACAAACAAAAACCAAAACTTGATGTGATCACAGAGGTTTGACATGAGCTGATATAATAGATGGTCATATTTCCTTAACAAATTCCCATACTTGAGCCAAATCACAGACCTAGAGTCCTTTTTAAAAGGGAGAGAACAGGTGTGGAGGGAGAATAATGGCTTCCCAAAGATGTCCATCTCCTAACTCCCAGAATCAGTGAATGTGTCTTGTTACATGGCAAAGGGGAAACCAGATTGCAGAATTAAGGTTTCTACTTACTTGACTTAAAATAAAGAGATTATCCTGGATTATCTGAGTGAGCCCAATGTAATCAAAGGATCCTTAAAAGATGGAAGAGGGAGACCAAAGAGTCAGAACCAAAGAGATGTCATTGTGAGAATGATTCTAATGGTCCCTGCTGGGTTTTGATTTTTTTTTCATTCTAACTATAAATTTTAATACTATATTTTAAAATAAGTCCCAGTTCATGAAGCAAATGTAAAACAACACCATAGCATATCTAGAAAATAAAGATAATGAATATGAAAACACTATATTGAAGAATTTATGAGATTTCTCTAAGGCAGTGCTTGGTGGAAAATAAATAGCTTTCAATACCTAGAGAAATATGCAAACAGAAAATGGCAAACTATTTAATACTGACTCATATTTTAAAATTTTTAAATAAAGAACAAAACAAAAATTTTAAAGACTATTAAAATTATTAAAACAGAATTTAATGAATATGACAACAGAAAAACTAAAGCAGGTAATGTGAGGCCTAGAAGCAGTAGGCTGAGGAACAGAACAGAAAGAAATGTTAGAGGAACAGAAAGAAAAGCCATGAGGCTGAAGCAGTGAGAATAAGAAGGAGATCAGAAAAGATGAGTCCAAAGAATAGGAGGTACCCATCACATAGGGTCTTGCAGGTGATACAGCAGACTTTGGCTGCTGCATTGAGAGTGGGCTTCAGGGAAATAGAGAGGAAAACCAGCTCAAATGTTAATGCAATAATCCAGGGGAGAGAGGATGGTGGCAAAACAGAGATGGTGAGCCACAGTTGACTTCTGGATGTATTTTGAAGTAGAGCCAATAGGATTTATTGTTGGAACTGTTGTGAGAGAAATAGGGGGAAATGAAAGGGTGACATCACTTGCCTGAACAGGTAGAATGGAAATGTTAGTGACTTGAGATGAAGAAAACT
Organism: Orcinus orca; assembly: GCF_937001465.1. NCBI lineage: Eukaryota > Metazoa > Chordata > Mammalia > Artiodactyla > Delphinidae > Orcinus > Orcinus orca. The sequence continues at coordinate 155,544,411 of NC_064559.1, read as the reverse complement.
AGAAATACAGCTGGTGTGGAGAGAGGTCTCGAGTTCAATTTTAGACAAGTACATTTTCAGATGGCTATTATATATCCAAGTGCAGTTGCCAATTAGGTGGTTAGACATGTAGGTTTAGAATTACGGGGAGAGGTCTGGCCTATAAACCTGGGAGTTATCAGTCTAGATGTTAATTGCAATGAGTAAGGGAAAGATTGCTGTGTATATTATGCTGCCTGTTGTGTAAAAACAAAGGGGGGGATATATAATCATACTAACTTGCATATGAATAAAAATCTTTGGAATTACACATAATAAATATGCATAAAGATCTACATATGGAAATCTACTTAGCAGCCTGTCACTTGTTGATGGAGAGGAACTGGGCAGGGTTTGGAGGGAGATAATGATTGCATATTTTCTACATCTAAAAAAATAACCTAGGCATGTTATTAAAGATACCATTAATTTAAAATAAATAAAATAATATAAAACAAAGTCTAAATTAATGAAAAATTAAAGTACAAAGTTTTACAAACAAAAATGATTAAATAAAATAGAACATTTGTTAAATGTATATTTCTGCTATAACTATTTTGAGGATTATACTTACTTAAAATTACTTCTTATACAAAAAATCAAGAATCATTTACTACAAATTCATATTATTTAAAGGTACTTCAAAAGACTCTTGAATGATTTATAATACCTTTAATCAAATCAACCTAATCAGATGGTATTTTGCTTTTCTTGTTCTTTTTTTAATTTTTGAATTTTATTTATTTATTTATACAGCAGGTTCTTATTACTCATCAATTTTATACACATCAGTGTATACATGTCAATCCCAATTGCCCAATTCATCACACCACCACGCCCACCCCCTGGCCGCTTTCCCCCCTTGGTGTCCATACATTTGTTCTCTACATCTGTGTCTCAGTTTCTGCCCTGCAAACCGGTTCATCTGTACCATTTTCTAGGTTCCACATATGTGAGTTAATATACAATATTTGTTTTTCTCTTTCTGACTTACTTCACTCTGTATGACAGTCTCTAGATCCATCTACGTCTCAACAAATGAACCAATTTCGTTCCTCTTTATGGCTGAGTAATATTCCATTGTATATATGTACCACACCTTCTTTACCCATTCTCTGTCAATGGGCATTTAGGTTGCTTCCATGACGTGGCTATGGTAAAGAGTGCTGCAATGAACATTGGGGTGCATGTGTCTTTTTGAATTATGGTTTTCTCTGGGTATATGCCCAGTAGTGGGATTGCTGGATCATATGGTAATTTTATTTTTAGTTTTTTAAGGAACCTCTATACTGCTCTCCATAGTGGCTGTATCAATTTACAATTCCCATCAACAGTGCAAGAGGGTTCCCTTTTCTCCACACCCTCTCCAGTATTTGTTGATTGTAGATTTTCTGATGATGCCCATCCTAACTGGTGTGAGGTGATACCTCATTGTAGTTTTGATTTGCATTTCTCTAATAATTAGTGATGTTGAGCAGCTTTTCATGTGCTTCTTGGCCATCTGTATGTCTTCTTTGGAGAAATGTCTATTTAGGTCTTCTGCCCATTTTTGGATTGGGTTGTTTGTTTTTTTAATATTGAGCTTCATGAGCTGTTTATATATTTTGGAGATTAATACTTTGTCTTTTGATTCATTTGCGAATACTTTCTCCAATTCTGAGGGTTGTCTTTTCGTCTTGTTTATGGTTTCGTTTGCTGTGCAAAAGCTTCATTAGGTCCCATTTGTTTATTTTTGTTTTTATTTCCATTACTCTAGGAGGTGGATCAAAAAAGATCTTGCTGTGATTTATGTCAAAGAGTGTTCTTCCTATGTTTTCCTCTAAGAGTTTTAGAGTGTCTGGTCTAACATTTAGGTCTCAAATCCATTTTGAGTTTATTTTTATGTATGGTGTTAGGGAGTGTTCTAATTTCATCCTTTTACATGTAGCCGTCTGCTTTTCCCAGCACCACTTATTTCAAGACTGCTTTGGCTATTCGGGGTCTTTTGTGTCTCCATACAAATTTTAAGATTTTTTGTTCTAGTTCTGTAAAAAGTGCCATTGGTAATTTGATAGGGATTTCATTGAATCTGTAGATTGCTTTGGGTAGTAGAGTCATTTTCACATTATTGATTCTTTCAATCCAAGAACATGGTATATCTCTCCATCTGTTGGTATCATCTTTAATTTCTTTCATCAGTGTCTTATAGTTTTCTGCATACAGGTGTTTTGTCTCCCTGGGTAAGTTTATTCCTAGGTGTTTTATTCTTTTTGTTGCAATGGTAAATGGGAATGTTGCCTTAATTTCTCTTTCAGATTTTTCATCATTAGTATATAGGAATGCAAGAGAGTCTGTGTATTAATTTTGTATCCTGCTACTTTATCAGATTCATTGATTAGCTCTAGTAGTTTTCTGGTAGCATCTTTAGGATTCTCTATGTATAGTATCATGTCATCTGCAAAGAGTGACAGTTTAACTTCTTCTTTTCCAATTTGTATTCCTTTTATTTCTTTTTCTTCTCTGATTGCCGTGGCTAGGACTTCCAAAGCTATGTTGAATAATAGTGGTGAGAGTGGACATCCTTGCCTTGTTCCTGATCTTAGAGAAAATGCTTTCACTTTTTCACCATTAAGAATGATGTTTGCTGTGGGTTTGTTGTATATGGCCTTTATTATGTTGAGGTAGGTTCCCTCTATACCCACTTTCTGGAGAGTTTTTATCTTAAATGGTGTTGAATTTTGTCAAAAGCTTTTCCTGCATCTATTGATATGATCATATGGTTTTTAATCTTCAATTTGTTAATATGGTGTATCACATTGATTGATTTGTGTGTATTGAAGAATCCTTGCATCCCTGGGATAAATCCCACTTGATCGTGGTGTATGTACCTTTTAATGTGTTGTTGGATTCTGTTTGCCAGTATTTTGTTGAGGACTTTTGCATCTATATTCATCAGTGATATTGGTCTGTAATTTTCTTTTTTTGTAGTATTTTTGCTTGGTTTTGATATCAGGGTGATGGTGGCCTCATAGAATGAGTTTGGGGGTGTTCCTTCCTCTGCAATTTTTTGGAAGAGTTTGAGAAGGATGGGTGTGAGCTCTCCTCTAAATGTTTGATAGAATTCACCTGTGAAGCTATCTGGTCCTGGACTTTTGCCTGTTGGAAGATTTTTGATCATGGTTTCAATTTCATTCCTTGTGATTGGTCTGTTCATATTTTCTGTTTCTTCTTGGTTCTGTCTTGGAAGGCTTTACCATTCTAAGAATTTGTCCATTTCTTCAGGTTGTCCATTTTATTGGCATAGAGTTGCTTGTAGTAGTCTCTTAGGATGCTTTGTATTTCTGTGGTGTCTATTGTAACTTCTTTTTCATTTCTAATTTTATTGATTTGAATCCTCTCCCTCTTTTTCTGTTGAGTGTGGCTAGTGGTTTATCAATTTTGTTTATCTTCTCAAAGAACCAGATTTTAGCTTTATTGATCTTTGCTATTGTTTTCTTTGTTTCTATTTCATTTATTTCTGCTCTGATCTTTCTGATTTCTTTCCTTCTGCTAACTTTGGGTTTTGTTTGTTCTTCTTTCTTTAGTTCCTTAGGTGTAAGGTTAGATGGTTTATTTGAGATTTTTCTTGTTTCTTGAGGTAGGCTTGTATAGCTATAAACTTCCCTCTTAAACTGCTTTTGCGGCATCCCATAGGTTTGGGGTCATCGCACTTTCATTGTCATTTGTCTCTAGGTATTTTTTGATTTCCTCTTTGATTTCTTCAGTGATCTCTTGGTTATTTAGTAACGTATTGTTTAGACTCCATGTGTTTGTGTTTTTTACGTTTTTTTCACTGTAATTCATTTCTAATCTCATAGTGCTGTGGGCAGAAACGATGCTGGATATGATTTCAATTTTCTTAAATTTGCTGAGGCTTGATTTGTCACCCAAGATGTGATCTATTCTGGATAATGTTCGTGCTCACTTGAGAAGAAAGTGTAATCTGCTGTTTTTGGATGGAATGTCCTAAAAATATCAATTAAATATATCCGGTCTATTGTGTCATTTAAAGCTTCTGTTTCCTTATTTGTTTTCATTTTGACTGATCTGTCCATTGTTGTAAGTGAAGTGTTAAAGTCCCCCACTACTATTGTGTTACTGTCGATTTCCTCTTTTAGAGCTGTTAGCAGTTGCCTTATGTATTGAGGTACTCCTATGTTGGGTGCATATATATTTATAATTGTTATATCTTCTTCTTGTGTTGGTCCCTTGATCATTATGTAGTGTCTTTCCTTGTCTCTTGTAACATTCTTTATTTTAAAGTCTATTTTATCTGATATGAGTATTGCTACTCCAGGTTTTTTTTTTTTTTTTTTTGCTTTACGCGGGCCTCTCACTGTTGTGGCCTCTCCCATTGCAGAGCACAGGCTTTGGACACGCAGGCTCAGCGGCCATGGCTCACGGGCCCAGCCGCTCCGCGGCATGTGGGTTCTTCCCGGACCGGGGCACGAACCCATGTCCCCTGCATTGGCAGGCGGACTCTCAACCACTGCGTCACTGGGGAAACCCCCAGCTTTCTTTTGATTTCCATTTGCATGGAATATCTTTTTCCATCCCCTCAATTTCAGTCTGTGTGTGTCCCTAGGTCTGAAGTGGGTGTCTTGTAGGCGGCATATATATGGGTCTTGTTTTTGTATCCATTTGGCAAGCCTGTGTCTTTTGGTTGGAACACTTAATCTATTCACATTTAAGGTAATTATCAATATCTATGTTCCTATAACCATTTTCTTAATTGTTTTGGGTTTGTTTTTGTAGGTCCTTTTCTTCTCTTGTGTTTCCCACTTAGAGAAGTTCCTTTAGCATTTGTTGTAGAGCTGGTTTGGTGGTGCTGAATTCTCTTAGCTTTTGCTTGTCTGTAAAGCTTTTGATTTCTCCATCAAATCTGAATGAGATCCTTGCTGGGTAGAGTAACCTTGGTTATAGGTTCTTCCCTTTCATCACTTTAAGTATATCATGCCACTCCCTTCTGGCTTGTAGAGTTTCTGCTGAAAGATCAGCTGTTAACCTTATAGGAGTTCCCTTGTATGTTATTTGTCATTTTTCCCTTGCTGCTTTCAATAATGTTTCTTTGTCTTTGATTTTTTCCAATTTGATTACTATGTGTCTCAGTGTGTTTCTCCTTGGGTTTATGCTTATGGGACTCTCTGTGCTTCCTGGACTTGGGTGACTATTTCCTTTCCCATGTTAAGGAAGTTTTCGACTCTAATCTCTTCAAATATTTTCTCGGGTCCTTTCTCTGTCTTTTCTCCTTCTGGGACCCCTGTAATGTGAATGTTGTTGCATTTAATGTTGTCCCAGAGGTCTCTTAGGCAGTCCTCATTTCTTTTCATTGTTTTTTCTTTATTCTGTTCTGCAGCAGTGAATTCCACCATTCTGTATTCCAGGTCACTTATCTGTTCTTCTGCCTTAGTTATTCTGCTATTGATTCCTTCTAGTGTAGTTTTCACTTCAGTTATTGTATTGTTCATCTCTGTTTGTTTGTTGTTTAATTCTTCTCAGTCTTTGTTGAACATTTCTTGCATCTTCTCGATTTTTGCCTCCATTCTTTTTCCGATATCCTGGATCATCTTCACTATCATTATTCTGAATTCTTTTTCCGAAAGGTTGCCTATCTCCACTTCATTTAGTTGTTTTTCTGGGGTTTGATCTTGTTCCTTCATCTGGTACATAGCCCTCTGCCTTTTCATCTTGTCTATCTTTCTGTGAATGTGGTTTTTGTTCCACAGGCTGCATGATTGTAGTTCTTCTTGCTTCTGCTCAATCAGATGTTTAACAACAGGATTTCTTCAGTCTTATAGCTGTAAATTATAAAAACTCCAAACTTTCTTTGAAAAGTAAAAGAAAACTTTTCAATTCAGTTAAATGGTTTCAGGCACTACCGAGTCCTGCTGCTCCAAAAGTCATCAGAGATGTTTCTCTCGTCCTCCTGGCTCTGTTTTTTCTTGTTTCAGGTAAGCTCTTTCCTTTTTCCATGCACTGGTGGAGATGGCTTGTGGTCTGTCCAGGTTTCCACCATTCTTAATATCTGGAAGTGCTGTGGTGACAGTGTCTGCACAGTTTGTTTCAACTTGAGTTCTCACTTCTTTTCTTGCTGAGTGCTAAGTTGTTTTTTAGTCTATCTGGAAATCTGTTATTTTTTTCCTTCAACCCACAGGGTTCAGTCGTTGTCCCTGAAGAGTTGTCAGCAGTGGAAACCTCCTCAGGAACCAGTGCTGGGGTAGAAAAACTTGAGCTGTAATCAATCACTTGCTGGAGACTCAGTCTGGACAACTCTGAGATTTAAAAACTCCAGGGGCATCCAAGCATAAGGGCCCCCACAATTTTGTGAGATTTACCTACAGGAACTCTCAGTAAATATCAGAGAAGGATCACCTCAGGCTTCCCAGAAGCAGAAGGGAAATGAGCCATTTTAAAATACCTGGTCCCTACTGGTTTTGAAGATATAAGGGGGTGATGAGCCAGTGCAAGTAGCCTCTAGAATCTGGAAAAGGCAAGAAAATAAGTTGTCTCCTAAAACCTCTAGAAAGGAACATAACTCTACAAACACCTTCATTTTAGGCCATTTTGGACTTTTGACCTCCAAAACTGTAAGTTAGTAAACTTGTATTTGTGTTGCTTTAAGACACTACATTTGTGGTAATTTATTACAGCAGCCATAGGAAACTAATATGCTATATTAAAGGTCACTTTAAGTAAAGGATCTGCTATACTTACAAAAATTGCACTGTAAGTCTGCCTCCCAACCTTCCCAAAGGGACTTGTTTCCATTTACTGGGGTGAATGCACACTGAGGAAAGGAAGGTAGCCAAATCTTCCAGGGATTAATAGAAACTGACTCTGAATTGATGCTCATCCCTGGAGACACAAATGCCACTGTGGTCCACTAGCCAAAAGTAGGAACTTATGGAGAACAGGTGGTTAATGGAGTTTTGGCTCATGCCTGCCTATAAGTCCAAGCTTCTGGCTGTTTCTTCGTTCTGAATACATAGGTAGGATAGGCATATGCAGACTTGTCATATTAACACCTTGATCCGTGGAGTGGGAGGTATTATGGTGGGAAATGCTCTTCAGTACTCTTCCTACTGAAATTGAAAACCAAAAGTAATACTGATCAAAGACTTGAAATATGGAGAGATATTGGTCTCCACCACTTTACCCGTTCAACCTACCTACTACCTACATACTTGGCCAGGACAGAGAAAATATAAATCTTGGAAATGACAGTGAATTATCATAAACTTAATTAGATAGTGACTTCAGTTGAAGCTATTGACCAGATGTGGATTTTTACTGAACAAATCAACACAACTCCGGATATCTTGTAAGTAGCTGTTGATCTAGCTGGTGCTTTTTTTTCCCTACACTTGTTAGTAAGCACAATCAGAACAAGTGTTCTTTGATATAGGGGGAGTTACAATATACCTTCACTAGATGGCCTTACCTCAGATCCCTTCAATACTCCAGTGCTCAAGGACCTTGATTATCTAGTGATTCCATGGGACATTATTCTGGCCTAGTGCATTGATGGTATCAGGCTGATTGAAATTAGTGAGCAGGAAGTAGCTAATATCCTTGTACACCTTAATAAAACTCATGCATGCCAGGGGGTAAGACCACAAAATTCAGGGCTTGAAAACTCAGTGAAATTTCTAGGAATTCTAGGAATTTCTGGGATACATTGAAATAATCACTACAAAGTGAAGGACAAGTGGCTTCAACCAGTAAGGAAAATGTATAACACCTAGGGTACCTCTTTGGGTATTGAAGCAATCTATTCTTCATTTAGGAACATGGATTTGATCCATTTACTGAGTAATCTGTTAAGACTGCCAGTTTTGAGTGGAAACAGGACAAGGAAAAGCTATGCAACAGGTCCAGGTTTCTTGCTCTTCAAGCTGTTTTGCCACTTGAGCCGTATAAGCCTGCATACCAATGGTGGTGAAGTATCTATGACAGATATGAATGCTATATGGAGTCTTTGGCAAGTCCTATAGATAAATAACAGTGAAGACCTTTTGAATTTTGGAGTACAGTTATATTGTCTTTTGCAGATAACTATTGCCCTTTTGAGAAACAGCTTTCAGCTTGCTCCTGGGTCTTAAAAGAGACTGAATGTGTGATAATGGGCCATCGAGTTTCCATGTGACCTAAGCTTTTCATGATAAAATGACAAGCTTTTCTCATAGCATGTGTGCTGTCTGGCTCATGAAGTTATAAATTTGGATGTGTAAAACAGCACTTCATCATCAAGTATGGGGCCCAAGCAGCTCTTGGAGGCACAAGCAATTTGCCCAGACGAATTACTCAAGACTCCTGAGGTCCCTACTCCTGTTACCAGACTTCTTTTCCTCGATCAGCACCTCTAGCTTCATGGTGAGTCCTCTATGATCAGCTCATGGACAAACACAGAGCTTGTTTACAAGATGATTCTGTATTATATCCCAGTAACAATTTAAAGTGGGCAGCTTCAACACTGTAGCACCACACAGGGGTGATCCTAAAGAATGGTAGTAAAGAGAAATCCTCCCAGTACAAAGAACTTTGAGCAATGCCTCTTGTTATTCATTTCTCTTGGAAGGAAATGTAGACAGAGGTATGGATCTATACGGTTTTGTGGGCAGTTGCTAACAGTTTAGCTAGATGATCATGGAGTGAGAAGACACAAAATTGGAAAACTGTAGACAAGGAGGTCTGGAGAAGAGATAAGTAGATGTAATTCTCCAAATTGGCATAGAATATTAGGAATTTTTTGTGTCATATAAACGTTCATGAAAGGGCTACCACAACAGAGGAGACTTTCAATGATCAGAGGGACAATATAACCCTCTATAGGTTATAGATGGAGGGCTTTAGGTGCTTGACAAACTTTGCAAGTTTGGGAAAATGTCCTCAGTATATTGTACATGCTTTGAATCAGCAATCAGTATATGATGTTATTTCACCCATAGCCAGGATATATGGATTTAAGAACTACAGGGTGGAAATGGAACTGGATTCTCTCATTATTACCCCTAAAAATCCACTAGCAAATTTTCTATTCCCAATATTATAACTTGGACTTGCTACTTTAAGATCTTAATTCCTAGAATCAGGGGACACAACATAGTTATTATGAAGTAGAAACTACCAGTGCCATCTGGCCAATATGGGTACCTCATGCCACTGAACCAATAGCAAAGGAGGGTGTTACTCTAATAGGTGGGGTAATTCATTCTGATTATAAAGGGGAAATTATGTTGCTACTACAAAATGGGAGTAAAGAGGACATGACTATAACCCAGAATATTCTATGGGTGTGTTTCGTAGTACTCTTATGTCCTCTAGCAAAAGATAATGAGAAACTACAGAAACCCAATACAGACAAGACTGCTGATGACAGATCCTTCAGGAGGATTTGAGTAATTCCATTGAGCAAAGAACCACAACCGACTGAACCACTTATTGAAAACAAAGAGGCTAAGGAAAGTTTAGTGGAATAAGAAAGATATAAATACCAATTATGGCCAAATCGTCACTTGTAGAAATAATAACTGTAATGATTACACTCGTCTTCCTTATTGCTTTGATTTGTTTATATTTACATACGTTAATGAATTATTCTTATCTGTTCTGTCTCTTAATGTTGTATTATCTAACTTTTTTTTTTTTTTTTTGGCGGTACGCGGGCCTCTCACTGCTGTGGCCTCTCTCGTTGCAGAGCACAGGCTCCGGACACACAGGCTCAGCGGCCATGGCTCACGGGCGTAGCCGCTCTGCGGCATGTGGGATCTTCCCAGACCGGGGCACGAACCCATGTCCCCTGTGTCGTCAGGCAGACTCTCAACCACTGCGTCACCAGGGAAGCCCTAACATTAGATATTTTAATACAGCATTAGCATTTGCATTACAGGATTTCAATGGGGCAAGTGTAACTTAGCTAAAGAGGGTTAAGCATCATTTAAAGATAGTTAAAATGATATATGAGACTTGAGTCTACTCTTTGGGAAGAGAGTTTTTTGGTCTTTGGTTGTCAAAGGATGGTTGCATTGTGCTAATTAAAAGCATGATGTCCTTATATTACGTATTGAGTTAAATGCAGTTAAATGGAATGGGGCATAGTTGTCAAACTTCCAAAGGGGTTGACTCTGTTAGATTGTTTGTTGTCAATTTAGCAGTATCTTCAAAATCCCCTTTTAGGCCTGGAAAGTATGTTTCCTAAAATCTCCTTCCATACATGGTTCTGGATTAGAGTTTTCCAATGAGAACAACTTTCTTGAGATTTGGAAGGTAAAGTAAAGCAAATGAATTTTTGGAAAGTTATTATAATCCCCTGTGGTAGGCTTCAAGACTTCTTCAAGAGCTTTCACCTAGCGGTCATACTGGTTTGAAAACTCCCCCCATAAGAGGTATGCTTCTTTCTTTATTCCTTTGCCTCAGTCTGATATTTGTGATTCTTTCTTGATTCTCTAGCTTCAGCCATCCAGATTGATAATCCTGCGGCTCTTTCCATATTTGTGTAAGCCCTGTCTTCATTATTAAACATCAATTACACCCATCAATACTTGCAATGTCTCAATGTTTTTGAACAAACTCAGACTGAGACAATGAGTGATCTTCTATTGCCAGTTTATATTCAGTACTCTTGGCCTCTGTGGCAGTTATGTCCAGTGATGTAAAACTGCAAGTGGAAGATGGATACCATAGAAATTGTTTGGTAAAACCAGAAAAGGTGCCAGAGCCCCTGATAAGCAGGTCCTCTGAAGAAGCTGGGAGGAAAACTAAAGGGAGATAAGGGATATGGACCAGAATAAAATGATGGAGGGCACTCAAGCATCCAGAGTTGACCCTCAGTACACTGATACCACACTGCAAACACAAATGCTTCTTGGCTTCACCTGCTGGGAGGAATGAATGCAATTACTAACATTCTTTCCAGCTTTTGTCAGAAGAGGTTCATAAGAAGTGCAGTTGAGGCTACAGATAAAAGGTATCAACAGTGTTAGTTCAAAGGGACTGAAAAAGGCACAGCCTGAAAATGGGGTACAAATATACATCCAGGTTTATTACAGATCATAACTAGAACTAGGGCAAAGCTTATCACCCATAATATTAAATTAACACACTGAATTATAATCAGCTAATGCTTTAATGAATTTAGCAACCACTATATTACTTTGGTTCACAAAGTTAATATATTTCTCATCTCAAAATCATTTCTCAAGTCCACCATGTGTATCCAATTTAGAGTGTAGAGTTTCTCACTTAATAAAATTTATATCCCTATCACTATTTATCAAGCAATGCTGAAACTGAAATGATTTATTTAGCAAGGACCTTCTCTTGTTCCGTTTTATGGGTGTAATAATTTGGTTTAATTGTCAACTGTAAAAGTGATAGGATTTAGAGAACTTAGTAATCTGTCCTTTTTATGGTAGAAACACTTCACCATGGCCTATTTCCAATGATGTGACTAAGTGGAGGCACAATGATTTTCTTAAAGAGAAAAAAAGCGCAATTGTATAAGCATCTCTTTTTTGTGTGTAAATCCTAAGCCATGCCCTAATTTTAAAGACTTTAGCAAAAAAAAGTTGAAAGATTAATATTATACCTTGGGTGCACATTTATCCATTTAAATTAGCAGCCCTCAACAATTTTTGATCATATTACTTGACTGTATTGGTGGCAGATTCTGCAACGAGTTGGATTGGATCCAGCTCTTATTCTGGGCAATGATCACAAAACCCACAGGAAGCAATTGGAGATTCAACAATTTTTATTGGACTATGCACTATGTGAAAACACTGCCCAGTTTCAACTGATAAACACACTTGTATGTGTGCATGTACATGTCCAAACCACACATATTGTGTACACATACAGGCACATCACAAAACAGAAAGTGAGTCAAAGGAATGTAATTTACTTCCAGCTGAAAAACCAAAGCAGTTTTCAATTCATGTCACAGGCCAGATTGTAGCAAAAGCTCCCAAGGCTCCTCCCACTTCTGTCAGCTCCCAGCTGTGCTACCCTCGAACGGGATCTGTTGACAAGGCACCTTCTGGACACTTGCTGACAAGGACAAGAAGCTTATGGGTTTTGAATGGAAAGGATTTGCTAAAAAAAGCTTCAATCCAAGCCTTCACCCCTTTCTCCCAGAGGTCAGGGCACTAAAGTCCGTGGTAGCTTGGAAAACCACTCGGTGAACCAATGAATTATTTACATTTTAGAGCTTGCTCCTTGACACTGATCTCCAGGTAAACCCAGTAAGGAAATTAAGCTCATGCACCTACATTTTTGAAATGAAAATGAAGACTGAGAAAGCTTATTTTTTCAGCCATATTAGTGTGGCTGTCTGGTCCATTGTCAAAGACTGATTCTCACCTACTCTAAACCTCAACACATCATCCTGGTGAAATTAAGTCTACCAAGAGCCAAGCCTCTTTTTCTTCTATGAGTAAATTCTGTATAACTTTAGTTCTTAGCCAATATGACATATTACATATTCAAATGTCTTTGATTTCCTTTTAATTCCTTCCTTGGGTCTAACATATGATTTATTTAGTTTGTAATTGTCATTAAAAAGAAGGTAGTGAATACCAGTAAAAAACACTCTTTTAAGATGGAGATAGCTTTATTTGGGCTTAATTCTTAAAAGGAATAATTTTATCTTATGAAATTCTGATTATTGCTCTTACTCCATCCATGTCTTTGAACTAAGCTGACCTGCTGACTCTTATTTTGGCTAGTGACCTTTAAAAAGAAAATAGTTTCAGGTCTCACAGAGCTCTTCCAGGATAGATGATCTTAGGTGGCTTTAATTCCATTGTCTCTAACCCCTAATCCACTCTCCGTGCGGTCTGATTTGCAACCTCTTGCCTTTGTCTCTTGCTTCCAATATTTCATTTACTTCTTCATTATGCTAATAAGTCTTACTTTTACTGATTTTTGACCTTCAGCACTTCCTGGGTTGGGCTGAATCATTTAGGACTCCTTTACAAGTGACAGAAAGCACTTGCTTGGGCAAAATGGGGAAGTTATTGGTTCCACTCACCATGGGAAGGTCAGAAGCAGCAAGGGAGAAAAGGTGAGTGGGGACGTTTCACAAGCAGTAGGGCTGGCTCTCTCTCCCTCTCTCTCCATGTCAGTTTTATTCTCTCCTGCACACAGTCTTCTTCCAGGAGGTGAAGGACATGCCATGGCTTCAGGTTTACATTCATATAGTTTGAGTACCTAACAGGAAACACTCCTCACTCACAGGTTTAGTTTCCTGAATTTGGGGGAAGAATTCTAATTGGGGCAGCTTGGGTTCTGATCTGGGAAATCAGGTATTGTTGGCTCAGCTTGGGCAGATATTTCTCCCTTGACTAAACATTATGGGTAGGGAGGTATTGTCATGTTGAGAGATGACAGTAACCATTTCTTCTTCATGATGGAGCATGGTGGAAAGAAGAAGGGAATTTCTCCCCAAAGAAGGGAGTTGTATTACCAGAGGAAATAAGGAATATTAGACCTCCTCCCAAACCAATTAATATTCACAAAACAAAATTATACTCATTGAATTTTAAGGGTAAGTCATAGGCTTTAGAGTCAGACAGATGTGAGTTCAAACCCCAACTCTGATACTTGCTGTTCTCTTGGACAAGTCATTTACTACTTCTGAGTCTTTATTTCCTCATCTGTAAAATGGGAATAGAATACCTAACTCATAGGTTTGGAGGAATTATATGAAATAATAATCAGAAAGTATTTAGTAGACTGCCTATAGAATACTTAATAAAATATAGAATGCTATGAGATGCTTCATAAACTCTGGCTGTTATCATGGTGCTCTGTGGTTTCTGCTTCTGATTGCTCTAATAACAACCCCACATAACCAGGTATGGCTTCTGGATCCAATCTGGGAAGTAGTTGCCAGGCTTATATTCCCACTGGGATTTTCAGTGGGACCTCTCTGAGGAGATTACACAAGAAAGTTTTATTTTCTCCTCAATTTTTTCACTGCCAAAGAAATTATGAGAATAAGCAGAATGTTTTGTTACTGGATTTACATAGCAAAATAAAAAATGATATATTTGTTTATCAAATAATTAAGCAACAATTATACATCCAGCATTGTGTTCTTTGGTTAGGAAATGCCAAAGAAATAGAATGTATGGTCCTTTTCTTATAGATTTCTGTTGGGGCAATGACTAATAGATAAGAAATAATCTGGAGATGACTTAAGCTATATAATCAAAAGTTGATTTGGTTCATGTAGTAGGAGTTAAAGAAGAAAAGATCCATGTGCTTTGTTTCCTGGAGGGAATTTGAGTTTGACCTTGAAGAAAGGATGACATTTATCAAGATAAAAGTAGGCATGACAGGTGAGTGCCAGTGGAAAATGACTAGAGCAGATATTATTGAGTTTTGAGGGAGGGATTGCTTTCTAGAAACCCTCCTCTTACCTCATCACAGATTTTACTCCCAAGACTATGAGAAGAGAATAAGGAAGCATCACAGCCCTAGGGATCACAATAAGAAACAAAAGCAGATTCAGGAGGTGTTAAGACATACGTATGGTATGTGGAGGGTGGGGAACGGTAGATACATAGTTTAGGGGTTAGGGAAATATACAGTGTGAAAGAATAAAAATAAACAAAGATGAGGTCCAAAATATGGCTATACTTTTAGTGACTAAGATACAATGGAAATTAAGGGAATTAAGGTCATCAGACTTGAGAAAGTCAAGGAACTGTGAAATAGATATGCTGGATGATGGAAGGGATGCTGAAGTCATAGTGAGATAAAGAGGAGGACTGTGACACAGTTGCTGAAGACATAGAGGAAAGTTTGACCTGGAGTTGATCTGGGGTTGACAAAAAGAAAAACAACTAAAGTGGGGGCAGGCAGGCAGGATGGACCTAGAAGCTGTTTTTGGCAATGGCAGCAAATGATTGACACGAAGCCGAAATGGGGAACTAAGAAAATGCCAACCCCTCTTCACCTAGTGAGTTGAGGTGAAGGGTAGGGCATGGGAGAGGGAGATGGTCTCCAGTAGAGTGGACATGGAGGAAAGAGAAAATATGTCACTAAAGGAAAACTAGGGTTGAGTTTAAGCAAGTTGATGCTGAAGTTTGACTATGGGCATTTTTGTCAACCATTGAACAGAACATCTAGACAGAACACTGAAAGGGCTATCAGAGGAGAAATTGAACTTGGAGAGAAAGGATGGGATAGGGCTGGATAAGGGTGGGTCTGTAAGAGTATCTTACTTGCCCTTGAAAGACAGCTCAAGCGGTAACTCTTCTTGAGAGCTTTCTCTGCCTCTCCTCTACCCCAGGTGTCCCTCCTCATGTCGCCTTAGCGCTGAACATTCATAAATGGATATATTGTAATTCTTGGTTTGCTCATCTGTCTCCTCCCCTGTGCTAGAGGTTTCTTGAAAGGTTTATGCCTCTTTCATCTTTGTGTCCCCAAACTTGACACAGTGCCTGGGCATAGATAATTTTTAACATTTCTTTGTTGGATGAAGAAATGAAGAAACGTGAATGTGGTAGTGACATACACCCTTAACACATAACCTCTTAAATTAACCCATCTCCTGCTTATGCCAATGTTTGTTAGCCTGACTTTCTGTCAGTCTCTAGAAGAGCCCTGTCCAATAGAAATATAATGTGAGCCACAAAACTGAAGCACAGGTATAATTTAAAATTTTCAAGTTCACACACTATGGAGAAACAAGTGAAATTAATTTACTAATATTTTATCTAACCAAATGTATAAAAATATTATCGTTTCAACATATAATCACTATAAAAATTATTAATGAGATATTTTAGTTTCTCTTTGTTTTGTACTCTCTTTAAAATCCGGTGTGCATTTTACACTTACATCACATCTCAATTCACACGAGGCACATTTATTTTTAATTTTTATTGAAATATAGTTGATTTACAATGTTGTATTAGTTTCAGGTGTACAGCAAGTTGATTCAGTGTTATATATATATATGTACATTGTTTTATATATATGAACATAAAATATATATATTCTCTCTATATATTTACATATATATTCCTTTTTAGATTCTTTTCCATTATAGGTTATTGCAAGATATTGAGTATAGTTCCCTATGTTATACAGTGGGTCCTTGTTGGTTATCTATTATATATATAGTAGTGTGTATATGTTAATCTCAAAACCCTAATTTATCCCTCCCCCCCCCCACCAGCTTTCCCATTTGGTAACCGTAAGTTTGTTTTCTATCAGACTAGACACATTTCAATTGTGAAAGAGGCACATGTAGTAGTGACTACTGTATTAGACAGAGCAGTTTTAGATTCTAGAACATACCTAGTTCTTTCCCTTTTATAAAAAAAATCACAAATAAGCTCTTTTATTTGTCACCATTAAAAGTCTGAATTTTAAACAGATTCTTGGACTGGTGACTCATATCCATCAGCTCATTCGACCTTAACACCTGTCTTATCTCCAGTAGCTTTTCCAAGAACTATCACCTTCACCATGAAGCTCCAGAGTTTTCCCAATTCAAATTTGGGCTTCTTCAGCATTTTTACTTTTCTAACAAAGAATCATGGAGCAGATAAATATATTGGCAAGCCTTTCCTATGCCTTTTCCAGTGCTGTCTGGAATCAATTTATTGACCACCTCTTTCAAGTCATTTATTTGTCTGCTCCTCTTGGGTCATGATTTCCATCATCATCTTCCAGATTAGGAGGAACTGTCGGTGCTGGGCATAAGAGTTCTTCTGAATCTGATTGTTGCATTTTTTAGTAAAATGCACACAGAATAGATGAAGCAAATAACCATGGGTAGTCTTCATATCAACATGAACTTCAATCATGTTCTGCCATTTTTGACCATGGAGCACATTTTGTCACAGGTAAGACCCATGCAATGGAAATTAGTTAGGCAGTTTTTGCCCTGAACATCCTCAATAATTAGCTTGAATTTTCTAAATGCAACTTCATCACTCTGCAGATCAGCAAGGCTCACTTCAAAAACATGACCCTTGAGGTCATCAGATGCAATTTTGGTTGCTTGAGTTCTCGTGATTAGTGTTTTCCCAATATTTCT
The DNA here is from genome assembly GCF_937001465.1 of Orcinus orca. Lineage (NCBI taxonomy): Eukaryota > Metazoa > Chordata > Mammalia > Artiodactyla > Delphinidae > Orcinus > Orcinus orca. The sequence goes on along the minus strand of NC_064559.1, from coordinate 155,527,319 downwards.
TATATTGAACATAGCTGGTGCTTTCACATCATACAAATCTTTCTTAGAAAATGGGTCAACCACTTTCTTCTTGCCCCCTTTGGCCACCTTGTGTAACGTGCTTGTTCTGGCCGACTGCCATAGCGCTGCTCAGTGTTCTCTCCCTTCTGATGGCCTCTACACCTGGAGGGTCCTCTGCTTGGATTACTCTTCCTCTAGCTCTTTTAAAAATATATACTTTTGGATAAATCATTGATACAAGATTATTCACACATATAATGTGCAAACAATATGTAAATATTCACATATATATAATGTATATTCATAGTATAGAAATTAACATAATGCAAGTTTATTTCTTGCACATTCAAAGTCTAATGAAGAACACACGGCCCGCCTCAGGCTGGTGCAATGTCACTCCAGTCTCTGCAACCGCAGGCTCGCCCCGCATTCCGTACCCCTCCCTCCCCCCAGCCTGAGTGAGTCAGAGCCCCTGAATCAGCTGCTCCTTTAACCCCCTCCTGTCTGAGCGAAGAACAGATGCCCTCAGGCAACCTACACACAGAGACGGGGCCAAATCTAATGCCGAACCCCGGGATTTGTGCGAACAAAGAAGAGAAAGGGAAATTTCTCCCAGCAGCCTCAGGAGCAGCGGATTAAATCTCCACAAGAAACCTGATACCCTGCATCTGTGGAATACCTGAATAGACAACGAATCATCCCAAATTGAGGATGTGGACTTTGGAAGCAACAATATATGTATATATTTCCCTTTTCCTCTTTTTGTGAGTGTGTATGTGTATGCTTCTGTGTGTGATTTTGTCTGTATAGCTTTGCTTTTCCCATTTGTCCTAGAATTCTCTCTGTCCATTTGTTGTTGTTTTAGTATAGTTTTTAGCACTTGTTATCATTGGTGGATTTGTTCTGTGGTTTGGTTGCTCTCTTCTTTCTTTCTTTTTTTTTCTTTAATTACTTAAAAAAATTTTAATAATTATTTTTTTATTCTAATAATTTTATTTTATTTTATTTAATCTTCTTCCTTCTTTCTTTCTTTTTCTTTTTCTCCCTTTTATTCTGAGCCGTGTGGATCACAGGCTCTTGATGCTCCAGCCAGGCATCAGGGCTCTGCCTCTGAGATGGGAGAGCCAAGTTCAGGACATTGGTCCACAAGAGACCTCCGAGCTCCACATAATATCAAATGGTGAAAATCCCCCAGAAATCTCTGTTTCAACACCAAGACCCAGCTCCACTGAACAATGAGCAAGCTACAGTGCTGGACACCCTATGCCAAACATCTAGCAAGACAGGAACACAACCCCACCCATTAACAGAGAGGCTGCCTAAAATCATAATAAGGCCACAGAAACCCCAAAACACATCACCAGACGTGGACCTGCCCACCAGAAAGACAAGATCCAGCCTCATCCACTAGAACACAGGCACTAGTCTCCTCCTCCAGGAAGCTTACACAACTCACTGAACCAACCTTAGCCACTGGGGGAAGACACCAAAAACAACAGGAACTACAAACCTGCAGCCTGCAAAAAGGAGACCCCAAACACAGTAAGTTAAGCAAAATGAGAAGACAGAGAAACACACAGCAGATGAAGGAGCAAGATAAAAACCCACCAGACCTAACAAATGAAGAGGAAATAGACAGTCTACCTGAAAAAGAATTTAGAATAATAATAGTAAAGATGATCCAAAATCTGGGAAATAGAATGGAGAAAATACAAGAAACGTTTAGCAAGGACCTAGAAGAACTAAAGAGCAAACAAACAGTTATGAACAACAAAATAAATGAAATTAAAAATTCTCTAGAAGGAATCAATAGCAGAATAACTGAGGCAGAAGAACGGATAAGTGACCTGAAAGATAAAATAGTGGAAATAACTACTGCAGAGCAGAATAAAGAAAACAGAATGAAACGAATTGAGGACAGTCTTAGAGACCTCTGAGACAACATTAAATGCACCAACATTCAAATCATAGGGGTCCCAGTAGAAGAAGAGAAAAAGAAAGGGACTGAGAAAATATTTGAAGAGATTATAGTTGAAAACTTCCCTAAAATGGGAAAGGAAATAGTGAATCAAGTCCAGGAAGCACAGACAGTCCCATACAGGATAAATCCAAGGATAAACATGCCAAGACACATATTAACCAAACTATCAAAATTAAATACAAAGAAAAAATATTAAAAGCAGCAAGGGAAAAACAACAAATAACACACAAGGGAACCCCCATAAGGTTAACAGCTGACCTTTCAGCAGAAACTCTGCAAGCCAGAAGGGAGTGGCAGGACATATTGAAAGTGATAAAAGGCAAAAACCTACAACCAAGATTACTCTACACACCAAGGATCTCATTCAGATTTGATGGAGAAATTAAAACCTTTACAGAAAAGCAAAAGCTAAGAGAATCCAGCACTACCAAACCAGCTTTACAACAAATGCTAAAGGAAATTCTCTAGGCAGGAAACACAAGAGAAGGGAAAGACATACAATAAAAAACCCAAAACAATTAAGAAAATGGTAATAGGAACATACATATCCATAATTACCTTAAATGTAAACGGATTAAATGCTCCAACCAAAAGACATAGACTGGCTGAATAGATACCAAAACAAGATCTGTATATATGCTGCCTACAAGAGACCCATTTCAGACCTAGGGATACATACAGACTGAAAGTGAGGGGATGGAAAAATATATTCCATGAACATGGAAATCAAAAGAAAGCTGGAGTAGCAATTCTCGTATCAGGCAAAATAGACTTTAAAACAAAGATTATTACAAGAGATAAAGTAGGACACTACATAATGATCAAGGGATCAAGCCAAGAAGAAGATATAACAATTGTAAATATTTATACACCCAACACAGGAGCACCTCAATACATAAGGCAAATACTAACAGCCATAAAAGGGGAAATCAACAGTAACACAATCATAGTAGGTGACTTTAACACCCTACTTTCACCAATGGACAGATCATCCAAAATGAAAATAAATGAGGAAACACAAGCTTTAAATGATGCATTAATCAAGATGGACTTAATTGATATTTATAGGACATTCCATCCAAAAACAACAGAATATACTTTCTTCTCAAGTGCTCATGGAACATTCTCCAGGATAGATCATATCTTGGGTCACAAATCAAGTCTTGGTAAATTTAAGGAAATTGAAATCGCATCAAGTATCTTTTCCGACCACAACGCTATGAGACTAGATATCAATTACAGGAATAAATCTGTAAAAAATACAAACACATGGAGGCTAAACAATGCACTACTTAATAACCAAGAGATCACTGAAGAAATCAAAGAGGAAATCAAAAAATTCCTAGAAACAAATGACAAGAAAAACACAACAACCCAAAACATATGGGATGCAGCAAAAGCAGTTCTAAGAGGGAAGTTTATAGCAATACAATCCTACCTTAAGTAACAAGAAACATCTCAAATAAACAATGTAACCTTACACCTAAACCAATTAGAGAAAGAAGAACAAGAAAACCCCAAAGTCATCAGAAAAAAAGAAATCATAAAGCTCAGATCAGAAATATACGAAAAAGAAATGAAGGAAATGACAGCAAAGATCAATAAAACTAAAAGCTAATTCTTTGAGAAGATAAACAAGATTGATAAACCATTAGCCAGAATCATCAAGAAAAAAAGGGAGAGGACTCAAATCAATAGAATGAGAAATGAAAAAGGGGAAGTAACAACTGACACTGCAGAAAAACAAGGATCATGAGAGATTACTTCAAGCAGCTATATGCCAATAAAATGGACAACCTGGAAGAAATAGACAAATTCTTAGAAATGCACAACCTTCCGAGACTGAACCAGGAAGAAATAGAAAATATGAACAGGCCAATCACAAGCACTGAAATTGAAACTGGGATTAAAAATCTTCCAACAAACAAAAGTCCAGGACCAGATGGCTTCACAGGTGAATTCTATCAAACATTTAGAGAAGAGCTAACACCTATCATTCTCAAATTCTTCCAAAATATAACTGAAGGAGGAACACTCCCAAATCCATTCTACGAGGCCACCATCACCCTGATACCAAAACCAGACAAAGATGTCACAAAAAAAGAAAACTACAGACCAATATCACTGATGAACATAGATGCACAAATCCTCAACAAAATACTAGCAAACAGAATCCAACAGCACATTAAAAGGATCATACACCATGATCAAGTGGGGTTTATGCCAGGAATACAGGATTCTTCATTATATGCAAATCAATCAATGTGATACACCATATTAAAAAATTGAAGGAGAAAAACCATATGATCATCTCAATAGCTGCAGAGAAAGCTTCTGACAAAATTCAACACCCATTTATGATAAAAACCCTGCAGAAAGTAGGCATAGAGGGAACATACCTCAACATAGTAAAGGCCATATACGACAAACCCACAGCCAACATTGTTCTCAATTGTGAAAAACTGAAACCATTTACACTAAGATCAGGAACAAGACAAGGTTGCCCACTCTCACGACTATTATTCAACATAGGTTTGGAAGTTTTAGCCACAGCAATCAGAGAAGAAAAAGAAATAAAAGGAATCCAAATCAGAAAAGAAGAAGTTAAGCAGTCACTGTTTGCAGATGATATGACACTATACATAGAGAATCCTAAGGATGCTACCAGAAAACTACTAGAGCTAATCAATGAATTTGGTAAAGTAGCAGGATACAAAATTAATGCACAGAAAACTCTTGCATTGCTATAAACTAATGATGAAAAATCTGATAGTGAAATTAAGAAAGAAACTCCCATTTACCATTGCAACAAAAAGAATAAAATAGCTAGGAATAAACCTATCAAAGGAGACAAAACACTTGTATACAGAAAATTATAAGGCACTGATGGAAGAAATTAAGGATGATACAGACAGATGGAGAGATATACCATGTTCTTGGATTGGAAGAATCAACATTGTGAAAATGACTATACTACCCAAAGCAATCTACAGATTCAATGCAATCCCTATCAAACTACCACTGGCATTTTTCACAGAACTAGAACGAAAAATTTCACAATTTATATAGAAACATGAAGGACCCGAATAGACAAAGCAATCTTGAGACAGAAAAACAGTGCTGGAGGAATCAGGCTCCTGGACTTCAGACTATACTACAAAGCTACAGTAATCAAGACAGTATGGTACTGGCACAAAAACAGAAATATAGATCAATGGAACAGGATAGAAAGCCCAGAGATAAACCCACACACATATGGTCACCTTATCTTTGATAAAGGAGGAAAGAATATACAGTGGAGAAAAGACAGCCTCTTCAATAAGTGGTGCTGTAAAAACTGGACAGCTTCATGTAAAAGAATGAAATTAGAACACTCTCTAACACCATACACAAAAATAAACTCAAAATGGATTAAAGATCTAAATGTAAGACCAGACACTATCAAACTCTTAGAGGAAAACTTAGGCAGAACACTCTATGACTTAAATCACAGAAAGATCCTTTTTGACCCACCTCCTAGAGAAATGGAAATAAAAACAAAAATAAACAAATGTGACCTAATGAAACTTAAAAGTTTTGCACAGCAAAGGAAAGCATAAACAAGGCAGAAAGACAACCCTCAGAATGGGAGAAAATATTAGCAAATGAAACAACTGACAAAGGGTTAATCTTCAAAATTTACAAGCAGCTCACGCAGCTCAATATCAAAAACAAACAACCCAATCCTAAAATGGGCAGAAGACCTAAATAGACATTTCTCCAAAGAAGATATACAGATTGCCAACAAAGACATGAAAGAATGCTCAACATCATGAATCATTAGAGAAATGCAAATCAAAACTACAATGAGATATCATCTCACACTGGTCAGAATGGCCACTATCAAAAAATCTAGAAACAATAAATGCTGGAGAGGGTGTGGAGAAAAGGGAACCCTCTTGCACTGTTGGTGGGAACATAAATTGATACAGCACTATGGGGAACAGTATGGAGGTTCCTTAAAAAACTGAAAATAGAACTACCAAACGACCCAGCAATCCCACTACTGGGCATATACCCTGAGGAAACCATAATTCAAAAAGAGTCATGTACCACAATGTTCATTGCAGCTCTATTTACAATAGCCAGGACATGGAACCAACCTAAGTGCCCATCAACAGATGAGTGGATAAAGAAGATGTGGCACATATATACAATGGAATATTACTCAGCCATAAAAAGAAACGAAATTGAGTTATTTGTAGTGAGGTGGATGGACCTAGAGTCTGTCATATAGAGTGAAGTAAGTCAGAAAGAGAAAAACAAATACTGTACGCTAACACATATATATGGAATCTAAGGGAAAAAAAAAAGTCATGAAGAACATAGGAGCAAGACGGGAATAAAGACACAGACCTACTAGAGCATGGACTTGAGGATATGGGGAGGGGGAAGGGTAAGCTGGGACAAAGTGAGAGAGTGGCATGGACATATATACACTACCAAACGTAAAATAGATAGCTAGTGGGAAGCAGCCACATAGCACAGGGAGATCAGCTCGGTGCTTTGTGACCACCAAGAGGGGTGGGATAAGGAGGGGGGGGGGAGAGACGCAGAGGGAAGAGATATGGGGATATATGTGTATGTATAACTGATTCACTTTGTTATAAAGCAGAACTAACTCACCATTGTAAAGCAGTTATACTCCAATAAAGATGTTAAAAAAAAGTAATAATTAAAAAAGAAGTCTAATGAGGATCAAGTAGGTCTCTCCCATTTGGGAAAAAAAGGTATGGAGAGTATGTAGGATGTCTGTAAAGGCCAGGCCTGGAAATTTCCATGGCCTTATTCAGTCATATAACTCCACCCAGATGCAACAAATGCAGCAGAAAGCCAACAAATGCAGTCTTCCTGTGTATCTAGATAGAGAAAATGCTGTGATGAATACATATCACTATCTCTGACACAGTTATATACCTTTTATTCCTAATTTTTTGGCTAGCATCCATAGAACAGTATTAAATAACAAGCATGATCTAAGTCTTGTTTCTGATTTTAATGAAGATTGTTTTCAACATGTCTCTGTTTAACAAGATGACAGATGTGGGGAAGGGATTTGTTTATCTCATCATAGTAGGGAACTTTTTATCTCTTTCTTTGTTAATAGGTTTTTATTTATTTAATGAGTGATACAAGTTGAAATTTATCATATATCTTCTCAGCAACTGTGGGGATAATAACATAATTTTCTTTTCAATAGCTTAATTGTGAATAAGAGTTATTAGATTTCTTAATGTTGAACGACTTTTTCTTCTAGAATAAAGTCTAACATTATATATATAATTATATATAAATACATATAATGTTTTAGAAAAGGTGGATTCTGTCTGCTGTTATTTTATTTAAGAGATTTGCATCTATATTCAAAAGCAAGATTAGGCTACTTTTTAACTATTTTTGTCAGATTTCATAATTCATAAGTGACTTTCAGAGCTTTATCTCTTTCGCTAGTTTCTTGAACTGTTAAAGTTATACCTAAGTTAAATGATTCTGCAAAGAGAAAAAGAATACCATTGTGCTTGGGCCAGTTAATGCTGTTGTGGGTCTATATTTCAAGCACATTACCACCAGGCCTGTCAATATTCCCTGCCGGCAGTATCCATCATATCTTTGATTATAACTATAACATTTAAAAATTTTAATAAGAATATTCTTATTACTTCCATGCTCTCTTTCTGGCCCTCAGTATGCTCTTTTATCATAGCAGTCTGCTCTTACTTACTGCTGCTATATCCCTGAAATTGTATCAAAAGTAAAAAATTGATTTTTAAATAAATGCCTCTCCAGTTTTCTACATTTCCCCTGCTTTCAGTGAGGGTGTTTCCTCTGCTTCAGTGAGCTATAATTGTTTACCTTCTCCCTCGTTTGAAACTGCTGATTCTACTAGTGTATTCAATCTTTACCACTTATCTTTGTCAATGTAGGTCTAGATAAAGCAGTACTCCCGGCTGATAGAAGTTCCTGCAATACTGGTTGAGGTTCCTGCAGTATTAGTTCTCGGGGCAGTGTTGGACCAATGGGTGGCAAACATTTCAGGGCATGTCTTTGGTGTCCGTGGGTCAACATGTAGGGTCAGCTCTCCCCTTTTCTGCCCTCCTTCCCCACAGTTAGGAAGAGGATGGCTATAGGGTGTGCAAGTTTCTCTCTGGATATAGTGAGTGAGAATATACAAATAACCTCTCCGATATACCTAATGGGATTGAATATAGCATTCTGAGTCCCTCTGCCACCATGAATCCTTCTGTAAATTTTATCTTAGATGTACTGAGTAATGTCTACATGATGGACAGCTTTTGTTTCATAGTTGCTCTCCCCATATTTGTTCTGGTAATCGTTCCCTCTCTTTCTTCACCAATGTCTCTTCTATCACTCCAACCATATTAGGGGTTCATATTATTAAAGGTTGTTTGTCACAGAAACTTGCCTATCTCTCTCCCATGTGTAGTCTCAGTAGTGGGCATGTGACTAAGTCCAATGTAAATTTTGGTTTGAATAAATCTATCATGAGACCTCATCAACCTGGCCTCATTAATGGGTTCAAAGGTGGAACAGTGATCCAAGCCAGAGTCAAATCAGAGTTTTTTGAAGTAGATCTTAGATAGTCAAGCTGTGAGCTTAAAGGATTTAAATGGCCAGCTCTCTGATCACAGGGAAAAAAACTAGGCAGCAAAAAGAAGCTGATGTGCTGGGAGAAACAGACTTGTAAGTACTTGGTTCTGGTCACAACATTTCCTGGAGGATTGAATTCCTGCTTTCCCTCAGCTGTGCAGTGCTTCACATATTGTGAGCTACCCAAATAGACCCCTTCTTTGCCCATGTCAGTTCCAGTTTGAGTTTTTCCTTTTAACAAAGAGTATAAACATTCTGAGCATGGGTATATATGTTTTCTGCTCCTCACCTATTTCATCCTGTGGAAATCTAATTCTCTAAGTGGGACCCTTGCTGATTTCCAGGGCTTGGACAATATTTTCCTTTCTACATTCATGGAACTGCCTCAGCAGGGATAGCAAGAGGGACAGAGTCAATGTCGTGCTGAGATCACTGTCTTGGAGATACATATCTGGATCCATTTTTTAAACTTTCCTTCTGTGTTAATTTTGTTTCCTTCTTCATTTGTGACTCAGTTCTCATTATTTTCTTCCTCCTTCTGAGATATGAGCTGATTTTCCACACACACATGACAATTGGGATATAGTGAAGAAATTCAATGTGCATAGTAAAATATAATAGGATTTGTAAAAAAACAATGTGTAATAGGGCATCATTAGCATACAAATACCTCAGAAAAAAAATTAAATGTCTAGTGACTTCAGCAGTTAAGTTTTTGGTCTTGGACAAATCTCAGGCACTCTCTGAGAGCCTGGTGTGATCTGGGCACACACTCGCTATCCTGGATTAGACTCCTGGGAAGTCCCTGTACTTTGGTGCAAGTCAGTAATTTGACTGATCTTTTCCACAGATCCTTTGACTTCCATTTAAGACTTGAAAAAAGTATTCCATTATTATAGCAGCTAGAAATTCTCCTTCTTGTTGGTAAGTAAAAACTATCCTAGGAAGGGATGAAATTGGGTTTACAATCTAAAGTACTGTCTTTGTTCTTGAGAAAACAATTTTTTCCCCAAAAAACCTATGAGAAAAAATTAGAATGCTTAAACTTTTCTGATAACATACTTGAGCAGTTTTTTATTTGAAGCAGAACTTTGTTCATCGGATGCTTTTATAATTGATAACATTTTTTTGATAAAGTTCAACCAGTCTTGATACTGGCCTTATAACCTTTAACTACACATCCCTTTCATGTTCCTTCTCTAACAATCCTAACGAGACACTTTTCCTTTTTCTATAACCACCCCAGTGACCAAAAGAATCTTTGAACCATCTTTCTGTCTCTGGCTAGTTGCTTTGCTCCAAGTCGAAAACAAAACTGATGTGTGCCCACATTGAATCTGAGAGGTTTGCTCTAACACACTGTAAAACTTACATCGGGTGAGAAAAGCCAGGCAGCCTGGGTTTCCCTGGCTCTTCTCTCCCCTTACACCTTTGACAATGTTGCCTAGCCCTACACTTCAGTGCTTACACTTACCTCCAGATTTTATATTGAGCCAATTTTTTACTTTAGAGCTCCTATCTTATTTAGTAACCACTCTTTTACAGAGCAGTCTCTGACATGTTACACCTCTGGATGCATCACCTAATCTTTCACTGAGCTGTTCTCTGTGCATGTGGTATAACTCTGAGTTGGCTGCAGACTTCTTTGATGCCTCTGGAAGCCCTTTGGTGGTAATAATACTAATATTAAAAAGCCAACGTGGAGGGTATATTATGCTCCAGACACAATGCTAAGTAATTTACTGGCAAAGTATTTAGAACACTGCTTAGCACACAGTAAGCCATTAATAAAGATTTGTTATTAGTACTATATATAGTCCTATGAACTTGGTACTATTATCTTCCTTTTGCAGATAAGGAAGCTGTGAGTCACAGAGAATTACATAACTTGTACAGGGTCACTAGAACTCATGAAGTGGCAGAGACAGAACTTGACCCCAGTCTGTTTGACACCAATATCTATCTATGTTCTTAACCATTACAAAACATTTGGCTAAATACTCCCACACTAATCGATCTGATTTTTGCTATAATACCCTTGTAGTCTTCAGAGCAGTGTAAGTTATACTCAAGACAGGTTTTACTTTGGAATTCTTTCCTCTTTTAAAATTCAACTACCTCATAGATATACAGAATAAGGCACAAGCATGTATCTCCCTGGAGAGTTTCATTTTGAAATTTCAAGGCCATTGAAGTATGTGTCCGTAGGGAGAACAATGAGTTTTTCAAAACTTCTAAGTTGCTAAGGAACTGAATTTTTTTCATCTGTTAATATGGTACTTCAGTTAGCTCCTTTAGTTATATTTTCTTCAGTAGTTCTCAGCCACCAATACCTCATAGTTGCTCTCATAGAAAGAACTAGACTATGACAAGGGCTGGGCAATATCAAAAGTTCATGGGTATATTTATACTATAAATAATTAATAATAGTATTAGAGACTCAGCCTTGATGGTCTAATGCATCATACTTCTTAAAATTATTTCATTCGCTGCTCAGAATTGTTCTGTGATGTAGTGGCCTTTCAGTCACGTTGCCGGATGTTGTCGCCTAGGGTTCTAGAGAGGACTTTCCTCCCCTGCCCATCTCCTTTCTTTCTCCTCTTGCCTCCTAAACTCCTCCTGCCCTCTCCTTCCTTGGCCCTCTGAGGGCTAAGCCTGCTTGAAAGGAAACGAGAACAGCCAGACCCCGGGGCTTGGAGCCCTCTTAACGGCTCCTGGATCCCTAGGGACCAGTCGGGTGACAATCTCAACCCAAGCAGCTGGGGTGTCATAACCCTTTCCACTTAAATAGCAGCACGGCGCCCCGACCCCATCCCTGGAAGCTGCGTAACCCTGGGCTCCACCCACCCCTCGGGCCGGAACCCGGCACGTTTATCTCCCGCCGGATTCCCACAGGAATGAACGAATGGGCTTAACGGCGACTACGGATGCTAGAGGCGCTTGGCGAGAAAGGTGTCATTGAGAAGAAAGTTGGTTTCTACAGGGACTGCCGTGGGCGGCGCGGTGGCTCACGTGTGCGCTGGGCCCGAGGACGCGCCGGCGGCGGGATTCGAACGCCGAGCGGAGCTGCGCCCCGCGGTCTGGTCGGCGGCGGCCCAGGTCCGAGTGGGAGGAAGCGGCGCGCACAGCTGGCTTCCGTCGGGCTGAGGCCTCCCTCCCCGCCTGCTCCCCTCTCTCCCGCCTCCCGCCCCAGAAATTATCTCAAGCGTTGCCAGTGCGATTCCAGAGCCCCACTCGGGTGGGTTCTTTTGTTTCTTTGTTTTAATGACAGTTCCCAGCCCTTCGGCGTGTCATGCGCGATTAATTCTCTGGCTCTTTTGAAGGCAACTGGGGTGATATTTCTTCTGCATCATCCTTTTGGGGATAATTGTTTATGATGTGACGTCAGCCGGATTGATTTTTCTCTCCTGAATGAGAGAGAGAGAGAGAGAGAGAGAGAGAGAGAGAGAGAGGGGGGCAGAGACAGAGCGCGAGAGAGGGTCACAGATGTGTGCGGAGGCCACAGATAACTGACATTTGGAATTCCTTCAGGGCAAAGGGAGATAGCAACGGGAGCTTGAAAGTGTGCAGCCAAGACTTCAGGCTGCACGGAATAATTAAGAAGTTTTTCTTAAAAAAAAAAAAAAGAAAGAAAAGAAAAAAGAAAAGAAAGTCTCCTCCGCAGCGAGCCACTTAGGTGCTCGTTTCATGCCAGCGTCCCCGGTTAAGGTGGCAGCGTCTGATAATTAATCTCGGGTACCCAGACGCTGCAATAGGCTTAAGAAGACGAAGAGGAGGGGGGGGGGGAAGTGCGTCACCAGGTGGGGAAGGGGCTGTGCATTTGGTGACAAGAGGAGGGGATGGGGGTGGAGGGGAATGGGGACGGGAAATAGGTTCTGTGTGCTCTCCGGGGGTATTGTGTCAGGAGATGCAGGCTGGCTACCATGTGACGCGGTCCAGAGCTGAAGGGATTGGCCGAGGCAGCGCAGGCGGTGCAGCTTGGCCGGCTTGCTGTTCCTCTCCCTTTCTCTCGCAGCATCTTCCTGGGAGCCTGTAGGTGAAGCAGCACCACAAGCATCCATGGCCTATCTTTGGGGTTAACACTTGTCTCCTTTGGCTTCAGCATCGGACAGAGCAGATCTCTCGACAGCAGCAGCAGCGTTGTGAGGACTTAGCTGGGACCTGGAATCGTATCCTCCTGTATTTTTTCAGACTCTTTGGAGATTAAGGAATGCAATTCTGCCACCATGATGGAAGGTAGGATGCTTTCTGCTGTGGTTGACTGGCTTCAGGCAAGGTTTGGGCAGAACAGTGTTGAATTATGTGTACAGTCTGTGTTTGTGGCTGGTCTAGAACCTGGTTGCCAGGATTTGCAAGCAGAAATTCTGCAGTTTGCTTGCAGCGGACCAGGGCTCAGACTAATGGAATCAAACCACAGGGCTTCTTGTTTAGCTCAGAACCTACAGAGCTTGCCTAAAGTGCTTGCAAGGAGCTGAGATAGAGCTAGCAAAGAGCTTGCAAAGCAAAGAAGTTGGGAGAGAAGATAAGGTTTTCTGCTCTGGGTTCCTGGGACTACACTGATTAAACATTTACAACGGAAACTTGTCTTCTGAAATTAACATTAGGAGAGGTCATTGACAGAGTTATGCATGCTGTCATTTTCGGTGAACTGTTTAAAAATTCTTGTAAGATATTTTTATCTCTGCAATTTACATCATACTGTTGGGGTGAGAGGTGCAACAAATTTAGTCCATAAGCTATAGTTTTATGGGGCTGTCATTGCAACAGAATAAGCAATAGGAGGAAAATATCTGGGACTCTTGGCTTCTGATTAGGGGTCTTATCAGGTTAAAAAAAAAAAAAAGAATTTTTGTGCTTCCTAAATGTGTTCTCCATGCAATGGTTCTTAGCCAAGCATCAAATGATTACTTAACTGATTACCTTTTTGCATTCAATTTTAAGTGTAAGGAGGAACTTTCCCTGGGGAGATATTGTTTAAACTCTATTTTATTCTACTAAATTACCCTTCTAAGCTTGAGATGGTGACAACCAAGAGTGCCTCAGAAAAGCAGCAAGCTGATTAGGAAAGAAGCAGGCAGCCCTACCCTGGCTTTGATTTTCTGTTTTCACACTACAGGATGGTGCAAAACTCCTGGCCTTTCCTAAGATGACAGGCAGAAATTTGTCCCCAGCCTGGATTTCACAATGCGGAATCGAGTGCATAATGGGTCTCAAATCAGCCATGAAAATGGCAGAGAGGCCACCTCTTAAGCCAAGGTCTGTCTTACAGATTTTAAACATTCCTTAGAAATTTACCAAAATGGAATAAGAGGAGAATGATTGCAAAAAACAGAAGCGTTGCCTGTACTTATTTGGCAGAAATGAATTCTTTTTGCTTTCTCTGTCATCATGTCAAACATTGTTAATGTGATTTGGGGAGTGAAGAATTCTACAGTCATGGCCCACAGATTTTAGAAAATAGCCTGAAAAGAGAGATTGGGTATCATTTTGCTGTGGAGACTGGTCTTGTTTGCAAAGGGCTCTCAAGCTAGTTTTTTAAATATAGGCCTAAATAAAGTGAGATTACTAATGCTCTAAGATCAAATCATTTTCATTAATTCAAAATGAAATCCAAAATGGATTTAACCTTTGAGTAACAAGGCAAAACAAACAAGAAAGAGCATTACTGATGAACTTTTCAATTAGAAGCTCACGTGGATTACCCCCTTCAGAAAAAATTTGTGTCTACAGAGGTACTAGGTTTCTCCAGCTAAATTTCACGTAGCATTTCTTGAGAATAAATCTGCACACGTTCTGATTAGATTTTAATCTTACACGGGGAAGTGGAAGAGCTTTCCTTTTACTTCTTGCCTTATAAACTATGGACTTAAAGTATCTTTGAAGGAAGTAATATTTTTTGATGCTTATTAATGATTCTCTTGGTAATATTGTCTATTGTGCCACCCCAGAATGTCAGTTCGAAGCCCTGTGATAAGCTTATCTGAGCTGCCTACACTGAAATGAGAACTGTAACAAAGACATGTGTTGGAGCTGAATTAACACTATTGCTCTGCGTTGACCAAATTTATCTAATGAAGGATGCTATCTGAGCACTGTTATGAATTAAAGGTGACACTAGGGGTGCGGTGGCCATCCATCAGATCCTTGCAAAAGAAATTGGATAGGTGTTTCCAGTGGCTTAAACATTTAAATGAAACTAATAATTTTTATCTACCTATAGCTCCTACTTAAATACTATTCAAGACTTATTATCTTCACGGTTCAGGGACTTTAGAAAGGCTGGTGGGAACCTTAATCAGGAATCAGTTTGCCTATCAATGGCCTTCCAACTTAGTTGCCAGCCTTTTTGGCAATATATGCATATTTCTGATACTGCATCTCAGAATTTCACCTCTGAATTGCTCTTACTCTGAAAGTGTGTTATAGCAGTTGTCATTTCCACTTAACTCTTCCCTAGAGGAAGCTAGGCTTCCATCTATCATGATAGCCTTGGAAAGATAAGAAAGCCCCTAAAAAGCACCCTGAAATCCTGTCATGGCAGCCGTCTGCCAAAACGTCAGTGGGCTCTGAGAATGTGTCACCAAACATCCAGATAGGTAACATGCTGTCTTCTCAATTAGTTCATATGCCACACACACACACACACAACACAGAGTTGCACACGCATATGTCATCCACACATATACAGTATTTTAGAAAGGGAGAGAACCCACATTTGCATTTGTGTGTATATATTTCTATATTTACTGAAGTGTTTTAGTCCAGTGCTCAGGAAAAGCATGGCCATGGCAACTTTTCAAAGCTACTTCTCTACTTTGTGTAAAACAAGAGTAAACAAATATTCATCAGAACGGCTTATGGTTTAATTTTGTGTTCTCATTTTGATGGAACAGGATATAAGCTCCATTCATTCAATGCCTATTGGAAATTCTGGCCATAGAAGAGAACTGTTACTACCTCCCCAGTGATTCAAGTATCACAGAAGGCAGTGAAGTACTTCTGCAGGGACCTCAAGCACGTTATCGGTAGTTTGTGGCTCCATGACTCCTTTCAAATATTTTTCTTTTAAAAAGTATATTTTAAGGGACTCGATTTGTTGATTACTGCATTCTTTATGTTTTGGCAGTGGTTAGTATTGGGTCTTTCCTAAAGAATGCCCTGTGATGTGGAGCCTTATGTAGTATGACTGTGAAGGGAAAGAGGATGAGCAGAGGGAATTATTTGCTAAAGGGCATAGATGTTGGCCAAGCTTACAGTGCAGTCTGTGTGATTAGGGCAACTATTCAGGGATTCTGTTGTTTTTCCTATATTATTACTATTAAAGTTTGAAAATGACCTTTTAGCTACTTTTTTTTAAGATAAGTGAAACTAAGTCAGGGTTTCCAGGGACATTTATTAATTTGTAAGGCAGTCTGGGAAATTTTCCCTTGTGTGGAGGAACTGGACTGGAAGTGCTCGTGTTTTCAGTTCCCTATTCAGGCTCTTAGGTGTTTTACTGGAAAGAAAAGTTTAGGGGCAGCCAGTAGTTTCATCCTATAAATAATTTTTGAAGTTAACAAGCATATTTTAAGGGTTTAATTGCAATGTGCAGAGTAATTTAATTAATTTTATTATTTTTACTATTCACAATAACCTGCAAGTAAATGTATTCTGCACTGAATGCTTCTGCAGTACTTTTTCTAAATTGTAAAAATAAAAACTAATACATTGAGGCAGAAAAATGGGAGGATGGATTTCGGACCCAAGTTCATTTAACAAGAAAGCTCCTATTTTTGATCCCTCATAACGTTTTAAATATGAACTTTTTCTTTTTACTTTGTATCAAGGTGGGTATATTAATCTGATTGAAAGCTAGGCCTTAAGTTTCTTTGGTTGCATCTGTCTCTCTTTTAAATGTCAGTACTCACAGAATCATACCTCTCAATTCCTTGTTAATACCTTTTACCTCCAAAATCAATATTTAGAAAAATTTAAACAATTCTAGATTAACTGATCTTCTGTTGTGGCAGTGAACCTTGTAACAGTAAAGGCTTTTCTTTACCCTATCTAGAAATGAAGTTTATTTATTTGGAAATTTCTTTGCTGTAATCAAAAAGGAACGAAGCATTTTGAAGCTGGAACTGTTCATTTTCTAGTTAGCTAAGAAGTTTTAAAGCGAATGCTTCTCACTCTTCTACCAGTTCCCTTCCCAGAAATGGTGATGATATTTTGGAAAATCTTAAGCATGCCTATGAGATTATAATATATATTCCATCCCTTATGTAATTTCTCTCCTTCCTAAGGGGCTCAGGGCTGGAAACAGCCTCCTGTTATGTATAAATTCCCATCCAATTCCCAAGGCCAACTTTAAATCTCTAAAAAGAACATGTAGTCTTTTTAAAAAAAATTAACTTAGATAAACCATGCTAGAAGACTGTGGATAATTCTTTCTGTTGGATTTGGCACATACACTATCCATGTTTCAAATAAACAAGTTGCAGGAAGTCAGCAACTCAATTTTTATGTTCCTGGGTTTGTTTGGGATCTGATCACTTGAAACAAGTTTTCCTGTAGAAATGATGATATAAATGATGGTTGCATTCTTTCAGTAATCCATCAAAGGCTGTTAACCTGTTATCTACCTGAAACTAAATATTTGCCGTGAAATGTATAAAGAACATGACAGTTACTATAGTAGTTAGCCAAAAGAGAACAATGGCATTAAATGTATTTTCAATTTCTAATGTTGCTACTTGAGGGGAAGAAGGTTTACTTAGAGGACAATGAAGAGATGGAGAGAAATTTTGAAGGGTTTTTTTTTTTAAGTATTTTTAGAAGTTTTAGAGACTCAACACTGGATTTTTCAATTATGTTCAATTTTACGTCCATACTTGTGGCTTACCTATTTGCAATTCAATTTTATCATATCTAATGCTGTTTAACTGTGACCACTTTATGGAAACTCACAAATGGAATTAAGAAAGAGAGAAAGATAATTGTAAAGGAGTTGAAAAAGTTAAGGGATTATAATGGATGTGAGCTCACGCGTCTAAAAAGTCTCTGAGGAGAAATTAACTGGAGAAGAGATCATAGGTAGAAGGGAATTAGGGAGCATGCTAAGTGCAGGATTCCTTTGAGGAGAAAGTAGGGTGTGGGGCAGAGGTATTGGATCTAATGGGTTTGTGCACTGACTACCTAATATTTCTATGGGCTTAGGATGGCTTGCTCACCAGCGGAAGAGCTTTGGGGAAGGAGGTGTAGACGTGGGGAGGAACGAATCTCCATTCTTGGAACATGTATGCCATTTAATTGTACCTACAGGGTGTTAGAAAGATATTCAGTATCTCTATTTAATATTTTCTATCATGTTGCTTCCTTATTTAAAAAAACTTCAATACCTTCTCATTTCTCTTAAAATCTAGAGCACACAGGAGCCGGCACGCTCTGGCCTTCTGTGCTTCTTCAAGCTCATCTCACGTGGCACTTAACACCGACAGCCTTGCTGCCTGTCTCAGAGTGTCTAGAACGAATACTTTCCTGTCTCAGGGCTTTTGCCCTGCCTAGAACACTCTTTTGCCAGCTCATGGAGTAAACTGATTCTCTTGTGATCCCAGCAATACTGCCACCTCATCAGGAGGCCTTCCCTACCATCCTTGTCATCCCAAGCTCCCAGACACACACCCTGGGCCCTGAGTCCATCTCAGTGTCCTCTCTCTCCTAAGAGCTGTATTTATTATTCATGGTTGTTTAATGGTGTATCGGCTAAATCTCTCACTCAGAGGTAAGCTCCATGAGGGCAGGAATCTGGTCTGTCATCTCCCCTCTGTATCCTTAGCTCTTAATGCAGAGTGGATGCTTAGATGTTTGTGTATTGACTAAGTGAGTAAAACCTGATGTAAATGACTCTGATGACTTCATAGTTTACATTATAAGGTATTATTTGGGGCATTATGGTGGATATAAGAAAAATAAATTGCTCAAATTTATGTTCTTGCTGGAGAAACAAAATCTATAAACATGAGATAACTAGGGAAAAGATATGTGTTATGGAGTACTAATTGTAAGATACAGATAATACCTTTTGAGAAGCAAAAGAAGAGAAATAGTCCATTTGAAAATATGTACTCGAGCTTAAATTATTTTGGTGATTAGCTCCAAGGAAATGATTTCATACTGGAAAAAGACAAGTTATAGCAGAGCTATTCAAAGACATTCCCAGAGGCA